>NC_083318.1:84005247-84605358 GCF_963455315.2 Globicephala melas
TTAGAAAAAAAGAAATTGATAGAATGCCACTGAGTGACTCATCTGGGAAAAAACACTACAGGTAAATCCCTAAGATCTCATTTCATTTTCTATAGACTGTTGCTATCACGGGGATTCAGTGTGGTAAACTCTATTGTAAAATAAGGATTAAATACAAATTTAGACTGAGTAGTGTGGCTCCAGTGTCTGATTTTTCCTTAAAGAAAACTTGAGAACCTCCTTTAAACTGAAGCTCTTGTCTTCAGGGAAAGATTTACTTTGTATAACTCTTTACAATCTCGAAGAGATGCTGAGGAAATTGTTGCAAATATAAATACTCCACTGAGCTCTAAAGTAGATAAAACTGTGAAAAAATACCTAAAAAAACTATAGTATCTACAGGAAAACAATGGGAAGGTAGAGGAAGGTGAGCCACTTATGGTGGCTTCTCTTCTCAAAAAAAGAAGAAAAAAATTATTTATTAAGACATTTAACTATTTAAAACTAGGAAAAGACAAAATTGGCAAAAAGAATAGCATCTGAGTTCTAGCCACGATCTTAGCTATACTGGATTCCTGTATCAGCATTCTAGCTTATCTCTCTGCTTCCATTCTTACCTTCTACCCTCTGTAGACTATTCTTTACACACTTTAAGCTAAAACTTGATATTTTTAAATATAAATCAAATTATGTACATTTTCTGCTCAAAACACTATAAAGATTTTCCATCACACTCAGAATAAGCTTTTAACTCTGAACCATAGTTCAAAAGCCTTTTCTAATCTAAGGCTGACTAATAATTATTGGGTGGCTAACTCACTCCCCATTCCTAATATTTTTTTTCTCCATTCTCTCGGGGATAGCAAGCCTAAAATAAAATATTCCTCACTTTAAGGGAAATAATTCTAATAAATTATATTAATGTTTATGTATAATATGAACAAAAACTTCAAGTGTTTAGAGGAGAGAGGTGGAGCGAAACAGACACTTAAGCAGACAGACAAGAAATAGAAAGGAAAAAACTACAGAGAGAGACTTGAAAAAGGACAAATAGAAGAACAGAGTGGGAGAGGAAGATTTCTCCCATTGACTCATAAGTTTGTGCCTGCTGGAACCATTTAGTGGAGCTGCTAAACAGCTTTGTTAAAGTGTTTATCCCCTAGACACAGGTCTGAGCTGTGCGTATTCAGTGGTATAGAAACAAATTCAGAGTATGCCAAACACTCAAGACAAGATTTCCTAGGCAGACACAGTGTTATGACTCATCTGCATAATCCCTTCACCCTGCTCAAGAAGGAGGAAGGAGAAGACCACGAATCTGGGAATGTCAGCACTGACAACTTTATTACAAAGGAGGAGCCACTCAACTACTATGCATTCTGGCATGCTACTTCCAGGCTTGCTAGAGCTGCCCAATTAAGAGGATATTCTGGTTGTTTATTGTTGATTTATTTCTCTCTAAGGCACAAAGGGGAGAAAGATGAAGACGATGAAATAGATCTGACTATATTAAATCACAGGTTCAATTTCATCAGCTTCTTTTGGCTACCCAGGACTATGGGAGATAAGGAGGTAGAGAGAATGGATTTTCTTTTTCACGCCATACCCATCACTGCTACTTTTCAATACCTGCATTGTTACTGTCAGTGCTATTGTCCTCCTTCCTTTCCTCTCTCCCTCTTTTTCTCTGTCTCCATTCCTTTTAGTGGGGAAAATGTCCAATCATGGCCACTTTAGTAAAAACAAAAAACCTTTATACTGTAGTAATACATCAGCTATACTTATTTATCTATTTACTCTATTTACCTATTATATCCTCATATTAAGAAATAGGTAGGTATTTTGGTTAAAACATTACTTTGGCATTTTTTTTTCTGAGCCAGAAGTGGGACAAGGGAAAAGCAAAATGAGGACATTAAAGAAAACTGCAATTAATTATTATGAATTTAAAAACCTGAAAAATGCATACATTAAAAACTAGTGGAAAGATTTATCTATTTCTGAATATGTTTCAAGAATTTTATTTCTAGATTAGACTACTCTCCTTGGTGTTGGAACTAGATTTGATCTAGGCAGGTGTAGATTCCATTAATCAAGAATAAGAATGTGGTAACAAAATTAGGCAACAGTCAGAATTAGAAATTTATTGAAAGTAGGATGGAAAAATATTAACAGAAGAATGGCATACTCTGATATTAAAAGAAAATTCCTTCTGACTCTGTTATAGAAAACCAATAGTGGAGTCAGTGGGGTAAATAAAGTGATGATTACAGTAATTCAGTTAAATGATGGTGGTGGCTTAGACAAAAGTACAACAGTGGAATCCTCTAAAGTGACCATATTCTGGATATAGTTTGGGACAGAGTGCTTAAGAGTTTTTGTTGAATTGATTTGGGACTATAGTAAAACTAGATAAAAAGAAGAATATTAGTGTTAAATTTCAGTGGTAATGTAAATGGTGTTGCTATTTTCTGAGACAAAAAAAAAGTGGTTGTAAAGTAGATTACAGAGTACTAGATATCAAGAGGTCTTTTATGAATTTGTTAAGCTTAGATATATAGTAGCCATTTTGTGTTCCACATTAGACAACTCCAGGAGTAATAATTTACATGGTCCTCAATAAAGACATTTTACTAGAGATAATCAAATGGATATGTTAAGCTGGCTAAACAAGTGTGAAAATGGGAAATCATTTTAAATTTTACTTAATGTATGCATTTAAAGGCATATAACCACATGATGTCAACTGTCAAAAGGAGTAAAAAGAAAAGAGAAGGGGGCTCAGGAGTAATTACTGTAACATCTCAATGTCTAGTTGATGAGCCATGGAGGGGACCTACTAAAAAGATAAAGTCACTCAGATAAGAGAAAATCTGGAAAGCAAAAGAAGAAAATGTTTCAAAGAAGTGGTTTTGATAACAGTCACTAATGTTGCTAGAGAAATCAAACAAGATGAGGACTTGACAGCTAGGAAGCCAATGGAAAATTTGACAAGAAAAATGTTTTGCAGTAGAGGGGAAAGACAGCTAACTGTAGTGGGCTGCAGAGAGAATGGGAAGCAAGCAAAAGAGGAAAGCCACTAGAGAAAACTGTTTTAAGAGTTTTTCTGTGAAGGGAAGTTAAACAATTTTTATGTTGAAGATAGCTAGAGGGTCAAGAGATTTTTGTAGTTGAGTTTGTTGGGTTTGTTTGTAATTATTATTTAAAATATGGGACCTGCTGAGATGTTTGTATACTCTCCAGGATGATCCAGGAGAGTGAGATAAACTGATAAGAAAAAGATAGGGGAAAAAAATGGAGGATAATATCTCTTTATAACGCTTGAGGGGCAGGATCCAGGACACAGGTAGAGGTTTTGGGCTTTTATGGTACATAAATGAGTCATTCCTTATAATAGGAGAGAAGGATATAAATGGCAGATTAGTAGATATGAGTGTAATAATATTAAATAGCTCTTGAATGATTGCTTATAATTTCTAAATTTGTATAGAAGGTCATCAGAGTTAGGTAAGAGAGGTTGCTTTTTATAGAGTGATTAAGAGAATGTGAAATGTTTATTTTGCAGAATGGGTGATTTACATTTTAGGAAGGGTTAGCAGAATTACTGGGCAAAGTTAAGTACCCATTTTTTTAATTCTTGGCATAAATGTTAAATGAAAAATCAGTCTTTGGGGGTTTACTATGTTTCTCTTTGTTTTCCTGGAGAGTTCAACTAGTACAGTGAAGGTAAAGAATAGGGAGCTAGCTGGGTGTAATCAGGGCTAGATATGGTCAGGCATGATAGTCGTCAGGGCTATTAGTAACCAGTTTTCTCCCCTCACAGATAATTAGGAAAATTGTACTCCCTTGCCCCTTGAAAATAAGTGTAATTATGTGACTTATTTTTTTCCAGACAGGTAAGAAAATTTGACATTTATCACTTCTGGGTGAAGCTCTAAGAGCTATCACATAATTTCACACCTTCTCTGAAATAGTTACTGGAGATTTTGACAGTTTGAGTTCTGGAGTAAATAGAGTTCTGCACCAAATCAGGAAGAGCAAGATAGGGGTAGGGGATTAAGAGGTACAAATTACAATGTATAAAATAAATAAGCTACAAGGATATATTACACAGGACAGGGAACATAGACAGCATTTTATAACTTTAAATGGAGTATAAGCTATAAAAATATTGAATAATGATGTACACCTGAAACTATTAAAATATTGTAAATCAATTAAACTTCAATTAAAAATAAAGTTATGTATCAGAACCCCAAAGGACCTGTGACAGAAATATAATAATTGCAAGGAACAAATATATTTTTATTTGTTTTATTTATTTTTTGAACCAAAGACAGGAGCTAACGAAGAGACTGATTTGAATGTTGTCACTGTAGTATAACTTAAACTACCCTATTACAAGAAACTAATATGAAGAAAAGAGAAGAAACTGAAGGAAATAGGGCTATTTATCAGGGAGTGATTATAATACTGCACAAATGATTTAAGGTGCATAAGAAAAAGGTAAATTAATAGAGAAATAACAAGGTCAATGGATTGGATGTCTAAATAAAGTTGAAATGTATTTTTCTAATACATTTAATTATTACTCCCAATTAAATTTTGGGAGTAATAGAGTAAGTGATCTAAAAAGCAGGTGATTGTTGGCACAGAGCTTGAAATTGAATTTCAGATAATTCAGTTGGGTATGACATGATCTAGGTTATTACTCTGGGAATATGTTGTTGAGATTAGGTGGATGAAAAGATTATTAGAGTGAGGAGGTACAAGATCTGAGAGGCCAGGATATGGATGGATCATAGGCGTTTCAAATTTAACAAACTGTATTTACCATAAAAGTATAAATTATCTGCAAAGACAAATAAGAAAATTTATAACTTTTATGACCTTATTTCCTACTAAGGCCCACCAAGGAGGAGGAGGAGGCTTACTCTTTCAGATTCTATATTCTAATCACAGAAGTATCCCCTTTGAATGCACTGTGTTGTCCCTTGAACCTAGGCCTTTGCACATGTTTTGTCCTATACCAGGAACTCTCTCTTCACCAGACTGACTGTTCCCACAAATTTTGGCATCGGTCAATACTTTATACTTTTCTTTAAAATTTAAGATTCAATGTCAACAACATTTCCAATGGAAATCTTTCTCATCATCAAACTTACCTACTCCCACCTTTAAAACTATGAGGATATTTATATTAATTTTCATAGTATTGTGCCATTTTTCCTGTCACATTATTCTGAGTACATATAACTTTTCTGTCCACCTTGATAAACTGAGATCTTTTTGATGGTAGGGAATATATTTTGCCTGATGTGTCCCACTTAGCAATGAAGTTAGACTAATTCAACAAGTTGGTTGCTCAAACACTATGGTTTTAAAAGTGTAAGATTATGAAAAACTTAAAAAAAAATCTTAGACCCAATGGTGAGATCCCGAGTATCTTTGTCTAAATAAAAAACACTTTTCTCTTTCAAGGAAAAAATTGCATACCTTGGAAATGAGAGCCTAAGTTAAAAAACAAAAAAGTGGTATCTAATTTTCTTTTGATAGTTTTCATCAGGGAATGGCAAATCAGAGATTCAGATCCCCAGGATAAATATCATCACTTTGACTTTCCTTTATCAATTCAAAATAATTAATTTACTTCTTTATCTATTCCTCTTTTTTGCCCCCCTTTTCAAAAACCATATTTTTTCTGGAAGTAAAACAAAATAGATTGCTGAAATAATAGTCTTAGATTGTGTTCCCAGTATTCTCAGTTCCTGATGTCCACGTTTTGGTTTGTTCTGTCTATGTTTTAGCAAAATTATATGTAGAAATAGATTAAAGATGTTCAGGGAATAAATAAGAAGCACCCTAAACTGAGTAATATTCCACTGTATATACGTACCATGTCTTTTTTATCCATTCCTCTGCTGATGGACATTTAGGTTGTCTCCATATCCTGGCTACTGTAAATAGTGCTGCGTTGAACAAAAGAAGGGAATAATGCCATTTGCAGGAACATGAATGTACCTAGAGATTGACATAGTGAAGTAAGTCAAACCGAGAAAGACAAATATCATATGACATCGTTTATATGTGAAATATAAAAACAGGCTACAAATGAGTTTATCTACAAAGCAGAAATAGTTCCAGATGTAGAAAAAAACCTTATGATTACCAGAGGGTAAGCGGGGAGAGGGATAAACTGGAAGATTGGGATTGATATATACCACTACTATATATAAAATAGATAACTAATAAGGACCTACTGCAAAGCACAGGGAACTCTACTCAATACTCTGTAATGGCCTATATGGGAAACGATTCTAAAAAGAGTGGATATATGTATATGATAACAGATCCACTTTGCTGTACACCTGAAACTAACACAACATTGTAAATCAACTATACCTCAATACAAATTAAAAAGAAACACCCTACACTGTTACCCACTTTGTTGACAGCTTTTAATGATACATCATTGTTGAATTTTGTCAGGAGTTTTTTCTACATCTATTGAGATGATCATATGATTTTTATTTTTCAATTTGTATATCACATTGATTTGTGGATACTGAGCCATCATTCCATCCCTGGGATAAATTTCACTTGATCATGGTGTATGATCCTTTTAATGTATTGTTGAATTAGGTTTGCTAATATTTGGTTGAATATTTTTGCATCTATGTTCACCAGTGATACTAGCCTGTAATGTTTTTTTTTGGGGGGGGGAGATATCTTTGGTTTTGATATTAAGGATGTTGGCTTTGTAAAATAAGTTGAGGGAATGCCTTCCTCTGCAAATTTTTTTGGAACAGATTGAGAAGGTTAGGTGTTAACTCCTCTCAAAGTATTTGGTAGAATTCACCTATGAAGCCATCTGGTCCTGGACCTCTGTTTGTTGGGAGTTTTTTATTACTGATTCAATTTCATTACTGGTAATTGTTCTGTTCATTTTTTCTATCTCTTCCTCATTCAGTCTTGGGGGATTGTACACTTATAGGAATTTTTCCACTTCTTCTTGGTTGTCTATTTTATTGGCATATAATTATTCATAGTAATCTCTTATGATTCTTTGTTTATGAGTGTTGGTTGTAAATTCTTGGTTTTATTTTTAACATCTTTATTGGGGTATAATTGCTTTAAAATGGTCTGTTAATTTCTGCTTTATAACAAAGTGAATCAGTTATACATATACATATATTCCTATATCTCTTCGCTCTTGCATCTCCCTCCCTCCCACCCTCCCTATCCCACCCCTACAGGCGGTCACAAAGCACCGAGCTGATATCCCTGTGCTATGCGGCTGCTTCCCACTAGCTATCTGTCTTAAGTTTGGTAGTGTATATATGTCCATGCCTTTCTCTCCCTTTGTCACAGCTCACCCTTCCCCCTTCTCGTATCCTCAAGTCCGTTCTCTAGTAGGTCTGTGGCTTTATTCCTGTCTTATCCCTAGGTTCTTCATGACATTTTTTTTCTTAAATTCCATATATATGTGTTAGCATACAGTATTTGTCTTTCTCTTTCTGACTTACTTCACTGGGTATGACAGACTCTAGGTCTATCCACCTCATTACAAATAGCTCAATTTCATTTCTTTTTATGGCTGAGTAATATTCCATTGTATATATGTGCCACATCTTCTTTATCCATTCATCTGAAGATGGGCACTTAGGTTGTTTCCATCTCTGGGCTATTGTAAATAGAGCTGCAATGAACATTTTGGTACATGACTCTTTTTGAATTATGGTTTTCTCAGGGTATATGCCCAGTAGTGGGATTGCTCCATACTGTTCTCCATTGTAGCTGTACTAATTCACATTCCCACCAGCAGTGCAAGAGTGTTCCCTTTTGTCCACACCCTCTCCAGCATTTATTGTTTCAAGATTTGTTGATGATGGCCATTCTGACTGGTGTGAAATGATATCTCATTGTAGTTTTGATTTGCATTTCTCTAATGATTAATGATGTTGAGCATTCTTTCATGTTTTTGTTGGCAGTCTGTATATCTTCTTTGGAGAAATGTCTATTTAGGTCTTCTGCCCATTTTTGGATTGGGTTGTTTGATTTTTTGTTATTGAGCTGCATGAGCTGCTTGTAAATTTTGGAAATTAATCCTTTGTCAGTTGCTTCATTCGAAAATATTTTCTCCCATTCTGAGGGTTGTCTTTTGGTCTTGTTTATGGTTTCCTTTGCTGTGCAAAAGCTTTGAAGTTTCATTAGGTCCCATTTGTTTGTTTTTATTTCCATTTCTCTAGAAGGTGGGTCAAAAATGATCTTCCTGTGATTTATGTCAGAGTGTTCTGCCTATGTTTTCCTCTAAGAGTTTGATAGTTTCTGGCCTTACATTTAGGTATTTAATCCATTTTTAGTTTATTTTTGTGTATGGTGTTAGGGAGTGATCTAATCTCATACTTTTATATGTACCTGTCCACTTTTCCCAGCACCACTTATTGAAGAGGCTGTCCTTTCTCCACTGTACATTCCTGCCTCCTTTATCAAAGATAAGGGGACCGTATGTGTGTGGGTTTATCTCTGGGCTTTCTATCCTGTTCCATTGATCTATCTTTCTGTTTTTGTGCCAGTACCATACTGTCTTGATTACTGTACCTTTGTAGTATAGTCTGAAGTCAGGGAGCCTGATTCCTCCAGCTCCGTTTTTCGTTCTCAAGATTGCTTTGGCTATTCGGGGTCTTTTGTGTTTCCATACAAATTGTGAAATTTTTTGTTCTAGTTCTGTGAAAAATGCCAGTGGTAGTTTGATAGAGATTACATTGAATCTGTAGATTGCTTTGGATAGTAGAGTCATTTTCACAATGTTGATTCTTCCAATTCAAGAACATGGTATATCTCTCCATCTATTTGTATCATCTTTAATTTCTTTCATCAGTGTCTTATAATTTTCTGCATACAGGTCTTTTTTCTCCTTAGGTAGGTTTATTCCTAGATATTTTATTCTTTTTGTTGCAATGGTAAATGGGAGTGTTTTCTGATTTCAGTTTCAGATTTTTCATCATTAGTGTATAGGAATGCCAGAGATTTCTGTGCATTAATTTTGTATCCTGCAACTTCACCAAATTCATTGATTAGCTCTAGTAGTTTTCTGGTAGCATCTTTAGGATTCTCTATGTATAGTATCATGTCATCTGCAAACAGTGACAGCTTTGTAAATTCTTTTTTTTTTCATTTTGTTGATTTGTACTTTCTCTTTTTCTCTTGATGAAGCTAGCTAAAGGTTGATTGATTTAATTTATTTCAAAATATAGTTCTTAGTTTCTTTGATATTTTCAATTTTTCTAGTGTATCATATTTAGTTTTGCTCTGATTTTTTAAATTGAAGTGTAGTTTATTTACAATATTAGTTTTAGGTGGACAACATAGTGATTCAATATTTTTATGGATTGTACTCCATTTAAAGTTATACAAAATAATTAAAAAACTTATGACTAATAATAAGACAAAGACAGACACTGAAGTGAAGAATTTATTTCAATCATGAAATATTAATTTCCCCATGCTATGATAAGTATTTGGGAGTATACATCAGAAAATAAGATGTCCTCAGAGTCTAAAATCATACAGGGCTCATTAGTCAGATGTCTCTCGAATTCTGACAAGCATCATTCAAGCAGTGGTGGAGTATCTGAGGATAAACCATACTGATCTCATTTGTAATAAGTGTCTTTTATTCTCACCAGCACCTTTCAAGTAAAGGTTGTGTGTCATAAATTATTAATAAAAAATTAAAAAGAGCACAGTGTGTCCCTGACTTATGATGGTTAGACTTAATGGATTTTTGACTTTACATGTTACAAAAGCAATATGCACTCAATAGAAACAATACTTTAATTTTTGAATTTTGATCTTTTCTCAAACTAGCAATATGCAGTATGATCTTCCCTCATAACGCTGGGCAGCAGCAGTGAACCACAGCTCCCAGTCAGATACAACGACAAGGGTAAACAAACAGTATAATTTCAACTGTTCTATACGTGTACAACTTTTTTTTTTCACTTTAGTACAATGTCCAGTAAATTATATGAGTTATTCAAAACTTTATTATAAAATAGGCTTTGTGTTAGATGATTTTGCCCAAATGTAGGCTAATGTAAGTGTTCAGAGCACATTTGAGTAGGCTAGGCTAAGCTATGATTAGTAGGTCAGGTGTATTAAAGACATTTTTAACTCACCATATTTTCCACTTATTATAGTTTTATTTAGATATTACTCCATCATAAGTAGAGGAAGATCTGTAATTTATACACAGAAAACAAAAGCTAGTTGGAAGGAATTTTAATTATTTGTAGCTCTCTACTGAATGGCCACTTGACTGGAAAAAAATAATTCAAGGAAACACATTATGGCATTAAAATAGCTCATTAAAAATGTTGCCATAATGACATATTGTTCAACAACTCCTTCCTTACTGAATGTCCATTATGAGTACACAGTTTGAAAATTACAATAAAAACTCTTGGGAATTCCCTGGCAGTTCAGTGGTTAGGATAGGACTCAGCACTCTCATTGCTAGGTCCCTGGGTTCAATCCCTGGTCAGGGAGATAAGATCCCACAAAAAAAAAAAAAGGAAAAATGTCAATTTAAAAAATAAAATAAAAAATAAAAGCTCTTCTTATACTTTTAATGTATATAAGTTAAGCTGGTTTAACTAATTTATATCATTCATTTAATATTTTTTGATTAAGCATTCACTATATATAATTATTTTCTGATAACAATAACACATTACACCTATATTGTTTTTAAAACTCTGGGAGTATATTCCCTAACTTGATACCTTTAATAACATTTTTAATTAAGTAGATAAAATTATGGCTTTTACTGAAATTGTGGTTCAGATTGGTTCACTGATTTTTCCAAGAACATACAGCTAGCATCTGATAACTTTAGACTTTTACTAATGTTCTGAATAAATGCTGGAAAAGAACCAGAAAGTAGAAGTAGGGAGCAGGAGTATAAGTAACTGTATATGTCAAGGAGACTACACTCTTTAAAAGGAGATACCCATGTATATACATAATGAAAATAGAAAACATAATTTAACGAGTGGACAAATATGGAAGATTTTATATGCTGTGCTGAAGTTATTATACCACGTTAGCCTTTATAGAGCAATTTAAGTTTTATTTTAATAAACGTTTTGAGATAAAATGAAGATTCACAGCCCTCTGTGAGTCATACAGAGAGATCACATGTACCCTTTACCCAATATCTCCCAATGATAACATCTTGCAGAACTGTAGTACAGTGTGTAAAGCAAGATATTGATATTTATGCAAAGATATAGAACATTTTCATGACTGCAAGGATCCCTCATTCTGCCATTTAAAAGCCAAGCCATTTCCCTCCTGCTATCTCCTCTCCTTAACCCCTGGCAATCATTCATTTGTTCTCTATTTCTATAATGCTGTCCTTTCAAGAATGTTATAGAAGTGGAAGCATAAATGGTATTGCTTTTTTCCACTCAGCAGAATTCTCTGGAGATTCACTAATGTCACATCCACAGATCGATGATTTCTTTTTATTGCTGAGTAGTATTCTATGATATGGGTGTACCAAAATTTGCTTAAACTTTCACTTATTGAAGAATATCTGGGTTGATTCCAGTTTGGGCTAACAGAAACAAATCTTCTCTAGTCATCCAGGTACAAGGATTTATGTGAATATAGTCTTTATGTGAATATAGTTCCCTAGGACAAATTCCCAGAAGAGCGAATGCTTGTTCATATTTAGTTTTTAAAAGAAATGGCCAAACTGTTTTCCACAGTGGCTGTGCACTTTGCATATCCACCAGAAATGGTGGATTTTGTCTTTGTATAGCCAATTGTTCCCACATGGTTTAGTGGTAGGCTGTACATTCTGCATTGAGCTGACTTTGCAACTTTATATAAAAGTCACTTGGGCATATCTGTGTGATTTTGTTCCTAGATTCTCTGTTGGATTCATTGATTTATTCGTCTAGCCCTTTGCCAATACCACACAGGCTAGCTATATAATAAGTCTTGAAATTGCATAGATGTATCTCTCCTACTTCAAATAGTCTAGTTTATTTTCCTTTCCTTATAGATTTTAGAATAATGTTATTTTTGTCTAGATAAAAATATTTCTAGGATTATTTTTAGGGATTGTGTTAAAGAAACTCATAACAGTTTGATGAAGAATTGACATTGTAGCTATGTTCAGTCTTCTAGAGCATGAATACAATAGATCTATTTATTTAAATATTCTTTGATGTCTTTCATAATTTATAGCATACAAGTTCTGAATATGTTTTGCACCAAAACGCTTCATTTTTGGGAATTATTTTATTATTTTCAAGATACAAGAATGAATCTGAAATTTTATTTAAAATTATTGTTATTTTAGTTTTAAAATGTTTAGTTTTAAAATGTTTAGTTTTAAAATGTGGGATCTTCCCGGACCGGTCATGAACCTGCGTCCCCTGCATCGGCAGGTGAACCCTCAACCACTGCGCCACCAGGGAAGCCCAAACTGTTGTAATTTTTATAGCTCCAAAATAATTCTTGGTTTAAGTTAAACATTTCAATTTTTTTTATCACTGACAGGTTTCCATTTATTTTTTCTACTTTATCGAGGTATAATTGACAAAATTGTATATACTTAAAGTGTAAAATATGACGGTTTGATATACATATAAAATTGTGAAATGATACCTCAATAAAGGTAATTAATGCATCTATCACTTCACATAGATACTTTGTTTACACCAGAGAACTTAAAATCTCTTAGCAAATATCAAGTATTAAATACAGTATTATTAACTGTAGTCACATGCTGTACATTAAATTCTCAGAACTTATACATCTTATAACTGAAAGTTTGTATCCTTTGACCAACATTTCTCCATTTCCCCCATCCCTGACAACCACTATACTATTCTGTTTCTATGAGTTCAACTATTTTTTTGAGTCCATGTATAAGTGATACCATACAATATTTGTTTTTCTCTGGCTATTTCACTTAAAATAATGTTTTGCAGGTTTATCCCTGTTGCCACAAATATAAATAATTCTTTTAATGGCTGAATAATATTACATTATGTGTGTGTGTGTGTGTGTGTGTATATATATATATATATATGTACACACAGCACATTTTCTTTATCCAGTCACCCAAAGACATACACTTAGATTGTTTCCACATCATGGCTGTTGTGAGTAATGCTGTAATGAACAAGGTGGTGCAGATATTTCTTTCAGATACTGAGTTTTTCCCCTTGGATATATACCAGAAGTGAGATTACTGGATCATATGGTAATTTTATTTTTAATTTTTTGAGGGACTTCCATACTGTTTTCAATAATGGCTGTTTATGTTCCCATCAATTACATTCCCACCAACAGTGTACAAGTGTTCTTTTTTCTCCACACCATCATTCACTTTTGTTATCTTTGGCTTTTTGATAATAAACATCCTAACAGGTGTGAGGTGATATCTCAATGTGGATTTGATTTTCATTTCCTTGCTGATTAGTGATATTAACCACCATTTCATGTACCTATTAGTCATTCATATGTATTTCTTGGAAAAATTTCTATTCAGATCCTTTGGCCATTTTTTAAATCAAGTAATTTGTGTTTTTCTATTAAGTTGAAATAGTTCTTAATATATTTTAGATATTAACTTCTTATTGAATATATGGTTTGCAAAATTTTTCTCCAATTCTGTAAGTTGCCTTTTGTTTTCATTAATTTTTACCGTTTGCTGTGCAGAATTTTTGGTTTGATATAGTTCCACTTGTTTATTTTTCCTTGTGTTGCCTTTGATTTTGTGTCAGCTCACCAAAATCATTGATAAAACCAATGTTAGGGAGATTTTCTCTATGCTTTCTTCCAGGAATTTTGTTTTTAACATCTTATATTCAAGTCTTTAATCCATTTTGAGCTGAATTTTCTGTATGGCATAAAACTAGGGTCCAATTTCTTTCTTTGGTGCATGAATATTTGATTTTTCCAGAACCATTTATCAAAAAGACTATTATTTCCCCATTGTATATTCTTGGCTCTTTTAAAATTAATTAATTGACTATATATTCATGGGTTTATTTCCAGGCTCTCTATTCTGTTTATTACCTGTTTTTATACAAATACCATACTATTTTGTTTTTTATAGTTTTGCAATACAGTTTGAAATCAGGAAGTGTGATTCCTCTCTCTTTGTTCTTCTTTCTCAAGATTGCTTTGGCTATTTGTGGTTCCATACAAATGTTAGGATTGATTGTTCTGTTTCTGTGAAAAATTTCATTGGAATTTTGATAGGAATGTGATTGAATCTATAGAGTACTTTGGGTAATACAGATGTTTAACAATGTTCTTCTAATCCATGAGCACAAAATATATTTTCATTTATCTGTGTCTTCTTTGATTTTTTTTCATCCATATCTTGTATTTTATCTCCTTGGTTAAATTTATCTCTAAGTGTTTTATTCTTTTGATGTTACTATAAATAGGTTGTTTTCTTAATTTCTTTTTTGGTTAGTTCCTTGTTAGTGTATAGAAATTTAACTGACTTTTGTATGTTGATTTTGTATCCTGCAACTTTATTGAATTCTGTTATTATTTCTAACAGTTATATGGAAGAGTCTTTAGGGGTTTCTATCTATAAGACCATGTCATCTGCAAAGAGAGAAAATTTTATGTCTTCCTTTCTGATTTGGATGCCTTTTATTTCTTTTCTTGCCCAGTTGCTCTGCTAGGACTTCCAGTACTATATTGAATAGAATTGGTAATAGCAGTCACTCTTGTCTTACTCCTCATCTTAAAGGAAAAGTTTTCAGCTTTTCAACTCTGAGTATGATGTCAGCTGTGGGCTTGTCATGTATGGCCTCTAAGACATTGAGGTACATTCCTTCCAAATGCCTAATTTGTTGAGAGTTTTATTATGAAAGAATGTTGAAATTTGTCAAATACTTCTGCATCTGTTGAGATGATTATATGATTTTTATCATCCATTTTGTTAATATGGTGTGTCACATTTATTTATTTGCATATGTTGAAACAGTTGCATCCCAGGGATAAATTTCACTTGATCATGGCATATTTTCCTTTTAATATACTGTTGAATTAGGTTTGCTGATATTTTGTTGAGGATTTTTCATCTATGCTTATCAAGGATATTGGCCTGTAATTCCCTCTCTCCCTCACCCCCTCTTTCTTCCTTCCTTCCTTCCTCCCTCCTTCCCTCTCTCCCTCCCTTCCTTCCCCTCTTTCGCAGGATCCTTTCTGGCATTGATATCAAGGTAATCCTAGCCTCATAAAATGAGTTGGAATTATACCCTCCTCTTCAATTTTTTGAAACAGTTTGAGAAAGATTGCTATTAATTCTCTAATTTTGGTAGAATTCACCAATGAAGCCATCTGGTCCTGATCTTTTCTTTCTTGAGATATTTTTGGTTATTTTTTCAGTCTTCATACTCATTATTGGTCTGTTCAGATTTTCTGTTTCTTCATGATTCAATCTTGGTAGGTTGTGTGTTTTTAGGAACTTACCATTTCTTCTCTGTTGTCCAATATATTGGCATATAATTGTTCATAGAAGTCTCTTATATTTGTATTTATGTGGTGTCAGTTGTAATGTCTCCTTTTTCATTTATTTTATTTGAGTCTTCTTTTTTCATAGCAAGTTTAGCTAAAGGTTTGAAAATGTATCTTTTTTAAAAAATCCTGTTTTTTATACCTTTTCTGTTGTCTTTCTAGTCTCTGTTTCAATTATTTCCTGCCCTAATCTTTGTTATTCATTTCTTCCACTAATTTTGGGCTCAGTCTTTTTAGTTTTCTTTTGTGTTTTCTCTTTCTGTATTTCCTTGATGTGTAAAGTTAGATCATTAATTTGAGGACTTTCTTTTTTCTTAATATAGGCATTTATACTATAAACTTCCTTCTTAGAACTGCTTTTGCAGCATTCCATAACTTTGGTTTGTTATATTTCCATTTTTGTTTGTCTCAAGATACTTTTTCATTGTTTTTCTTAGAACCATTGGTTACTCAGGAGTGTACTGATGAATCCCCATATATTTGTGAATTTTCCAGTTTTCCTCCTGTTAAAGATTTCCAGTTTCATATTATTGTGGTCAGAAAAAAATTATTGGTGTGATTTCCATCTTCACAAATTTGTTAAGACTTATTTGTGGCCTAACATATGATATACCCTGGAGCATGTTCCATATGTACTTGAAAAGAATGTATATTCTGCTCCTCTTTGATGCAGTGTTCTGTATGCCTGTCAAGTCCTTTTCATCTAAGGTAGTGTTCAAGTCCAAAGTTTCCTTATTGATTTTCTATATGGATGATCTGTCCATTGGTTATAGTGGGAAATGGAAGTACCCTACTATTATTGTGTTGTTGTCTATTTCTCCTTTCAGATCTGTTAGTACTTGCTTAATATATTTAGGTACTCTGATGTTGTATGCATATATATTTATGATATATCTTCTTGATGAATTGATCCTTTTATCATTACAGAATGACCTTCTTTATCTTTTGTTTAATTTTTTGGTATAAAGACTATTTTATCTGATATGAGTATAGCTATTCCTGCTCTCTTTTGTTTTCCCCTTGTATGGAATATCTTTTTCTACCCCTTCACTTTGGGCTTCTGTGTGTTCCTAAAGCTGAAGTGAGTCTCATGTAGGGAGAATATTATTGAGTCTTCTGGTTATTTTTTAAATCCATTCAACCACTCTATGCCTTTTGATTAGAGAATCTAATCCATTTGCATTTAGAGTAATTATTGAAAGGTAAGGACTTACTAATGCCATCTTATTGCTTCCTGGATGTTTTATAGTTCCTTATTCCTTTTCCCCTCTAGCTGCATTCCTTTATGAATTGATGATTTTTTTAAATAGCAGGCTTTGATTCCCTTCTCTTTATCTTTTGTCAATCTGTAAGTTTTTTCTTTGTGGTTGCCATGAGGCTTATAGCAAACATATTATAGACATAACAGTCTATTTTATGCTGATAACCTCTTTAATCACATACAAAAACTCTACCCTTTTACTCCCCTCTGTTATATATATATATATTTTTTTAATTAATTAATTAATTTATTTTTGGCTATGTTGGGTCTTTGTTTCTGTGCGAGGGCTTTCTCTAGTTGCGGGGAGCAGGGACCACTCTTCATCACAGTGCACGGGTCTCTCACTGTCACGACCTCTCTTGTTGTGGAGCACAAGCTCCAGACGTGCAGGCTCAGTATTTGTGGCTCACGGGTCTAGTTGCTCCGCAGCATGTGGGATCTTCCCAGACCAGGGTTCAAACCCGTGTCCCCTGCATTGGCAGGCAGATTCTCAACCACTGCGCCACCAGGGAAGCCCCCCTCTGTTATATTATTGATGTCACAATTCGCCTCTTTTTATACTGTGTATTCATTAACAAATCTTGTAGCTATCGTCATTTTAATACCATACTATATATATATATATATATATATATATATATATATATATTTTTTTTTTTTTTTTTTTTTTTTTTTTTGGTGGTATGCAGGCCTCTCACTGTTGTGGCCTCTCCCATTGCAGAGCACAGGCTCCGGATGCGCAAGCTCAGCAGCCATGGCTCACGGGCCCAACCTCTCCGTGGCATGTGGGATCTTCCCAGACCGGGGCACGAACCTGTGTCCCCTGCATCAGCAGGCGGACCCTCAACCACCGCGCCACCAGGGAAGCCCCATACTATATATTTTTAATAACCATAGTCTTTAACCTTTATTAATTAATGACTTTTTTGGACTTTTAAAAAATATCCTTTTTATTTTAGAATAATTTTGTCTTACAATACAGCCATAAAAAAGAGTAAAGAGAGTTCCCACCTACTGTTTACCTAATTTCCCATAATGTTAACATCTTACATTATAATACTTCTTTTTTAATGGAGTAAAATTGCTCCCCGATGTGTTAGTTTCTGCTGTACAGTGAAGTGAATTAGCTACATGTATACCAATATACATAGGTATACATGTATATATATGTATACCCTCCCTCTTGGACCTCCATCCCCCATCCCCCCCCCATCTAGGTCACAGCAGAACACCGAGCTGAGCTCCCTGTGCTATATAGCAGGTTCCCACTAGGTATCTATTTTACACATGTTAGTGTATTTATGTTAAGCCTAACCTCCCAATTCATCCCACACTCCCCTTCCCCCCATGTCCAGATATCCATTCTCTTCATCTACGTCTCTATTCCACATATATGTGTTAATATACGATATTTGTTTTTCTCTTTCTGGCTTCACTCTGTATGACAGACTCTAGGTCCATCCACCTCACTACAAATAACTCAATTTCGTTTCCTTTTATGGCTGAGTAATATTCCATTGTATATATGTGCCACATCTTCCTTATCCATTCATCTATCATTGGAAATTTAGGTTGTTTCCATGTTCTGGCTATTGTAAATACTGCTGCAATGAACATTGGGGTACATGTGTCCTTTTGAATTATGGTTTTCTCAGGGTATATGCTCAGTAGTGGGATTGCTGGGTCATATGGTAGTTCTATTTTTAGTTTTTTAAGGAACCTCCATACTGTTCTCCATAGTGGCTGTATCAATTTACAAACCCACCAGCAGTGCAGAAGTGTTCCCTTTTCTCCACACCCTCTCCAGCATTTATTGTTTGTAGATTTTTTGATGATGGCCATTCTGACCGGTGTGAGGTGATACCTCATTGTAGTTTTGATTTGCATTTCTCTAGTAATTAGTGATGTTGAGCAGACTTTTCATTTCAGTTTGAAGAATCCCTTTCATCATTTTTTGTAAGGTAGGTTTAGTGGTGATGAACTCCTTCACTTTTTTTTGTCTAGGAATCTCTCTCCAATTCTAAATGACAACTTTTCAACAACTTTTCTTGTCTTAGTTGACAAGTTTTATTTTTTCTTTCAGCACTTTAAATATATCATCCCACTCTTTTTTTTCTGCAATATTTCTGCTGAAAAGTACACTGATAGTCTTATGGGAGTTCCATTGACATAACATATTACCTTTCTCTTGCTGCTTTCAACATTCTCTCTTTGTCTTTAGCTTCTGAAACTTTGATTATAATGGGTCTCATTGTGGATTACTTTGGAACCATCTTATTGGTGTTTTGGGGGGGGCTTTATGGATCTGGATATATACTTTTTCCCTAGATTTAGTAAGATTTCAGCTTAATTCTTTAAATTCAATTTCTACACTTTCTCTTGTCTTTCTGGGTCTCCCATAATTTTTATAATTTTCAGCTTGGTGATGGCCCAAATTTCCTTTAAGCTATCTTCAGTCTTATTTTTTTTATTTTTCCTTTTGCTCCTCTGTTTGATTTCTAGTGATCTGTCTTCAGGTTCACTGGTCCTTTCTTCTGACTGGTCTAGCCTGCTGTCCAAACCTCATATTGAATTTTTCAGTTTAGTTCTTATATTAATGAGCTCCATTATTTGTTTGGCACTCTAATATTTCCTCTGTGTTAAAATTCTTACTTTGTTAATACATTGCTCTCCTGACCTTGTGAACATCTTTGTGACCATTATTTTCAATTTTTGGTGTTTAACTCACTTAATCTCTTACATTAGGGTCAATTTCTAGAGATTTATCTTGTTCTTTTGCTTGGGATACTCTCCCTTGTTTCTTTGTTTTCTTTGACTCTCTGTATTGGTTTCTATGCATGAGATAGATCAACCACCTCTCCCAGTCTTAACAGACTGGCATCATGTAGGAAATAAAACTTCCCAGTTAGCCTAGCCCCTGATCCCAGGAACTTCTCAAACATTTGTCCCTGTCCAAACCACCATCTTTGTTCTTAGTGGCTCCCAGGACTTTAGTGTATGTCAAATCCTGTCAGGGCCCCCAAAGCAGAGAAAATGCCAACACACCTATTTAACCTCCTGGAGTACTAATAATTTCCTGCCCTTTCAGCTCCCAGATGCAGGCTAATTGGAAGCCCAAATTTTTGCAGCAACTGGGGAAATTGGGACATTAGATATAGAGTCTGGCCCCTATTGGGGAGAAATTGTATGCTGGGTGTTTTTCCTACTCACTTTATATTAAGCCAGAGGGAGTAGCCACTGCTACTGCTTGTGTACCCATACAGAACTACTTCTTTGTTCTCTATTGTACCAGGGAAGTCATGAATGTTGAGCTTGATCAGCTCCCAGAGATAAGTGATTTAGAAGTCTCTTGGGTAGGAGCTATAGAAGTTGGGGAACCAAATATGTAGACAAACTCCTTTCAGAGAAAAACTAAAAAAAAATTGTTTTATTGTTCTGGGGCAAGATGGGGAATGAAGGCACAGGAGTCCTTACACGCCCATTTAAGCTCCTAGAGGATTACTAATTATGGCTCCCAAAAGATCTCACATGCAGACTAATTAGAAGTCCAATCCTTGGGCAGCAGCTAGGAAGTATGCAGGTAATCCCTTTCCAGGGAGAAACTGGGAGCCTTGAGTCTTTACCTTCTCCATTTGCTCTGAGCCTGGAGGAAGTGCTTGTACTCCCATTTAAAAACGTGTCTTTGTTTAATTTGGTTCTAGGGGACTTGCAAATGCTGAACCACATTGCCTCTTTAAGCAAAGTGTTTTGGGAGCCATCCTTTGGATGACATACATAAAAGTTGGCGAGCTAACTATATGGTTCAAACTCTACATTCCTCAGGGAGAAACTGGGAGTTGGGGGTTCCTTCTGACAATAAGGTGCTGTGCCAGGTGTAGGCTTATCACATGAATGTGTCTCACCTTTTTGTATCTACTTCAATATGGGTATTTTCTCAGTTATCTGATGTAAAGGAATCATTCAACTTGTTTCTGGATTTCACTGAGGGAATTGATCCATGTTTAGCTATATATTTGATGTGTTCACAGGAGGAGAGAAAGTCAGAAGCCTCCTACCATCTTGCCAATGTCCCTCTTTGAATGATTTTAAATAGTATTATATATTTAATTTTGGTGTTCACATAATCATTAGTGAATATAGAAACACAAGTGATTTGCTGCAAAACAAAACCTGAACACTATTTTCAATTTTTGCCTTTTTTTATAAAAGTGAAAATCCTCTTTGGATTTCTTTCAGTAAGTGAGTAAATGTATTAAAATAGGTCTTTTTTAAAAATAAAGTGTACTATAAAGATAATTGAGGGATACTAGTATTGGTGGGTTTTGAGGAATTCTTTCATCTCATTTGTGAAGTTTATGTTTATAGTAATGAGTGTTCATATTACGTCCTTACTACCTTTTTGATGTTGCAGGGTTTATAATAATATCAGTTATTTCATTCAGGATACTAGTAATTCTTATATTTTTGTGTTTTTACTTTGCCAATCATACAAGGGGTTTCTCAATTTTATTTATCTTTTCAAAGAATCAGATTTTGTTGCATTGTTCTTCTCATTTCAATTTTTTTTGATTACTGTTCTATGTTTTTCTTTCCTTGTGAATATCTCTGGTGATTTTGTTCTTCTCCTAGTTTCTTGAAGTGGGAGCTTAGATTATTAATTTGAAATACACATTTATTCTAAGTATACTTTCCTCAGTGAACATTATTTTGCAAAATTTTAAGTCAAAAAAAGAAATTGAGTTATTTCCAATGTGCAAGACATTGTTTAAGCATTTAATACCATTTAAGAGGCAAAACAAATAATGTGGATGATCAGAAATTATATTTATTTTTGTTTTTTAATTGTTATGTGCTGAGATAATGAAAAAATTATAATTTAGTATATATTTTTTAAAAACTATTTTATTCAGTTTTATGTTAATCACCAAATTTTATATACCTAAAAACTTTATTTTTTAAAATTAATTTTTATTGGAATATAGTTGATTTACAATGTTGTGTTAGTTTCAGCTTTCAGGTGTACAACAAAGTGAATCAGTTATATATATACATGTATCTACTCTTTTTAAGGTTCTTTTTTCATATAGGTCATTACAGAGTATTGAGTAGTGTTCCCTGTGCTATACAGTAGGTTCTTATTAGTTAACTTTTTTTTTTTTTTTTTTTGCGATATGCGGCCTCTCACTGTTGTGGCCTCTCCCGTTGCGGAGCACAGGCTCCGGACGCGCAGGCTCAGCGGCCATGGCTCATGGGCCCAGCCGCTCCGCGGCATGCGGGATTCTCCCAGACTGGGGCATGAACTCGTGTCCCCTGCATTGGCAGGTGGACTCTCAACCACTGTGCCACCAGGGAAGCCCAGTTATCTATTTAGTATATAGCAGTGTGTATAGGTCAGTCCCAGTCTCCCAATTTATCCCTCATGCCCCCGCCTTTCATCATTGGTTGTTTTTTACATCTGTGACTCTATTTCTATTTTAATAAATAGGTTTGTTTGTAACGTATTTTTTAGATTCCACATATAAACGATATCATATGATATATATTTTCCTGCCTTATTTCACTCAGTATGATAATCACTAGGTCCATCCATGTTACTGCAAATGGCATTATGACATTCTTTTTTATGGCTGAGTGACATTCCATTGTATATATATACCACATCTTCTTTATCCATTCCTCTGTTGATGGACATTTAGGTTGCTTCCATGTCCTGGCTACTGTAAATAGTGCTGCAATGAATACTGACATGTATGTATCTATTCAAATTATGGTTTTCTCTGAATATATGCCCAGGAGTGGGATTCCTGGATAATATGGTGGCTCTATTTTTACTTTTCTAAGGAACCTACATATTGATCTCCATAGTGGCTGTACCAGTTTACATTTCCACCAACAGTATAGGAGGGTTCCCTTTTCTCCACACCCTCTCCAACATTAATGTTTGTAGATTTGTAATGATGGCCATTCTGACTGGTGTGAGGTGATACCCATTATAGTTTTGATTTGCATTTTTCTAATAATTAGTGATGAGCACCTTTTCATGTGTTTGTTGGCTATCTGTATGTCGTCTTTGGAGAGATGTCTATTTGGGTTATCTGCCCATATTTTGATGGGGTTGTTTTTTTGATATTGAGCTGCATGAGCTGTTTGTATATTTTGGAGATTAATCCCTTGTTGGCTGCTTCATTTGCAAATCTTTTCTCCCATTCTTCAGGTTGTCTTTTTGTCTTGTTTATGGTTTCCTTTCTGTGCAAAAGATTTTAAGCTTAATTAGGTCCCATTTGTTTACTTTTGTTTTTATTCTTATTATTTTAGGAAGTGGGTCAAAAAAAATCTTGCTGTGATTTTTGTTAAAAAACATTCTGCCTATATTTTCCTCTAAGAGTTTTATGGTGTCTGGGCTTACATTTAGGTCTTTAATCTATTTTGAGTTTATTTTTGTGTATGGTGTTAGGGAGTGTTCTAATTTCATTCTTTTACATGTAACTGTCAAGTTTTTCCAGTGCCACTTATTGAGGAGGCTGTCTTTTCTCCATTGTATATTTTTGCCTTGTTTGTCATAGATTAGGTGACCATAGGTACGTGGGTTTATGTCTGGGCTTTC
The DNA here is from genome assembly GCF_963455315.2 of Globicephala melas. Classification (NCBI taxonomy): domain Eukaryota; kingdom Metazoa; phylum Chordata; class Mammalia; order Artiodactyla; family Delphinidae; genus Globicephala; species Globicephala melas. The sequence goes on from NC_083318.1 coordinate 84,028,656, forward strand.
TATCCTGTTCCATTGATCTATATATCTGTTTTTGTGTCAGTACCATGCTGTCTTAATTACTGTAGCCCTGTTGTGTAGTCTGAAGTCAAGGAGCCTGATTTCTCCAGCTCCTTTTTTTTCTCAAGATTGGTTTTGGTATTTGAGGCCTTTTGTGTTTCCATACAAATTGTAAAATTTTTGTTCTAGTTCTCTGAAAAGTGCCATTGGTAATTTGATAGGGATTTCATCTGTATATTGCTTTCAGTAGTATAGTCATTTTCACAAGATTGAGTCTTCCAATCCAAGAACATGGTATATCTCTGCATGTGTTGTGTCGTCTTTGATTTCTTTCATCAGTATCTTATAGTTTTCTGTGTATAGGTCTTTTACCTCCTTAGGTAGGTTTATTCCTAAGCATTTTATTCTTTTTGTTGCAATGGTAAATGTGATTGTTTCCTTAATTTCTCTTGCTGATATTTTGTTGTTAGTGTATAGGATTGCAAGAGATTTCTGTATATTACTTTTGTATTCTGTGACTACTAAATTCATTGATTAGCTCTAGTAGTTTTCTGGTGGCATCTTTAGGATTTTCTATGTATAGTGTCACGTCACCTGCAAACAGTGACAGTTTTATTCTTCGTTACCAATTTGTATTCCTTTTATTTCTTTTTATTCTCTGATTGTTGTGGCTAGGACTTCCAAACCTATATTGAATAATAGTGGTAAGAGTGGGCACCCTTTTCTTGTTCCTGATTTTTGAGGAAATGCTTTCAGTTTTTCACCATTGAGAATAATGTTTGCTGTCATATATGGTTTGTCATATATGGCCTTTTTTATGTTGAGGTAGATTCCCTCTATGCCCACTTTCTGGAGAGTTTTTATCATAAATGGTGTTGAATTTTGTAAAAAGTTTTTTCTCTATTTAGGCGATCATATGCTTTTTATTCTTCAGTTTGTTAATATGGTGTATCACATTGATCGATTCATGTATGTTGAAGAATCCTTGCATCCCTTGGATAAATCCCACTTGATCATGGTGTATGATCCTTTTAATGTGTTGTTGGATTTGGTTTGCTAGTATTTTGTTGATGATTTTTGCTTCTGTGTTCATCAGTGATATTGGCCTGTAATTTTCTTTTTTGGTGATATCTTTGTCTGGTTTTGGTTTTAGGGTCATGGTGGCCTTGTAGAATGAGTTTGGGAGTGTTCCTCCCTCTGTAATTTTTTGGAGGAGTTTGAGAAGGATAGATGTTAGCTCTTCTCTAAATGTTTGATAGAATTTGCTCATGAAGGCATCTGGTCCTAGACTATAGTTTGTTGGAAGATTTTTAATCACAGTTTCAATTTCATTACTTGTGATTGCACTATTCATATTTTCTATTTCTTCTTGGTTCAGTCTTGGAAGGTTGTACATTTCTAAGAATTTGTCCATTTCTTCCAGGTTGTCCATTTTATTGGCACATAGTTGCTTGTAGTAATATCTTATGATCCTTTGTATTTCTGTGATGCCAGTTGTAACTTCTCCTTTTTCATTTCTAATTTTATTGATTTGAGTCCTCTTCATTTTTTTCTCGATGGGTCTGCATAAAGGTTTATCACTTTTGTTTATCTTCTCAAAGAACCAGCTTTTAGTTTTATTGATCTTTGCTATTTTTTAAAAAATTTTTATTTCATTTATTTCTGCTCTGATCTTAATGAATCCTTTCCTTCTACTAACTTTGGGTTTCATTTGTTCTTCTTAGTTTCTTTAGTAAGGTTAGATTGTTTATTTGAGAGTTTTTCTTATTTCTTGAGGTAAGATTGTACTGCTATAAACTTCCCTCTTAGAACTGCTTTTGCTGCATTCCATAGGTTTGGGGTCATTGTGTTTTAATTGTCCTTTTTTTCTAGGTGTTTCTTGATTTCCTCTTTGATTTCTTCAGTGGTCTCTTGGTTATTTAGTAGCATATTGTTTAGGCTTCATGGGTTTGTGTTTTTTAAGACTTTTTTTCTTGTAGTTGATTTCTAATCTCATAGGATTGTGGTCAGAAAAGATGCTTGATATGATTTCAGTTTTCTTAAATTTACCAAGGCTTGATTTGTGACCCAAGATGTGATCTATCCTGGAAAATGTTCCATGTGCACTTGAGAAGACAGTGTATTCTGCTGCATTTCGGATGGAATGTCCTATAAATACCAATTAAGTCTGTCTGGTCTAATGAGTCATTTAAGCTTGTGTTTCCTTATTAATTTTCTGTCTGGATGATATATCCATTGGTGTAAGTGGTGTTAAAGTCCCCCACTATTATTGTGTTAATGTTGATTTCCCCTTTTATGGCTGTTAGGATTTGCCTTATGTACTGAGGTTCTCCTATGTTGGGTGCATAAATATTTACAATTATTATATCTTCTTCTTGGACTGACCCCTCGATCATTATATAGTGTCCTTCCTTGTCTCTTGTGACAGTCTTTATTCTAATGTCTATTTTTTCTGATATGAGTATTGCTACTCCAGGTTTCTTTTGATTTCCACTTGCATGGAATATCTTTTTCCATCCCCTCACTTTCAGTCTGTATGTGTCCCTGGGTCTGAAATAGTCACTAGTAGACAACATATATACGGGTCTTGTTTTTGTAACCATTCATCCAGTCTGTGTCTTTTGGTGGCAGCATTTAATCCATTTACATTTAAAGTAATTATCGATTTGTGTGTTCCTAATACCATTTTCTTAATTGTTTTGGGTTTGTTTTTGTGGGTCTTTTCCTTCTCTTGTGTTTCCTGCCTAGATAAGTTATTTTAGCATTTGTTGCAAAGCTGGCTTGGTGGTGCAGAATTCTCTCAGGTTTTGCTTGTCTGTAAAGCTTTTGATTTCTCTATAAAATCTGAATGAGAGTTTTGCTGGGTAGAGTAGTCTTGGTTGTAGGGTTTTCCCTTTTATCACTTGAAATATATGCAGCCACTCCCTTCTGGCCTATAGTGTTTGTGCTGAAAGGTCAGTTGATAACCTTATGGAGATTCCCTTGTATGTTATTTGTTGCTTTTCCCTTGCTGCTTTTAATAGCTTTCTTTGTTTTTAATTTTTGATAGTTTGATTAATATGTGTCTTGGTTTAAACCATTTACCTTAAAAATATTTATTGATATATTAAGCTTAATTCTTCCATTAATTTTTTGTTTCCTGTTCATTTTCTCCATTTTTCTGTTCCTTTTTCGTGTTCAATTGTGAGTTACTTGGCCATTTTTATAATTCTTTTTTGATTTATTTACTGTATGTTTGAGTGTATCTCTTTCTATAGAATTTTTAGGGTTGCTCTAGATATTACAATTAATATGCACAAATTAACCAATTCTACTGTTATCAATATCCTGTCATTTTCAATTAAGTTTTGAAACCCTAACTACTTTTGCCTCCCTTTGCCCTCTCCATTTATAATTGTCTTAAATATTATTTCTGTGTACATTTAGAACTGTATGAGGCAGTGTTAGAAGTTTTTCTTCAACCAGCAAACAATTTAAAAAACTCAAGAGGAGAAAATAATTTACTCATATTTAAAATTTTTCCATTGTACTTCTTTACTTTTTAATGTTCCAAGATTCCTTCTTTTATCAATTTGTATTTAGAAAATATTCTTTATTCTTTAAAGGCATGTCTATTGGTGACGCCATCTTAGTTTTCCTTAATCTACAAATGTCTTGAATTCCCCTTCATTCTTAAGCATATTTTTGCCAGACAGAAAATTCTGTGTTGAGAGTCTTTTTTTCCAGCACTTGAAATATGTCATGCTATATCTCTTTGGCCTCCATAATTCCTTATGAGGAATCTTATCAATTGAATTATGTTCTCCTTATAGGTAAGGTGTTATTTTTTCCTTCTGTTTTCAAGACATTTTCTTTGTCTGTCTTTAGTTTTCAGAAGTTCTACTGTGATTTGTCTTGATGTGGATTACTTTTGGTTTATCAAATGTGGAGTCTTTTCAGCCTCTTGAATCTGTAGGTTTTTGTCTTTTGCCAAATATGGAAACTTTTCAGACATTATTTGAGTACTGTTCCAGCCCTGCCCATTTTTTCCTTTCCTTTTGGAATTCAAATGAGACAAATAGTAGGTCTAACAGGTCTCTGAACCTCTATTTATTATTATTTTAGTCTGTTTTCCCAGATTGGGTATTTCTATCATTCTGTCTTCAAGTTTACTGGATGACACCATTTTGGTGGGGAGGGATGCCTTGGTAGAGACAAGTGTCAGTTGAAGTCTGGGCTCCCTATGTGATCTTCAGTGATACCACAAGTAGGGGAAGAAGGGAGTTATCTCACTGTTGGGGATAAAAATCCTGGCTCTTTACTCTGCCTTCTCTGACATTAAACTACTTGTGGGGTTATAGTGCCTTGTTATAGCCTAGAGAGAGTTCACATGCAGGCTCCCCACTTGGTCTTTGCTGGCATGGGTGGAGTTTCACCACAGTTTCTTCTGTGGTGTTTGGATGGCATAGTGTGGTTATTATGTAGGGTTTTCTTTCTTTAGGCTGCCTCTTTCCTTGTCCTTTGGTGAGAGAAGGCAGCCTTTGGTTGGGACTTTTTGCTATGTCCATTGCCATTTTGAGGCTATGGGCTTTCCCCTCTTAAAGTCTGCGGTATAAGGCAAAAAGAAAACTCAGGGAACTCACTACACTGTTATTCCTGGGTCCTGAGGTGCCTAACTGGTTTTCCTTCTCTTCTCTAAACTTCAGTCTTATATTTGTTTTAAATATAATGTCCATGGTTTTCCATTATACTTATTGGGAGAAATAGTCAAAAGTATGTCTATTCCTTCTTTCCAGGAGCAGAATTTGAGATAATATAAGCTTTTTAAAAGTTCATATCTTAATATGTTTTGGTGAAGTTTATGTCTTGAGAAGAGGTTTACATATTGAGAAGAGAAGTTTATGTCTTTATGTCTTTCATAGATATATATGAAGGAGGCTAATTATAATCAAGAAAAAGAGAATAGTTTAATTTGAATGAATATAAGAAAACTGAAAAGCACTAACTACATGATTTAAAAAAGTTTCCTAAGAATGTTTTTGTACTTTTTATGGGATGTAAAAGGACTAGATGAAGAAAGACACTGAAATAGAGGGGAAATATACTATGCTCATTAAGTGTAAGGTAGTGGAGTTAGATCTATTTTGAAAAAATGGATAGAAAAATTTTAAATAACTGGATTATAACTTTCAAACTTCATAATCTCTCCAAAAGTTATGGTAACACCAATACAATAGCTGTAGCAGCATAGTTTTGAGTGAATTCTTTAATCTTTCCAAATTTCACTTTCTCACAAGATTGTTTTAAAGATTATTAAAAATAATAAAAAATGCTGATTTAATGTCTGAACATGGCAAATAGTGAGATTTTGAATAGAGATTCTAGGGAATATAGATAGGGATCACATCATTTCTGCAGAATTCAATGGGTCTAAAAGAACGTTCTAGCTAAACTAGAAGTATAAACAGGGTAGAAGTTGAAATTTCATGTGGAACCAAACAAGAGAGTCTTGTTGAAGTGACTAAGCTTAGGAAAATGAATGGAAAATATATGGTGGGAAAGAAATCCTTAAAAACATAGGTCAATATATTGCTCAAACTGAACCTAACTCCAAGCCTGGAAGTTTTACTGATTCTAATTGGAAAATCCTTTCTTTTGGAAATTTTTATACTGAAATAATATCTTTTTGGACTCACACACCTCTAGATTTAGAAGCCCAATCAAGTACTCCAGATAAGAAGCAGAAATGTTGTTTGGTATAGCTTCTATTTTTTCTGTATTCTTAACAAATAAATTTTTGTTTTGGTGTGAACATAAAAATAGTTTTAAATATGCATAGTTTAGTGTATAATTCTCTGTTCTCAGATAATAGAAACCTATTTTGCATTCTCTACCAACTGCCTTCTTAACACATAGTCAGGACTCTCTTTACTTCAACTCAGTACATTTTCTTGGGCTGAACTATTATTTTTCAGAAGTTATAAGAAACTGAGTTTGTACCCTAAATTAAAACATACTTTCCTGTCAGAGAGAAGAGTAGCCTATTAATGTACAACTTCATGTGAGTAAATTGGGCATTATCTTTCTTAACAGACATTATTAGCATTTCTACCAGATAAAAATTATTTGCAAATTATCAATATTCTTCAAAGTAGCACCTAACCTTACAGACAGTGGGTCATAATAAACAGCAAACAAAATAATCAAATAACAGAGAAACCCCTTTGGCTTCAGATGACTTGAGGCAGAAGTTTTGGACAGTGCTCTAGGATAGCTTTGCAAAGACACACAGTGATCATTTGTCATGTTTTTAACTTTGGATAATTTTTATGAACATCTATGTGACGGAAATAGTTAACTAGAGATTTCAATGTCTTAGTTTGATCTGAGAATTGGGAAATACCTACCTGAGGTTTCCTTTATGAATGTTTAAAATAAAGGAACAAACTGAATAAAATAATTTCCAAACATTGACTTTCATCATGCAAATAATTTCTTAAAATTGCTTTATTTGATGCACTAAAGTTTGTTCTTTTGGTCTAATCTATTGTGGTGAATATTTGTGGTAATTTTCTTGACTACCTTGGTGGCCCTCAGAAATTAACTCTTCTCTTCATGGTCCATCACTTTAATCTTCCTAAATGCTATTTGGTAGATTCCAGATACACATGCTGTCTTTCAGAGTCTTCAAATCTTGATGTGGCTACACAGTCCTTATTGAATCCTTGCGAATAAGGAGATTTGAGCTTCCATGGTTATTATCTTGGCCCACCCTTCACAACCTAGCGTCAAGCAGGAATCTCTGAAGTAAAATCATCTGCTGAGCCATCTGTTAATATAGGACAGTTTAAAATATTATTTGCATTTACCATATCCCACAGGAAACCATGGTAAAATTCCCTCTTGGACAAGTCTGTGACATAGATATTAGCACTGAATTTTTAAAGCCAACTATTTGTTTTAATAGGAGATAATATAACACCCATTAACTCAATTGGGAATATACTTGTAATCCCTATTCCCACATCAACTTGTCATCTCCATGAACAGATGTTAATACAAAAATAAAAATCACAATACAAAAATCACAAATCAACACTTGAATTAGTGGGCAAGCGTCTCCATACTGAAACACATCATTACCCCTTTTCATTATGAGGCTCTTTGCTGGCAGATCCCACAGAGAGATGGAAGGTTCACATAAGCTCTAGATAATAACTTGCTGTTTCAGTTCTAGCCTTTATTCCAGATTAGAGCTTGAAAAAAAAATGTTGGTAAAATTAACTAACCTGTGGTTATAGATCATTTCAAGGTTTTAGTACTGGATGTAAAATACTTGAAATAATATATTCAAAATTCATTCACTTTGCAACAGAAAACCTATGCTAGTGTTCAGAATGCTTAATTAAAGACTTCCAAATTCCTGTTTCATTATCCATACACAAAACATGATGTTATTTTATTATATACAATGTGCCTCTGATTCTACATAAAGTGGTGTACACTAACCTCCCATAAAGAGTATTTAATCATAGCTTAAGTACTTTTGAGAGGAAAAAATATATAGTAGCTGGTGGTACTTTTAAAAAAAATCTGAGTAAATCAGATATGAAACCTCGTTACAATTGTTTTTTGTTGTTGTTTTTGCTATTGTCCTGATTATTTCACAACCATCCAATTTCATGTTTACTTTTAGACTCTTTTTTAAATGTAATGAAATCCCTACTTTAACTCTTTTACAAAATTTTTTATATTCTCCAATACTTAAAGCAAGTCCCTGGCTGCTAATAATTATAATTCTCACAAAAAAGTCAAGTTATTATTTTTGGAAAAATAGTAAATTTTTATTTTAGCAAATTGACTATATGGAATGAAAATAAAATTTAATTGATCTACTTTTCACTACCAGGAAAGAGGCATTATTATTAGAATTAGGTTAGTATCTTTCCAGAACCTTGATTTGCTTATAAAAAAATTAGAGTCTGATAGATTAAAATACTTCTATAAAATTTTGTCCATATTATATGTAGTTATTTGAATATGGATTTTTAAATTACAAGGACTTCCCTGGTGGTCCAGTGGTTAGGAATCTGCCTTCCAATGCAGGGGACATGGGTTCGATCCCTGGTGGGGGAAGTAAGATCCCACATGCTGTGGAGCAGCTAAGCCTGTGTACTACAACTGCTGAGCCTGCACTCTAGAACCGGCACGCCACAACTAGAGAGAAGCCCGCACACTGCAGCGAAAGATCCTGCATGCCGCAACGAAGATCCCACATGCCACAACTAAGACCCAATGCAGCCAAATAAATAAATAAATATTTTTTTTTAAAAAAAGGGGCAAAAAATAAAAATAGGCCTTCCCTGGTTGCTCAGTGGTTGAGAGTCTGCCTGCCAATGCAGGAGACACGGGTTGGAGTCCTGGTCCGGGAGGATCACACAAGCCACGGAGCAACTGGGCCCATATGCCGCAGCTACTGAACCTGTGCTCTCAAAATAGAGAAAGCTGCACAGCAACGAAGACCCAATGCAGCCAAAAATAAATAAACAAATAAATTTTTAAAAAATTTATAGTTAAATTGAAAGTGAGGAGATGGCTAAAACTCAGTATCTGCAAGGCAAGGAAGACTATTACTTAAAAGATTTAATTGTTGGTAACAAAATGTTATGACAAAAATTAATGTGGTTGGAATATCTATTTCTTTCAAATACGTCTTGATTATAGGTATATTTGCCTCTCTGTTGTGATGAGGTCGTTACATTTCCTCCACCTCCTCAGCTCTGATTGTTAGCTACAGTATCATTTTTTTAAACTCCCAACCTTTAAAATATTTATTTTCTTAATAATAATTTGAACTGCTATCTAGAAATTCTAGTGGAATGACTACATATACTGGTTCTGTATCTATGGCTTCTTCATTTTTATGTCCTTTATTTTGATTTATATCTTAAATGGCTAGATTCCTTGGTCAGATTTCTTTCTTCCTTCCATCTTTCCTGTCACTTTTTAATGTTTATGTTGATGAGCAGGTTTCTTTTATTAGGTTGTTCACAGAAATTATTTATCCTCCCTTCTTCCCTCCCTCCCTCTGTCCCTCCCTTCCTTCCTTTCATCCAGCATTCTCTTCTTTCTTTAATTCATTCTTATTTATTTTTATGAGATAATGACAGAGCATTCACTGACCATTTCCTCAATATACTTTTGAAGATTTATATTTATATTTTGCATTTGCTCTGTTTTATTTTTAAATGAATAATGACATACAGTACAAAATAGTGTTACTACCTAAACCTTTTAACCTTTTATTTGGAATCTGGGAGAAAGATTAGTTTTTCAAATAGATGCTTAACTATGAGTTAATAGTATACAAGGAACTTGAATTTCATATATGCTTCAGAAAAACAACAGGTTCACAGTAGTGTGTGTATGTCATCCCTTGCATAGGGATTACAAATAAAATACAGGCCCCTAGTTAAATTTGAATGTCAGAAAAAAAATGAATATTTTCCTTCTACTTTAAGTATTCCCTGTGCAACATACTTATACAAGTAAAAAGGGAAGAAAATGTCCGTATATGTGACTTTCATATTGGCTGGGGACCTGTACTTTTATCAGATACACTCGCAACCCTATCCTTAGGAAGACAAGGAAAATATGAAATGGAATAAAATTAGAAAATGTGATGAAATACAAAATCATTGAAATTGACAGTTGATCCTAAGCTGTTATGGACTAGTGGACTAGATATTCATGTTTCTTCAAAAGTCATATGTTGAAATCTTAACCCCCATGTGAGAGAATATGATGGTATTAGGAGGTGAGGTCTTTGAGAGGTAAGTAGAAATTCGTGTCCATATAAGAAGAGACACTTTCACTTTCTTTTCCTCCACACTAGGAAACAAGGAAGAGGGCTCTTACCAAAGCCCCACCGGACTGGCACACTTATCCCATACTTCTAGACTATGAAACAAATTTGTTGTTTAAGCCACCCAGTCTATGGTATCTTGTTATAACAGTCTGAACTAAGACAGAATCAGATTTCTTGAAATTTTTCTTTTATCATTTTTCCTTTTTGCTTTCATCATTGCCAGTTCTCACTCACCTACTTTGCTGTGAAATTGAGAGTAAATTTTCCAATACTGCATTCACCTTTATAGTAACTTAATACTTTGACAAATGACTAAAGAGATCCATACCATAGAATATTATACAGAAATGACAAAGAAAAAACTGTGGCTACTAAATCAACATGAATGCATGATACAAATCAAAATTGGGGGGAAATTTTGGGGAAAAAAAGTAGCCAGACAGAAAAGAATATTGACTAATCCAGACATACAATGTTCATATAATTATGAACATATTATATATGTATTATATATATTTATTATGTATATAAAATTTAAAAATTAGTGTTAGATATCAAGATAACTGTTACTTTGGAGAGGAGGAATAGGGTTAGGAGTGTTTGGGAAATAGGTGAAAAGGGTTTATGGAATACTGGCAATATTCCATATTTTAAGCTTCTCTGTGGTTTTAGCATAAATACTCATCTTGTGCAGTTTATCAAACAGTATGTATACTTTTCTTAACATTATTTTGCAAAATTTTAAGTTCAGAAAAAGAAATTATGAATTCTTTCCAATGTGCTAGACATTGTTTAAGCACTTCATACCATTTGAGATAAAACAAATAATGTAGATGATCAGAAATTATAATGTTTATTTTTTAATTTCTACATGCTGAGATAATGAAGAATTTATAATTCAGCATATATTATAAAAATATTTTATACCGTTTTATCTAAACCAACAAATTTTATCCACCTAAAAACTTTTTTTAAATTTTTATTGGAGTATAGTTGATTTACAATGCTGTGTTAGTTTCAGGTGTAAAACAAAGTGAATAAGTTATACATATATCCACTCTTTTTAAGATTCTTTTCCCATATAGGTCATTACAGAGTATTGAGTAGAGTCCCCTGTGCTATACAGTAAGTTCTTATTATCTGTTTAATATATAGCAGTGTGTATATATCAATCCCAATCTCCCAATTTATCGCTCCCCCCCTTTCCCCCTTGGTAACCATAAGGTTGTTTTCTACATCTGTGACTCTATTTCTGTTTTATAAATAGGTTTGTTTGTAGCAATTTTTTTAGATTCCATATATAAGTGATATCATATGATATTTGTCTTCCTCTGCCTTACTTCACTCAGTATGATGATCTCTAGGTCCATCCATGTTAGTGCAAATGGCATTATGTCATTCTTTCTTATGGCTGATTAATATTCCATTGTATATATGTACTACATCTTCTTTATCCATTCTTCTGTTGATGGACATTTAGGTTGCTACCATGTCCTGGCTATTGTAAATAGTGCTGCAATGAACACTGGGTGCATGTATTTTTTTGAAATATATTTTTCTCAGGGTATATGCCCAAGAGTGGGATTGCTGGTTCATACTGTAGCTCTATTTTTAGTTTTTTAAGGAACATCCATACTGTTCTCCATAGTGATTGTAGCAATTTACATTCCCACCAATAGTGCAAGAGGGTTCCATTTTCTCCACACCCTCTCCAGCATTTATTATTTGTAGATTTTGTGATGATGGCCATTATGAGTGGTGTGAGATGATACCTTATTGTCATTTTGATTTGCATTTCTCTGATAATTAGTGATGTTGAGCATCTTTTCATGTGCCTCTTGGCTATCTGTATGACTTCTTTGGAGAAATATCTATTTAGATTTTCCACCCATTTTTTGACTAGGTTGTTTGGTTTTTTTTTTTTGATATTGAACTGTATGAGCTGTTTGTATATTTTGGAGATTGATCCCTTGTTGGTTGCTGCATTTGCAAATATTTTTTCCCATTCTGTGGGTTGTCTTTTTGTCTTGTTTATGGTTTCCTTTGCTGTGCAAAGCTTTTAACTTTAATTAGGTCCCATTTGTGTATTTTTGTTTTTATTAGTCTAGGAGGTGGATCAAAAAAGATCTTGATTTATGTCAAAGAGCATTCTGCCTATGTTTCTTCTAAGAGTTTTATAGTATCCAGGCTTACATTTAGATTGTTAATCCAGTTTGAGTTTATTTTTATGTATAGTGTTAGAGAATGTTCTAATTTCATTCTTTTACATGTAGCTTTCCAGTTTTCCCAGCACCACTTATTGAAGAGACTGTCTTTTCTCCATTGTATATTCTTACCTTCTTTGTCATAGATTAGGTGACCATAGATTAGTGGGTTTATCTCTGGACTTTCTATACTGTTCCACTGATCTATATTTCTATTTTAGTGCCAGTACCATGCTGTCTTGATTACTGTAGCCCTGTAGTATAGTCTGAAGTCAGAGAGCCTGATTCCTCCAGCTTCCTTTTTCTTTCTCAAGATGGCTTTAGCTATTTGGGGTCTCTTGTGTTTCCATACACATATGGAAACACCTAAAAACTTTATCACTAATTTTTTTTATTGAAGCATAGTTGATTTACAATGTTGTGTTAGTTTCAGGTGTACAGCACAATGATTCAGTCATATATACATATATATACACACACATATACATTCTTTTTTCAGATTTTTTCTCTTAAAGCTTATTACAAAATATTGAGTATAGTTCCTTGAGCTATACAGTAGGTGCTTGTTGGTTATGTATTTTATATATAGTAGTGTGTATATGTTAATCCCAAACTCCTAATTTATCCCCCTTTCCCCTTTAGTAACCATAAATTTGAAATTAAGAGATTAGATATCACTAATTTTTTTAAATGTGAATTTCAGAGTAAGGAATAGAAAGTAGTTTTAAGCATAACATTGTTTTTACTTGTTCTTGTCCTCTCATATTGCTGATATCTGAATCATACATTATATGGGCTCATAAACTTTGTTTGATAGATAAGTATCTAATTGAATTTATTAGTATTCTCTTGTCCAACCATTTTCAATGTTTACCCAAACCCATTAACATAAAATATATGTTCCCTTATCCAACACGATAGGTAATGTATAACATGGCTTAACTCATTTTGGCAATGCATCTCCTAATACTCAGTACAGCCTCTTCAGTAACCTGTCTAGTCAGTGACTATAAACATGTCTTGCCTTACCATCATTGCAATCCTCATGCTCAGCATCATCGTCAGTCTAAGAGCTTGACATATAAATTATTTAATCTTACTAATAACTCTGTGAGAAAGGTACTATAGCTATCCTCATTTTATATGTGGGAAAACTGAAGTATATCATTTAAATAACTTACTCAAGGTTATATAGCTAGGAAGTAGCTGTTTTATAATGAGAAGTTATATGCAATAAGTTATTCACAAAAATACTTAGGCTTAAAACTTCTCTGTGAGAAAAGCAAAAATAAAACATTTTCTAATATGAACTTTAATTGTTCATCTTGTTTAAAGTACAATTTAAATGTGTTTTTTGTATATTATGTTTATCTCAGTGGAGATACTATATGAATCTTAGCTATATAACAATCTATTTACAAAGAATCATAATATTACCACTACATCTTATGATAACATACTGGTACATTGTGACCTCAAAAAAAGGAAAATGCAGGCTTATAACATAAATGTAATTATATGTAGTTCATTTCATTTTGAAAGATCATTGAAATATTGTGATAAATAATGTGGTTTTCTCCATTTGGATCCCAACATTTATTTTGATATGTTTCAAAATCAGGCATCTCATGCATGCACTTAAGGCTTGCTGTGTAATGAATATGCCTATTTGTTCATGTCTAGATAAACAATTAAAACCTGATTGCCAAACTTTTATTAATAGCAGCAACCAAAATAATTCCTTCAGACTAGAGGCAAAAAGGAAACACGTAACTTGTTCAGTTTATCATATTTTAATTTTGCAGAATTAGTTTTATTTAGAAAAGTATGGAAACCACAAAATGCAAATTCTAACCCAGTGAATACACTTCATCTTGAAGATTTCCTAGGAATAAAACAAAGCAGGCCAGCAATACATATGTGCATAGTCTTGAGCTGGTTTCTTTCCAGAAATCTTATTTAGAGACTTCAGATCTGTGAGAACTGAAAACCAGCATTAAGTCTATCAAGACTTGTCGAGGAAGGCTCCATGACAAAATGTAGGGCCTGAGAACTTAGATGCCTCCTGAAGTCTCTCTCTTTTCTTACTCTCTTAGGGAGGACTAGATAGTTTTTGTGTGACAGACTTTTGAAAGTCAGGGTCCTGGATGGGCAAGTTCTTACTTTGTATACACTGTTTAGCCATAGCAATTACAGCATTCCCAGATGTGTTTGGGGGATTGACGTTCTAACTGCCACAGATAATGCAAAAACAAGTGATCAGGGAGGAGGCTAAGTCATAAGTTCTTGGGTAATGTCATTTTGTAGGAACTATGTCAGAGCTAGACCCAACTCTGAAAAGGGACATGCCAGTTTCTTTTTCTACATTCTTTCAGCACATACACTTGAGTAGAATAGCATGACTAGCCAGTGGGGAGACATTATTTTTTCTCAGGCCCTGGCATTAAAATCATGAGATATTGATCAGAAATGTAGCCTAGCACAAGACAGTCCTGGGGAGAATATTAAAAAGGAACAATATAATAGCCATTATGTATGGAACCCAGGGGACACCACTGATAATATCACAGATTAAAATAAATAAATCATTATTGTCCCATGAGAAGGCTAACAAAAAAACCTAAGGAACATCCTAAATGAATAATATTTATATTGGGGAAGAAAGACAGTAAGCAGGTCCAGAAGTAATATTATGGGTAGAGGCAGAGAATTCCCAAAACATAGATTGGGTGTAGGCATAGAAAACAGATATGGATGTAAACAGAGAATACCCAAAACATAGATTATCAGGAGCATGGCATAGAGGAGAAGGTACAGGCTTCAGATGAGTATGTCCACTTACACCTGAGGACTCTTTGCCCCTGAGGATATAGACAAAAGAATAGTGATTGCAAGTGTTCTAAAGACCAGGGCCCAGATCCAGGGTCCCAGTTGTCTGAGTCTAAGAGATACTGAAAAGATTCTGAGATTTATTGTTAAATACATGTTATTATGGTGTAAAATTGGGTGAACTTATATATCAGGATGTTTTCATTTTACTACTTTGTCTTTTTTACTATTTAATCTGTGCCACTTTTGAGGCAATGATCAAAATATCAGCAAGGTATAACATAACTTTTTTTCTTTTGCTATAAGTAGGTACTTTCTCAAATGTAAAAGAGTTCTACAAGTCTATATATTAAAATATTTATTCTATGAACAGTTACTGTCTCAAATATTGTGCTAGATACTATACTATGGAAATATACCATAATTATTTCCCTCAAGGAATTTTCAGCCTCATGGGAGAGACAGAAATCAAATGGTAAATACATTGAAGAGGTTTGCTTAAAACTAATTAGCACAAAGGCTACTATTTGTAATCTAATGGCAGGCTGAGGGAAGATTTCTCTTTTTCTTGGGGAATTCTATCTTAGTTTGAAATACATGTTAGCCAAGTAGGCGCTAGGCAAAGGAAGGAGGAAAGATTATTTTTGGCATAATGACCAACATATGAAGACAGAAAACATAACACTGCTAAATCTAAGATTAATATATTTCATATGGGATATTACATTGTTATACGAAATAAATGATTCTCTTCCATGCTTAGCCTTAATCATTGGATTTGTGTCACTACCTTAATCATTGGATTTGTGTCACTACCTACCTGAAAGTTTTGAAATTCTTAGAGGAGCATGGTTGCTCACAACCTGTGTGTGTGTGTGTGTGTGTGTGTGTGTGTGTTAAAATGTTTAATTGCTCAGAGGTCTATGAGAATCATTTCTCAATGGATGGCAGAAACAAGGTGCAACACTGAAGGTCAACTATTATGTATCTTTCAAATGGAAACAAGTGAAAATATGTTTGACAAAGTTTGCCTGGGCTAGTGAGGATCCAAGAGGGTAATAAGAGATTCACTACCCCATCCCATTATTTGCTCTGGAATTTCTTCATTTCTAATAATATTTCACCTCTTACTAAAATAATTTTACAAATGGAATCTGAAGAGGAAATAAAAGTCTGTTGTAAGTAAATATTTTCTATAGTTTATGTCCTTTCTGGCAGTTAAATATCTGTCATAGATACATTAATCAGGGAATAAGGCAGTTAGTGTGTGATAGGTCATTTTCTTCTATATATAAAATTATTTTGAAGTTGTACTACTAGTACTAAATAATGGTCATTATTTTATATTTAAATTTTGGTAATATATTTTAAATATGTACTCCAATTAATATATACCTGGCAAATCTTTTATTTTTATATTTTTATTGATGTATAATTGACATTACATTAGTTTCACGTGTGCAACAGAATGGCTCAATATTTGTATATAATATAAAATGATCACTGTGATAAATCTAGTTAACATTTGTCACCATACATTGTTATATTGATGCATTTTTGTTCTTGTGATAAGAACTTTTAAGGTCTACTCTCTTAGCAACTTACAAATATACAATACAGTGCTATTAATTATAGTCACATGCTCTAAATTACACACCCATGACTTATTTATTTTATAACTGGAAGTTTGTACCTTTTGATCCCCTTCATCCATTTCACCCACAACCTACCCCTTAACTTTGGCAACCATGAATCTCTTCTCTGTATCCACGAACTGTTTTTGTTTTTTTTTTAAGTTTCCACATATAAGTGAGATCTTATGATATTTTTCTTTCTCTGTCTTACTTACTTTACTTAGTGTAATGCCCTCAAGGTCCATCCATGTTATCAAAAATGACAAGATTTACTTCTTTTTATGGCTGAATAATATTTCTTTGTGTGACTGTGTATGTATATATGTGTGTGTATACCTATATATATACACACATATATACACATAACATTTTCTTTATTAATCCCAATGGATACTTAGGACACTTAGGTTGTTTCTATATCTTGACTACTGTAAATAATGCAGAGTTGAACATGGGAGTACAAATATCTTTTTGACTTAGTATTTTCATTTTCTTCAGATAAATACCCAGCAGTGAAATTGCTGGATTATATGGTAGTTCTGTTTTTAATTTTTTGAGGAGTCTCCATACTGTTTTCCAGAGTGGCTGCACCAGTTTACATTCCCATCAATACTGCACAAGGGTTCAATTTTCTCCATGACCTCACCAACATCTGTTATTTCTTGTCTTTTTGATATTAGCCATTATAAGAGGTGTGAGTTGATACCTCACTGTGGTTTTGACTTGCATTTCCCTGATGGTTAGTGATGTCAAACACCTTTTCATGTACCTGTTGGCCATCTGTATGTCATCTTTGGAAAAATATGTTTAGATCCTTGGCACATTTTTTTAAATTTTAGATTGTTTTTGTTCTGTTGAGTTGTATGAGTTCTTTATATATTACTGATATTAAGCCCTTATCTGATATACAATTTGCAAATATTTTCTCCCATTTAGGATATTGTCATTTCATTTTGTTGATGATTTCCTTTGCTGTGAAGAAGATTTTTAGTTTGATGTATTTACATGTGTTTATTTTTGCTTTTGTTCCCTTTGATTTTGGCGTCAGATCAAAAATATTATTGTCAAGACCAATGTAAAGGAGCTTACTACCTGTGTCTTTTTTTTTTTTTTTGTGGTACATGGGCCTCTCACTGTTGTGGCCTCTCTCATTGCGGAGCACAGGCTCCAGACGTGCAGGCTTAGTGGCCATGGCTCATGGGTCTAGCCGCTCCATGGCATGTGGGATCTTCCCGGACTGGGGCATGAACCCATGTCCCCTGCATCAGCAGGCAGACTCCCAACCACTGCACCACCAGGGAAGCCCCCACCTGTGTCTTTTTCTCGGAATTTTATGGTTTCAGTTCTTACATTCAAGTCCTTAATCCATTTTGATTAAATGTATGTGTGTGGTATAAGATAGTGATCCAGTTTCATTCTTTTGCATGTGGCTGTCCAGTTTTTCCAGCATCATTTATTGAAGAAACTGTCCTTTCTCCATTGTATATTCTCAGCTGCTTTGTCATAAATTAATTTACCATATATATGTGAGGTCATTTCTGGACTCTTTATTCTATTCCATTGATCTATGTGGCTGTTTTTTATGCCTATACCATATTGTTTTGATGACTATAGCTTTGTAATGTAGTTTGAAATCAGGATGAGAGATGCCTCCAGCTTTGTTCTTTTTTTTACAAAATTGCTTTGGATATTTGGAGTTTTTTGCAGTTCCATACAAATTTTAATATTGATATATTTTGTGAAAAATGCCATTGAAGTTTTGTCAGGGATTGTGTTGAATCTGTATATTACTTTGGGTAGTATGAACATTTTAACAATGTAAATTCTTCCAGTCTGTGAGTATGGTGTATCTTTGCATTTATTTGTATCTTTTTCAGTTTCTTTCATCAGTGTGTTACAGCTTTCACTGTACGTGTCTTTCACCATTTTGGTGAAATTCATTTCTATATATTTATTCTCTTTGAGGCAACTATAAATGGGATTTTTATTTTATTTGAATTGGTATGTCTCTTACATTTCTTTTTATTTTATAAAAAAATTTTATTCGAGTATAGTTTATTTAAAATGTTGTGTTAGTTTCTGCTTTACAGCAAAGTGAACCAGTTTTACATATATATATATCCACTCTTTCAGATTCTTTTCCCATATAGGTCATGAATAAATGGGATTTTTACAATTGAACTTTCTGATAGATGTTATTAGTTTATAGAAACTCAATAGATTATTATATATTGATTTTGCATTCTGCCATTTTACTGAATTTGTTTATTAATTC
Organism: Globicephala melas; assembly: GCF_963455315.2. Classification (NCBI taxonomy): domain Eukaryota; kingdom Metazoa; phylum Chordata; class Mammalia; order Artiodactyla; family Delphinidae; genus Globicephala; species Globicephala melas. The sequence continues at coordinate 84,047,442 of NC_083318.1, forward strand.
TTAGAGTTTTTTGGTGGCCTCTTGAAGATTTTCTTTATATTATATAATATCTTGTTATCTGCAAATAGTGACAGTTTTGCTTCTTCGTTTCAAATTTGGATGACTTTTATTTCTTTTTCTTGCCTCATTGCTCTGATTAGGACTTCTAATAGTATGTTGAATAAAAGTGAAAGAATGGATATCCTTGTCTTCTTCCAGATCTTAGAGAAAGTGATTTCCTCTTTTCATCATTGAGTTGTGATGTTAACTATGGGCTCATCATATATGGCTTTTCTTATGTTAAGATACATTCCCTCCATACCTGCTTAGTTGAGTTTTTATCATAAATGTATACTGAATTTTTAAAAATGCTCTTCTCTGCATCTATTGGGATGATTATATGATTATTAGCCTTCATTTTGTTATTGTGGTCTATCACATTGTTTTGCAGATGTTGAACCATATTTGCATTCCTGAAATAGATCCCACTTGATTCTTTTAATGTATTGTTGAATTCAGTTTCCTAATAATTTGTTAAAGATTTTTTGCATCTTTGTTTATCAGTAATATTGGTCTGTAAATTTTTGTTTCTTGTGACACCCTTCTCTGGTTTTATCATTAGGGTAATGTTAGATCTGACAAATCTTGAAAGAATCAATATTCATAGAAATTATGTAAAGAAGGCCCGAAAGAGATGTTTCTAGAGAATGAGGGAAAGTAAACACTTTGCCAGAAATTACAAGTAAAGTTAATTGGCCAAACATCTTCTGCTACTAATTAATTTGGCATTAATTTAGAATGTACAAACTGCCAAACACTCTTCTAAGTGTTTTACATATATTAACTTACTTGAAACTCATGCCAGACTCTATTAGCTTTAGTTATAGGGAATTGTGGAACAGGTAGATTTCATAATAAAAACGTGTCCAAAGTCATACAATTAATGAGTAAAAGAACCAATATTCTAATATAAACTAGAATCCAGTTACTTCTGTTACCATCTTTTTGAAGCATAAGGTACAACTAATGATCAGATAAATAGTTTGAACCCATAGCTTCTGAGCTCAACCACAATGCTTTATATCACCACATTAAATGATCTAAACACCTTCTTGAGATTTATTAAAAATACATTAATCATATAATAGGGTTTACTGTAATCACTATAAAGAATTAATAATTTTTGAGTACAGTTGAATAGAGTGAAATAGTTTCTTTCATAGTAAAATACATCCTTGTACTTGCTTAGGTGATCTACTCCATAGCATTGTGCTCTTTATGTTCTCCTTCTGATACATACCAATATTTTATTTATTATAATAGGGATTTAAGAAGTGATACATAATCTATGTCTTAAAAGAGTGAAATAGTCAAAGACTCTTCCATATTTTATATCCCTTAATTGATGGTAAATCTTTATAAATCATTATTTTTTGAGTGACAACTATGTCATAGAGAGTGATACCAAAAATGTAAATGCATTTCTACCTACAGGGACTTGTACACTAATTGGAAAGTAGTAATGTGCTCCTGAAGAATTTTTAAAAATTATCTTGATATCCCAACTGTTGATCTCCCCCCTCTTCTTTCCCAGTTTTGCAGCTTGCATATATAGAATATATATATATAATATATAAATTCTTATATGCTTAAGAATTTTACTATGTGAATCTTCACTCTGTTTCCCACTTACTACTTTCCTCAGTCCTATCATTAAGTCAATCCTTTAATGGGATGAAAATATGCTCCATCTCCTAAAATGAATGGGGTCCAAACAAGTGTATATCACTGAACACTGATGGGACAAATGACATTGTGTTAAGGAGCTCAAATATCTATAAATGTATCTCTATCAGTATCATTATCTATGTCTATGCCTATATATATCTACATGTACATCTATATCCATATTATTCATGTTATACAGGCTAAGTGAAAAATGGGCAGTGAGAAGAGACTGATATGACAAAAAAGCTTTTTATAGAAGAAAGTTATTTATTGATTGTACTTTCATGTATTTTATAAGACATGTGAAAAGCATTAAGCTAGTACTGGGAGCAATATTGAGATTTATTGTTTACACTAAACCACACTCAATACAATGTCAATCCCCTCTTCTACATTTTCCTTTTTTCATAGCCTGTGGACTTCTAGACATATTATTTATTACTTTGTTCTTTTATTTTGTGTCTATCTTTACCAGAATATATGTCTCACCAAGTCAGAGATTTTTGCTTTGTTCAATGATAATATCCTAAGCATGTAAAAGAATACCTGGCACATATTGAGCTCTCAATAAATATATGTGGAAATAAATTGGATTTCTATGATGTAATTCCTCCTCTGAAGGGTTTTAAACTGTAGTTGGAAAGCCAGGAGAGCTTGTGAGAGATATTTCAAAGGAGTGAATCAGTTATTTCAAGAAAGAAAGGGTGGCCAATAAAGTCAAATGTAACAGAGGGATGAAAGAAGATGTGGAGTAAGATACATTTCTGGTTTTAAAATCGGACCATTTGGACGAGTTTAAAAGAGGAACAGAATCAAAGGGTTTTGGGTTTTTTTTTTCATGGTAGCAAATACTATTGTTGTAAATTTGGTAAACTCAGGGTTTTAAAAATCAGAAGAAAAAAACCCTAGTTCCAATAGAGTAAGAATTAGTGTGAGATGGGTTATGTGAGAAACAGAATGTAACACTTGTTCAGGTGAAGTCCTTAAAAAGGGAAGATAGGGAAAGAGTGCGGTGACATTGAGCAATGTATAATTTTTGGGTCACTATTTTAACTGTTGAAAAGAATGCAATATAGTCACAAAGGACAAAGCTAGAGGTCCATATCCTTCACCTAGGAGAAATAGTATATTCCTACATATATCTGTGTAGTGTGATGAAGGTTCAGTATTCCTTGGGCTATATGCAGTTAGAGAAAATTCAATGATAAAAAGGAATAAAAGTGAATCAGCAATAATTTTTAAAATAAACTTCCCTGGACATCAAATTCATTTCTCTCTTCACAAAACAAGGAGACTCTACACATTAGTGGCTCTGCCAAGGTTTAACATTCAGTAATATCCCACCAGTGCACACTAAAGAAAATGGAAAGCAAATGCCATGCCAAGATTAGGCATTTGTAGTTCTGTCTGCTTTTCCAGCTCTCATCACATTCAAACACCAGGGACCAAAACAACATCATTTTAAACTTAAAAGTAAATTTTGTCATGTGAAAATTGCAGATGAAATAAATCCTAGATAAGCATGCTATTTTCTCTCAGGAAAAAAAAAAAAGGTAAACTGGATTATAAGGATCAAATTGTCCCACTGCTTTAAGACATGTTCAAATATTCAGTTATGCACTGTGCATTTACAATTTATGCATTCTTATTACATTCCTGTTTTAGTCATGTACTAATGCTAGATAAACAGATTCTTTGCAAAATAAACTCTACTTAAGAGATGTTAAGGTTAGTACACATGCATGCAAAAGCCAGCAAATGCAAATTAAAGCTGCGTGCTTAGACTGCCCTGCTGAGGCAAGAAAATGCATTCCCAAATGCAGGGAAAGGGATCAAAATTAAAAGTTGGCATGTCCTGAAAATTGTGTCTATTTTTCTCATCTTTGCAAAAATTAGAACCATCAAGTTCAGATATTCGAATTTTTTTAGTGAAAAAAAGTCTAGTTCTAAAAAGTATAAAAATCAGTAGCAGAGAAATACATGAAAGTGTACATTTTACATGTTTAATTAAAAATTACTAAGTAACTACTCTTTTTATGCCCTTTGAAAGTGATTCATGCTTTAAAAAATTACAAGATGACAATAGTGGCAACTGCATTCTATTTTATGTTTATAGTTCCCTAAGAATTATGAAAGTATGAACCAATCTATATTTTGGGGGTGTCTAGTTTATTGAGATATAATCCATATACCATAAAACTTACCCATTTGAAATCTACCATTCAATGTATTTAGTGTTAATTTAGTATTTAGTTTAATATTAGAATTCAGTGTATTCATAGTTATGCAAGCATCATCACAACCAATTCAAAAATATTTTTATCACTGCAACTCCAAACACTGTACCCTTTAACTATCACTTCCCAGCCCTAGGTAACCACTAGTCTATCTCCTCCCTTTACAGTTTTCCTATTTTTGTACATTTCGTATAAATAAAATCATATAATATGTGGTCTTTTGTGACTGGCTTCTTTCACTTAGCATGTTTTCAAGGTATATTTATGTTGTATCTTATATCAATACTTTTTTTATGGCTGAGTGATATTGTGTATGGATAAACCACATTTTGTTTATCCGTTCATCAGCTAATGGGTATTTGGGTTTCTTTTTCACCTTTTATATACCGTTGTCACTGTAGAATGGCAATTTCCTCGGTTCTTGCCCTTCTCAAGGGAAAAAATTCAGTTGAGAGGCATACAGCAGTTTTAAGTAGCAAAAGTTTTATTAAGCAGAGTGAAAGTACAGTCTCAAGAAAGGATGAGAGCTGGCTGTCTTGGAACCAGAAGCAGCTCCACACTGGGGTGGGGTTGGGTTGGATTGGATTTTTTAGAGTGGTGGTCCTTCCCTGTGTCCTGCGTCATTTGACTGATAAGTTGATTGACAACTTTAGGTTTTCTCTTAGTGCGCAGGTGCTTACTCCTAAGCGCCCAAATGAAACCGATGGGGTGGGGGGGGAGGGGCAAAACCCACTAGGTTAATTTATTACAAATACAGCATAATGAATCCTGGGTTACCTTGAGTCATCTTTCAGGTGTTGGTGCATCTGCGCCAACCTGTGCTGGCGGTTTTATCGTGCTTGGTCCTGATATGGCTGGAAACCTAGTGGTGGTCCTTGACCACATGAGGGAGGATCTCTGGGTGTGCTCTGACCACCAGTGTCCAGGTGGAGGAGGGAAAGATGAACCATCCAGGTTGGGGAGGGACCTGCTCATGTCTGACCAGCTACCTAACACTGTGAATAATGTTGCTATGAAAATTAATGCACAAATTTTTGTGGGGACATATATTTTTATTTCTCTTAGGTATATACCTAGGAGTGAAATTGCTGGGCCAAATGATGATTCTATATTTAATATTTTGAGAAACTGCAAGACTGTTTTACAAAGTGTCTGAAACATTTTACATTCTCACCAGCAGTATATGAGAGGTCCAATCTCTCCACATACTCACCAATGCTTCTTATTATCTGTGTAGATTAATAATTTACATCAAATTTCAAAAGTAATCAGCCACTATTTTTTGAATAATTTTTCCTTCTCCTTTCTCTCACTCCTCTCTTTCTGGCACTTCCATTTAGTATATATCGATGTAATTAATGCACTCCACATTTCTTTGAGGTTCTGTTCCTTTTTCTTCTTTTCTTTCTCTCTGTTCTTCAGAGTACATAATCTCTACCAATCTATCTTCAAGTTCACTAATTCTTTCTCCTTCCAATTCAAATCTACTAGTGAGCCCCTCTGGTGATTTTTGCTTTTTCATTTTACTTATGTACCTTTGAACTCCAGTATTTGCATTTGGCTCTTCTTTTTTTTCCCCCAATAATTTCTATCTCTTGAATTAATATTCTCTATTTAATGAGACTTTTTCATCATATCTTCCTTTGTTTCTTTAAACACAGTTTCCTATATTCCTTTGAAAATATTTGTAATGGCTCCTTTGAACTCTTCACTAAATGTGACTTCTGGTTACTCTCACAAGTAGATTTTTTTCCTGATCTTTTTCTTCTCATGTCTGATTTTCCTGTTTATTTGCATGCCTCCTATTTGTTCTTTGAAACTAGATATTTTAGAAAATGTACTGCAGAAAATCTAAGTGTTATTCACCTTCCACCCAGGGCTTTTTATTGTTTGTTTAGTGACTGGCTGGATTATTGTAGTGTAGTCCATTTCCCCAGCAGTGTGGAGCCTCTGCTGTTGTACCTTAGTTGTGCAGCCTTGAACATGAACAGTCACCCTGGAATAACAATTATTTTAGCAGGGCTTTCTTCGACTGACCCTGCCTCTTGGCTTTACCCATTAGGAATTTAGCCTCCATCAGGTAACTGGGAGACAGAATGTGAAACATTGATTCCCCACCTCTGGCTGGGAGATGGGAGTGGAGGAAGCCCTTTGTTCCTGGCTTCTCCTGCCTGGTGTTTCCATCAAAATGGGCTGGGAGGGGAGAGGGAGAGAGAAGGCTGTGGTTCAGATGCCAGAGACTTTTACTGCTCTTAGGCAGTTTTAGTGGATTTTCTTGAATACACATTTCCTTATTTGTTGTGTATTATTGGGAACATTTCCAGAGATTATTTATTTTTGAGTAATTTCATTGTTTTTTCTGGGTAGTGGATCTACAGTGCCCCTCATGGAGACATTCTAAAAATGGAAACCTCAACCTTTCTTTATAAGAATGCAGATAATTTCACACTTTAGTGTTTCAAATTGTTAGAGATTTCAGTTGACTTTTCTAAGGCTCAAAATGATTAATCCTTAAGTTGGAGTCTTGTTGCTGATCACAGATGGGTAACATACCCAAAGCTATAAGATAACCAAAAGGAAGAACGCTTAGCTCTGGAATTGCTGGATTCTTTCTAGTAATAATAGTAACAACTTTCACAAGCATGAATCTTTTCAAAGCCCAGCACATTGTTTTAAATGAATCTCAACAGTAAACTTTTGAGATGGTTATTACAATTCTTGTTTTACAGATGGGGAAACATGGAGATAATTGACTGTGCTTCTCCCTTATACCCCTCCCTTGCCTCTGCCTTTTCTCCCCTGCATTGCTGGGGCTGACCTAAAGGCTACCTTCCCTCACTCCACTGTCAGCTGTGTTATGGATGGCATCAGGCAATAGGGCAATACTGGGAGTTGCAAGGGTAGAGGAAAGAGACAATCCAAGTTATTTCTCCGCCTCCTTCTTTGCCTCTCCTTCCATTTTCACCACCGGCAACGCCTGTTTTATAGTCCTAACTGCCCCTGAATAAGACCACTCTCTTGCAACATCATCTGAGTGATCCATACCTTGCACTCCAGCAGCACTACTCCCTCCCTCTGATCTTCTGGTCTTGAGTTTCTAGTAATTTATGCTGGCGTTCATCTGTAGGGTACCTTACTTTCCCCTTTTTGTCCTCACATCTCCCTAATCATGCATGTAGCCACATATGCAAATTTTAGAACCCCTTTGTTTTAAATGTTCAAGTGGTTTCTGTTGTGGTTTAGGATTTATTGAAACAATTACTTAGATATTAGATAGCAAAAATGAAACTTGAACCCAGAGTATCTGAATCTAATTCCAAGGCTGTTTCCAGTTCTATATCAGAGTAGCCATTGAGACTCAGTCCAATGTTGATCATGATCAGAATGAAGGTATTCTGTTCAATGTAGAGAGACAAAAAATATAACATTTTGTGGAGTGACAATTCTGGAAGTTTGTATGCTATACATATAATTAATGATACTCATTGTTTTGTGATTATTCTAGAGATAGTACTAAATCTTGTCATATGTTTTCTTTATTGTTATCAACTATAACAAATAGTCATATTCTATCAAATAATATATTTATATTTATTAGAACATTACTTAGTAAAATGTCAAATCAAAAGTATTCAGACATCTTTGTCCTGTATGACTTCTGATTTGTTCCAAACAGGTTGGTAAATGACTGTTTTTAAAACTCATCACAATTCATACACAGGGTATGGAACAGATAGCTCATGAGAAAAAAAACTACTTTGAATCTCTAAGTGCCAATGTTCTCCTTCATCATGAAATATATTTTAATATGTATTAATAGTATTTATATAAAAGTTTAAAGTATCAGATTGTATTTACTAACTTAAAAATGTACATCTTATTTTCTGCCATATTAACTTCTAAGAAATCAATTACTGATTATATTTGGTAATACACTTTTTTTCTATTTGTCTTTTCTGATTAATATTTGATAGAAGACTGTCAAGAAACAGTAGGAAGGCTGGAGATATATACATATATATAAATATATGTAGATGTATATATCTATATATCTCCAGCCTTTCTGTTTATATATATATTTCTACTGTTTATATATTTATACACACACAGATGTTTTCAATTAATTCCTGAATACTATGTCATTATAAAAAAGACTATAATGCACATGGCTACATTAATCTAATTTACCTTTAAGCTCATTTTACCTTTTTCTTTTTTAACAGCTTAAATGGATGAATTTTATTTTCATGTTCTAATTTTACCTTTTTCTTAAATGCGATATCAGTTTGGTTCTAATGGGACAATATCAGAGGAAACCAATACCCCATTTTTGCCCATAATTTGTCACTTTCCTTGCCTTATCTAGTAGCATATAATTTATGTCATTTAAAGCTTATTCTTTTTCTTTCTCATTATTATTATCATACCATCAACAAATATATATCAAGTGCCTACATATACACAAACTCTAGTTACCAGAAATGTATTTAATTTTAAGAGACAGTTAATATCCTTTCCCAGCTAACAGAATCAAATTAAAATCTATCCTGACAAAATAGACCAAACTGGGAGATAGCTGATATAATACATATCCCCATAAACACGTAAATGCAAATGCACAAACACACAATCACTCACTCACACTAGACACAAGCATACATGATGACAATAATCCTAGAATTTTAAACCATATTTGTATGCTAAGTATCTATCCCAGAAAAGCAGATTAAATAAGCAATGACTTCTTATTATAGATTCCCCAATTTAAATAGCTACAATACAACCATCTGGGCATATTCACAGATGCACAGCTTGGCAGCGAGCACAGAAGTTTACAGAAGGTCATATGCTAAATTTGGACATCCCGGTATTCCCTTTGCACTAAATTTTCAAAGCCAGATTATGAAGAAAAGAGTTGTGAATTTAATGCACATGTATAGTTAGCAATATTTTTGCATTTGACATATTTGAAATAGATTGCATCTCAAGGATGCAGTTATGTGCTTTCTAATCCCATACTGAACACATCATGGAAGTCATTTGAGAGTAATTGCCTCATAAGACATAGTTCTATAATTCAAGCTCATTCCTTAAATATGTAATTCAAACTTGTGCCTTGACTAAGTTTGCGATTCAGTCCATGATTAGATTTAATTTCTATTATTTTTGAAAGTCTAATATTTCCTCAATGAGTATACAGTTATGAGTAGAAATAAATTAAGAAAAAAAATTATTATGTAGTGGTGGTCAACTGAAGGTGATTTTCTCCTGAGAGGACATTTGGCAATGTCTGGATTTTTAACTGTCACAACAGAGGGAGGGGTTTGTACAGGCATGTAGCACATAAAGGCCAAGTGGGCTGCTGAACTTTCTACAGTGCATAGGACAGTCTCTTGTTATCCACCCCCAAATGTCAATAATTCTGAAGCTGAAAATTCTGTTTTAGTGTAACATTTGGTGATGACATATTATTGTCATGTCACTTCTTCATAAATACCCACATGACCAGTTTAGTGTTATGTGTAAGAATAAGAAGGTTTCCCTGGGTAGGCCTAAAAGTAGGTTGGAGATGGCAGAATAAAGAGTCACTGAACCTGGAGTCTGGTTGATAGAACTTATTCATTCTGAAAAGTGAGACAAAAAAAGGTGGATTAATAATAATAAAGAGCACCTCAGTGGCATGTGAGACAATATAAGTTCTCACAGACATGTCACTGGAATCCCAGAGGGAACGAGTAACTCAGAAAAAAATAAAGAGGATGATGGTCAAACATTTTCCAAATTCGGTGATAAACATCAACCTAAAAAAAAATCTAAGAAGTTCAGTGAAGCTCAAGCAAGGTTGTAAACAAAGGAAAGACATCTTAGGAACATCATAGTCAAATCTTTAAAAGTAAAAGAAAAAGAGAAAAATCTTGATGACAGGGAAAAAAAGATAAATCATATACAGAGAAAGAAACTATAGAAGCCAGAAAAAAAAAAAAGACTTTTTAAAAAATACAAAAAGATAAAAAATTCTATTAGGCCATAATTCAATACCTAGCAAAAATATCCTTCAAAAATACAGGTGAAATTAAAACATTTTCCGATACATGAAAGCTGAGTGAACGTCTCTACTAGAGAAGTTGCTAGCAAACTTCTCTGCTAGAAATAAATAAGGAACTTAATCAGGTTGAAGGTAAATTATACCAAAATACCTGAAGAAAAACTAAATCTAAAACAAGGAATTAAGAGCACCCAAAGTGACAAATAAGTGGTAAATGTAAAGGACTACTTTTTCTGTTAGGTAATATAAAAACAAATTATTGTTTAAAACAGAAAATAATGCCATTGTAATTGGAGTTTATATTATTTGTAGAACTAAAATACATGACAATAATAGCCAGTGCATGGGGGGATGATGAATGTAATTATACTGTTGTAAGTCTCAAATATTTAAAAACTCAATGTGAAGTGATAAAGTTCACTGGGATAAATTAAAGATGCACTTCATAATTCCTAGAGCAACCACTAAAATGTAATATTAATACATTTGGCTAAAATCCAAGATAGAGAATAAAATCCATTTTAATAATATTTAAATAATCCAAAAGAAAGCAAGAGAAAAGAAAGGGTGGAACAAAAAAGAGATGGGGGGAAAAAATACAAAAAGCAAGTATTTAGACTTAAATATAAGATATCAATAGCTATGCTAGGTGTAATGAGCTTAACATTTCAATTAAAAGGTCTAGATTATCCCACATAAAAAAAGAAAAAGACCCAACTACAGGTAGTCTGAAAGAGATGCACTTTAAATATAAAGACACACATTAAAGGTAAAAGTGTGGGGAAAATTATATTATGCCAATAATAACCATAAAATAGTGTGGCAATATTAATATAAGAAAAGTTAGACTTCAAGATGAACAGTATCATCAGAGATAAAAGGAGCATTTTATGTTCATAAAGGGCTTGATTCAACAGTAAGACATAAAATCCCAAATGCATCTGCACCTAATAATAGAACTTCAAAATGGATAAAGAAAAACTGACAGCAGTAAAGGGAGAAATAGACACACAAAATTTTCAGAAGTTTCTATTTTGACTATATTTAGTCATCAACATATTGTACCAAATAACAGGTAGAAATGATATAGGCTTAGTGAATATACCTCACTTTTATTATTGTACAAACATAAGCAGAAAAACAGATAATCAACCATAATCTCAAAACTGACATATTTCAATCTAGAGTTTTAATTCAGTGAGTGTGTGCATTTTAACCAGGAAATTAATCCAACTAATATTATTTGGATCATGTTAAGAATATAAACAATATCAAATGGATTGGCATTCTCTGGGCACACAGTGAATGACAAAGGGTAAGGAAACTGTCCTGGCAAGCGGTAACCAGAAGCCAGCTTGGAATTAACCAATTTCCTTGGGGTAAATCAAAAATCTTTAAGAGAACACATGGAGATCATAGTTAACTGAATTAGAGTGGTCACAAAGACTTAAAGCAAAACAATCTGTGGCTTGCTAAATTTTTAACCTCAGTAATAGTTCTTTGTTTTTAACACCAATTTAACACAATAATATTGTGTTCCTGATATATTATTTTTACATGGTTAGTAACAGTGTGTATCCCAGTGTCTTCCAAAAAATTCCGGTCTCTGCCCCATAATAAGTAATACATTTAACATTGATATGCATAATACACATATACAAACATATACATACTCACTCATACAGAAACCTGGAATTTAAAAATGTTTCGTAAAGTAATATACCCCCTTACAATGCATAATGGCAATCTGTTCTATTCAATTATATTCTATTCAATTCTATTTATTAATGCTGGGCTTCACCCATTAAACTGATTTCATGATCTATGAATGAGTCATGAATCACAATTTGAAAATTAACATTTAGACTATAAGGAGTATATTTGGTTAGATTAAGCAACCAAATGTAACATATTTTAAGAGGTGACTGCAGTCATTGTGTTAAATTAAGCTATTTAGGTAATCATATTATAAATAGAAATACTTAACTAGATTCTATTTCGTTAAAAAAATTAACTTGATTCTTAATACTGTTCATCTCTGTGGTAGGCACGGTTTGCCTTGTGCTACTCAATATCCATGACCTCTTTTCCTCTTCAATTAAATGGGTTGTGTTTACAAAAAGCGTTTCTTCAATGAGTTTTGAGAAGTCAATATGTAACAAGATGTATAATAGGAAGGAGAATTAGAAATATTGATGAAAAGAATAAGATCAAGAGAAGGAAATCACACAGTAGAATACAAGACAGAAAAAAGGAAATAAGATAAATAAATACAAAATATTTGATAAATCAATAAACTATAAAAAGATAAGAAATGTGATGCTACCACTGTGAAATGAAAGAAATGTCAATAACAAGAGGCTTTCAAGGGCAACATTTACTAAAAATGATAGCATAATTGTACTGAGCACTTCTTACTTGTCAGGTGCTTTCCCAAGTGCTGAACATGTGCTAAATCATTTATAGTCTTATAACAACCCCAGAAGGCAGGTGCAGTTATTATCCCCATTTCATATCGCAGCAAGCCAAAGCAAGGTTTTCAAGATCACACAGCTTGTGTTAGAGCCACAAGAGGAGCACAATCATCTAGCTCCAAAGCCCACACTCTTACCTACTACCTCACACTCCATGGTTACTACAGTGTGAGCTAGACACAGTTAGTTTCATGCTGTGAATAAGGAGAGTCTTTTTTGGAGTCAAAAAAACCAATAAATGACAGAACCATGCTTCACACCCACATGACTAAGTTCCAAACTTGTTCTCTTAAGAACTAGACTCTACAGAAATTTACTATGATCATTAACTGTGCCTCACACACTCTGTATGCTTTATCCTTTTTGCAACATGCTCTGTAATTCTCACAAAGACCTTATGGAAAGCTCTTATCATCATCTCTGTGTTGTGTACATAGGAAGACATTCATATACAGATGGTTTAATAGCTTATATAAAATCACAAAGATAGTAAATAGAGCCTGGATTCAAATCCAGGCCACTGACTCTAGTGCATTTAATCTTAACCAATATAGTGTAAAGCTTATCAACAGGGATGTTTCATGGGATGTCATACTTGCAGTACAGCATTTAAAATCATAGGTATTACATATTTTATGAAAACATTTTCAAATGGAGAGAATGAAGGATCATGGTTGAAGAAAAAAAGAACATGCTTGCTGGAGGATCATTGTACCTATTACATCTAACAGTGAAATATAGAACTGTGGGATATTATCAGAGCCAGTAAGAGTTGTAAATACATAGGTCTACTGTTCTGAAATGACTATAAGTACAATGCAGAATGGTGGGCTTAGTTAGTGGAAGTAGTTCTTCACACACATGAACAAGAAGAGTCATGACTGGTTATTGGAGACAGTGAAAATCCTCTTAAGTTTCTCATTTCATATCAAAGACCAAGATAAATTCCTGGTATATAGAATAGTTAACAAAGAAAATAAATAAAGCCAAAAAAATATGTGGTTGGATTTATATTATGACTGAGGTATTTGGGAGGCAAAGAAGAAAATAAAAAAAAAATGTGTAAAGAACATCTTAATATAATCAAATGCAGTCAAGCAGGAAACCTGGAAAAAGGAAAGTATTTGCAAATATATGACCAAGCAAGTGTTGTCAAGCTTAATCAACAAAATACTCATAAAAATCAATATGAAATACACTAAAATTCCATTAGGAAACTAGATTCCAAAAGGAAAAAGAGAGAAGGTGGTACTTTGGGAGCAGACATGATGACCTTTGATTATGCATGGACATAGGTCATAAAAGAATGAGGTGCATTATGTGGCTTCAAAGTGAGTAAAAGTTTGGGCTTTGAAATCTGACAGACCTGGGTTTGAATCCAGTTTCATTCAACCTCATAACAGCTATGTGGCCCTGGTCTAGTTAGCTTTAAATTCCTTCAGAAATGTGACTGCTTTCAACATTGATTCATTTATTGAATTTATTTTTTCTGTCTCTGAGGCAAAATTTTTATTACAATTTCTGCGTATTTTTCTCATATTACTTCTTATTCTGTGGACCTGCCTCATATGTATTTCTTATAAGTACCTTGCATTCCCTCCTGTCTGTCTTCTGTTCTCTTGCCATCTCTTCTTCTTTTATTGGCCTATCCCTATATCTTGAAGATTATTTAATGGAGGAACCATAGAAAGTTAACATTATTAATACATATAAAAGAGACAATGTAGAACACTTTGGGGAGGGAGTCAAATTTGCAAATTCTCAGAGGTAGTTCTAAGGAAGATAGGGTTGCCATATATAATACCAACACCAGTTAAATTTGAATTTCAGATGAAGAATGAATATTGGGGACATACTTATACTAAAAATGTTTTTAGTAAATATGACAATCATAAAGAAAGGGTATGTACTAAATATAACAATCTTAACATCGGAAAATTCAATTTAAAGGTGATCCATTTTTGAAATTAACTAAAATGACAAACTAGACACTTAAGGAGAGATGAAACAAAAACAATGTTAACATACATCAAGCCACTAAAAAGAAGAATGTGATATAAAGCATGGAACTGATGGCTGGCCCTAAGATATATCAGATATGGCTTGGAAGATTTATTGCAAGGATGAGTCACCAAGGGAAAAAAAGATTAGATTTATGATTATGTATAATCCAAGGAGATAGAAGTCTAGAAAAAAATTTGTTTATGAATGGAAAGAGAAGCACAATGCAATATGTCAAGCAATATGTCAAGTCAAAAGTATGTCAAATGTATTAGTTGCAATGGATGTAAGTATTCTAAAATTCTGTTAGGACAATGTCAACCACCATGTGGAAGCGTATTTTTTTATCAACTTTTATTAGAGCCAATGGTTGTGTCAACCTTTTTCTTTGGTAGGCATAAGAATATTTTTTCCTAGAAGAGCTTATGTACAAGATTGATATGTAAAATAGACAATGCAACTACAGTGGTGGAAGCAGTTGAGAAGCTCATTGTCCCATTAAAAACCAGATGAGCAATGTAGCAGTCTCAAACACAGAAGTAGTGATGACTTTCCTTACTATGTAATAAACTCATATGCACACACACACTCAAAATTGTAAAATACTTTGAAGTCTCAAAGCATCAATTTCTAATTGATGCTTATTTTCAAATATAATTTAAAAAATGTTTCCACATTTTGGAGTACTTGCTTTACTGACAGTTTATACAAAGACACAGTACACATCCTGGATAACTCAGCAATGATAAAGGCTATGATATCTCTCCTGCTTCCTCCAAAGGGGGTTCTAAAGAACAAAGGACTTGATCAAGAATATATTCAAAGCAAAGACACATAATTTCAGTAAAAAATGACAGGAGCTACGAGCAAGAAGGAGTAAAGGTTGTGAAGTGTGGAGTCAAAGATACCAGCTTTCCTGATTGTTGTGGTTTCAGAACTAAAAATTTATGTTTTAAAAACTAGAAATGTTACATAGAAATCATCTAATTCTTGTGATAAGAGGGAGTTATTACAGGGGAGATAAGAATAAAAAGGAACAGAAGCCCTGTTTTTATTTCAAAGTGGCAAAGTATGAGTACAATTTAAAATAGAATATAAAGACATCTCTCACATAAAGGAAGTATAAAGCTCTGGGATTTAAGGAACATAAGTAGGTATTTCCAATTGCAAAATCATTTAATGGAGTACAAAGACAGAGAGTAGAAATTGAAGAAAGAACAGGGGATAGAAATGCTTCATCTTCACCTACACTGTATAAGCATTTCTAGATATTCTGGTCACAGGCTTTTATTTATTACACTCTCCTCCTGGGCATTCCCACCTGCTCCCAGGACTTCAGATATCACCTCTATGTTGTTAGTGTCCATAAGTACAACAGATATTTCAAAACATTTCACAGGACTTTTGCAGAGTGGACTTGGTGGATGAGAGAGAGGGAGAGAGGGAGGAAGAGAGGGAAATGGGGGGGAGGGGGAGGGATGAATGTGAGGAGACCCAAAGCAACAGGGATTGCATTTGCATTGCAACTCACACCTAGTTCTGGAACATTTCCATTCTCACCTTTGGTCTTTACTTTGGGAGTAGGTATGCTGTAAAACAGAAACGCCATTTCAATTTATGTTTTAGAATTCTGGACTTGAAGATGGGGCTGTAGCACTCGCCTTGGGTGTGAGCAACTTTGGCAGACAGAATTTAAAGATTTGTCCCACATTTGTGACCCTTAATTTTCATCTAGTAGTTGTTATAACTCCATGCTGAGTTGAGAGGTAGCAGGTTCACTGTGAAGTCTGCAGTGGCAGAGCAAGAAAGCCACTCTTCTCTCCTCAGCAAGCAGATGCTGAGGGAGGCTCCTCGCCTGTGTTTTTCCCTTATTGGGGAATGTTGCAGAAACCTAGGGCCTGGTAACCTCCTAGAGTCTAATGGCATTTGGGTCAGCTTGAGAGTGCTAATGGGTTTTGTCCAATCCAAAAGAGAGATTGGTTCATTAGCTATACCAAGCTTAGATTCCAGCACTAAAGACGAGCCAAGAGCTAGTTAACAAGATGATGCTGAGGATAATGCCTAAACCCCAAAGTGACATCTTCTCACTATAGCTTTCCCAACTTTGCCCTATCTCTGCCCATCTTCCCCACCCATGCCAGAGGATGAAAAAGTCACACTCCGTGTCCAAGAACACATTTTATTTTTATTAAAATGAGACTGAATATTACTTAAGTAGACTCTTTATATTGTTATATAGGATTAGGTTTATTGTTTGTAACTAAATAAAGTTTTTTTCACATTAAACCATAAGTGAATTCTTATGAAGAAGTAATAAAATAAGTAAATAAGATTAAAAAACAATGCTTTCTCAGCACATAAGAGTTATGGATAGGTGAATTTTTCCAACTCACTATGAACAATTCTATTCATTTTGCTGCATTTACTAACACCTGATATGTATCATACACATTCCTTGGCAACTATGCCTCCAGAATTTTGGTAATGGAGAAAATCAAATTAGACAATATTGTGAAAGGAAGGCTGAGGTCCTATCTTGAAAACTTCTTTGCTCTGAAAATATTCTTTTCACTTAGAGTGAATGCTTATTTAGTGTGGTTTTGATGGAATTGAATAAAACTTATTCAGTGCTTTTCCCAATGTCTTAAGGAGTGCCTATCTGAAACTCTTTATTATGCTTTCAGAGCAGATAAATACAGAAATTATGACTGGCAGTTATATGTGAAATTTTATTTATCCAGGCAATATGCAAGTTCAATCTCTGTAAGTTTAAATGTGTAGGTGTGCATTGCCAACTCTCTGAAGATTCAGATTCAGATAACAGTTACTGATTGTCACTTACAGACCAGAACTAGTGCAAAGCTCATTACAAACATTTTATCATTGATATCCCCTGAAAAATCTGTGAGGTCAATATTCTTATACCCAGTTTATTGATGAGAAAACTGATACTGAAAGTGGTTAATTAACCTCTCAAGAATAAATAGCTATAAAGATGATAGAGCCAAAATTTGAATTTTGTTGGTCCTGTGATTTAAACTCTCATGCTTTTTTAAACTCTCATGTCATTGATGCTACTGCTGTTTTTCTTCTTATTGTTTTTATTATGCCTTTCTAAGGCCCCATTAGAAAACCACCCTCTGTTCCCCAGACTCTGATATTCAGTCATCTATCCCAGCTCCCAAAACTCCTGCAAATTAAACAGATTGGAGCTCTTTAAATAATGTTTCAAAATAAAAGCCAAAACAAACCCAGTTTAGTTTCATGGCAGATGTTCTGGTTCTGGTTCTAGGCTGAATTAGTCATCAAATCTGCCTCTCTCTTTTTTTATTGTTGTTGATTTTGGAGAAAGATACCAAATTAATGAATTGCTTTTCAAATTCCCCTTGAAAATGTGCTTATAACCTAAAATGGTAGGCCCAGGTGTGGTAGCAGAGTTAATTAGAATGTGCACATTAGATGCGTCTCAGTAGGCTGCATATCCAATGCAAATTTTAAAGCGCTTAATGCCCATTCAGATGTGTGTAGTGATTGCAGCATTACAGAGGACAAAGCTAGAATGCTGTGAGCTTATGAGCTTGGACAGAGCTTTCTTGTGTACTCAGGAGAAAACTGAACGGGGCAAGATGGCAAAATCTTTTACTGATTCCTTTGGAATTGATTCTTATTGCATTAGCCAGTAGGATGCACATCTTGCATAATAATAATTACACTGCAATAACAGGACATTCATTTTGGCTTGATTCAGTGCATAATATTCAGTATATGTTTATGTGTGTGCTGGTCCCTTTTAAAGTAATCATTGTCAATTGAAATGCTACTGTCACGTGACAAACATCTCTAATACTCTTGTTTATCATCTAGTGATTATCCCTTATCTTTAAGAAATTCCTATAATTTCTGTTGGCCTTTTATGAGTTAGTAAATCACACTTTTTGGAAACAAATTTGCAACAAATTGAGAGACAGAGATAAGAGTCAGATTTGTGACAAAAAGGACTGATGTCAGAATTAGGTTTCAATTAGGTAGTCACAAGCAGCACTGGACACCAGAACTTCTCTGTCAGGAAGAGGCCTATGGCAAAAAAAGTGCAGAATGAATGCATTCTACAGATAAGAATTTCTGAAAAGAGAATCAAAGTAGAGCCTGGCCACATTTTAGTTCTCTCAGATTCACCAATCAAGCAAATATTTTACCATTTGAAAATGTCAAGTGCTCCATCCCATAGAACAACATCTTGCTTTGTAAAAACAACAAAAATCAAAACAAACCACCAAAAATTTTTAAGTAGAAATATTTGGAAATTGAATTGTTGTAAAAAAAAATAAAAATAATAAGTTAGGCAAGAGCTATAACCTTTCCGAGAGTCTTTCTCTCTCTTTGTCTCTCTGTCTGTCTCTGTTTTAAAGAATGAGTGTAAAGCTGCCTATCTCTGCAGGCTTGTCCAGCACACTGAAGTATTGTAAGGATTTAATGATGGCTGTAAGAAACCACCACAGTTCTCATTAGAGAAGGACCAAGAGACTTAGAAATTGTGAGTAAAAATATTTTCATGCTCCTGCACATTTAAGTTGAGGTGACCCGATCTATGTCTAAAACATCTCATGTTTATGTTATGTCCTAATGTATTAGTTTCCTATTGTTGCTGTAGCAGCAATAAATTTACCACAAATTTATTGGCTTCAAACAACACATATTTGTTATCTTATAGACCTATAGGTTAGAAGTATAAAATGAGTTTCACTGGGCTAAAATCAAAGTGCAGGCAGAGCTCTATTCCATCTGGTGGCTGTAGGGCAAAATCCATCCCCCTTTTGTTTCTAGCATCTATTCTACCTACATTCTTTGGACATGGTCCCTTCTTCCATCTTCAAAGCCAGCAACGTAGCTTCTTCCAATCTCTCTCTCTAAGGACATTAGAGAGAAATTCTTCTATAAATTTTTTTGTAAGTGTTTCTGACAAGGGCTCTGTGATTAATTTGGGCTCACCCTAATAATCCAGTATAATCTCCCCTTCTCAAGGTCCTTAATCACATCTGCAAAGTCAAACTTTTGCCATGATTAGGGTAACATATTCACAGGTGCCAGAGACTGGGATGTGGATGCTTTGGGGAGTCTGTTTCTCTGTTTACCTTGCCTAAGTGTCTTATATAGCTTATTGGGGAGACTTCTGCTCTTGTTATTACCCACAATCCTTGACAATAAGAACATAGAAGTAAAAAACACCCTATTCAGTTGTAAATTATAAATGTAGTTTTTAGCTTAGAGCAAAAGGCAAAAAACCACATGATCATATAAATAGATGCAGAAAAATATCCATCCATGATAAAAAAACAAACTATAAACAGAATTGACAGTCCATAAATAAATCATTACACCTATATTTAATTGATTTTTAATGAGGATGTCAAGGTAATTCAATAGGGAAAAATAGTCTTTATAATAAATAGTATTTGGTTACCTAAATATCTACATGCAAAAATATGAAGTACCACACACCATTTACAGAAATTAACTGAAAGTGAATCATAGAACTAAATGTATAAGCTGATACTATTAAACTGTTAGAAGAAAACAAAGAAGAAAATGTTTATATCCTTGTGTTAGGCTATCATTAAATTTTAACATTCTGTCCTTCAAATGACAATCATAAAGAAAGTGAAAAGAAAACCTACAGAAGGAAAGAAAGATTTTCAGTGATATATCTGGTATTTGATATACATAAAGAACTCTTAAAATTCAATAATAAGAGTACAAACATCCCTTGAAGTTCTTTAGATGAGGAACTAAGAATGGGACAAGATTGAAAATATTTTGCATAATTTTACAAAATTATGATGGATTAATTTAGCCTGTCTTGAAATAAAATTTTATAAAGAGAATCATAAATTTCCCCTCTTCATCTCATTGTATAACTTAAAGAACAAGAGTGGTTATTGATATCCTCTTTAAGACAAATAACTATGAAGTGAAAATGTCAAGGAATTTAGATTCAGACAAATCCTGCTTAATTACCTAGGTGATTGTTGACAAGTCATCCTACTTTCATAGTACTTATTTTTTTTTTTGCCATTAAGTTAAAGTTAATCATATTAATTGTTTAACAAATTCTATAAATAATTATCAAGCACTTGCTACAAGCTTGTCACTGTTTTAAGCCAAGGGGAAACAGTGTTAAATATGTAATACTTAATATATTTCATATACAATCAGGGTTACAGAAATGAGTTCACAAAATGATTTAAACTAATCTTCTTAGAGTATCATATACATAATGGGCCTAAATAAAAAGTACATATCATTAATTTTTCTTTACATGTTAGTACTTACTTCACATTTGTAATATGGTCTGATGCCTTTGTCAGCTCAGCTGCATTTTTATCCACGAGGCATTAGTTAGGTAGTACTTGGCTACTGTATACCTTGAACAGGTCATTTATGAAATTCATAAATATGCTTGCTTCTCTAGTTTGTTAACAGTATTTAGAATTTGAATCTAGCTTTGGCAATTACTGAAAAATATATTGATCTCATTCACAACTGCATTATCTAATTTATTTATTAAAAAATGTACCCATCTCTGCCCACCAAGCTAAATTCTTTTTAGTTAACCAATCTTTCAATAGTTCTGACACCAATTTTATAAAATGACTTGTGATTTTCTAGGTTTTTTTTTTTTTTGGAGATACAATAAAATAATTGCAAGAGTAGAAAACAATCTTTAAAATATCTGTTTTTTTTTTTTTTTTTTTCTCCTGGAAAAGCACCAGAAAATTTTAGGCTACTATGAGATGTATTATGAACTGGCTATTACAGAATGTCGAACAACTCAGTTTTTATTGTTGTTTCACGTGATATTTATTGAATTTTAGAGTGTTTTTGTCTAGAGGTCTTCCAAACCAGAAAAAAAGGGGAAAAAATATATTGAGAACAAGCAGTTCTTGCAGTTAGCAAGTCAGTGGGAAGCATAAAGTTCTGTCTCAATTTTGTTTCTTCAGATTGCTGAGTTGTTTCCTACAACTTTTGTTGACGTTCAAAACAGAGCACTGCTAGTAAGGCAATAGAGTTCAAAGTTAGAAACAATTTTATAACATTTCTATAAAGTAGGCTGGGGAAATGCATTCTCAACTCTGCTGAAGTTAAAAAAAATGTTTTTTAAGTACAAGATTGCTCAAGTAATAGTTGATGGTTTAAGAATAGAATAAGGTAGAAATGTTCTAATTTCCATAAAGTTAACACTACTTATTATATAATTTCAAGTGGAACATAATGACATAAACTCTCTTGGCATTTATGTTCTTTTATAAAATTTTATGTTTTAATTTTTTAAACTGAAGTAGGGATTATTTTACTGAAAATCAGCACAAATTATATGTGTACAGCTGCAGAGAGTTGAACATGGTAAATCTACCATTGCAACTGGCACTACCAGCTCCTTGGAAACCTTGCCCCCAAATCTGCTGTAAGTCACTATCTACCCCTAATCCTGCCCCAGAATAACCACTAACCTTAGAATTATGTCCTTAAAATTAGAAGGATTTCTAATACCTTCAATTACTCAGAGCTGCTTTGAAATTTTTGTGTAAAGAATGATACAATATGTATTCTTTGTCTGACATCGTTCACAGAATGCTTTGTTTGTGAGATCCATCCATGTTTTGCATATATCACTCATTTGTTGATTTCCTTGCTGTACAGCATTTTACTGTATGTATATATTGATACAATGAAGTATCAATTCTACTGAGAATGGACATTTCTGCAGTTTGTTGTTGGGGGTAGTTAAAAATACTACTTCCCTGAACATTCTTAAACATAATTACATGTACCTCATACACATCACTAAACCAAAATGAAGAAGTAAATTGGAGAACTTATGCAACCAGGTTTTAAGAATTATTATAATAGGCAATGTAGAACTAGCATAAGTTAGACAAATAGATCAAAGAGAAAGAATAGATCAATGAGAAAGAACAAACACACAAATATGCTCACTTGACTTGTGACCTAGGCACCACTGTAATTCAGTGTGTGTGGAATGAATGAATGATGCTGGAGCAATTTGATATACAGAAAAAAAACACAAAAATTCATGCTCACCAGGTGATATGACTGAGAAAATATTTTAAAAAGTCAGACTTGGAGAAGATGTTCACATCTGTATGTAGCAAAACACTCATATTATGTATACACACACATATATATACATATACACACAAATGTATTCATATACACATAATCATTATTATATACATACTGTATACATATTATATATATATATATAAAATGAGTGCAAATGAGTGAAAAAATGAACAATCCAGTTTTTTTTAATGGGGAAAAATTTGAACAGAGACTTTACAAGCGAACGTTGAAATAGCTGAAAAAAATTTTTAAACTACTGGACATTGTTAATCATCTGAGAAATACAAATTAAGACTATGATTTGCTGTACATGCATTAGAGTGACAAAAATTAAAAACATGTCAAATACCAACTATAGATGAGGATGAGGAGCAACTGGAACTCTCATACATTTTTCATAGGTAGGTAAAATGGTACAAACACTTTGGAAATCTAGTTGTTTCTACATTCAGCACATGATCGGCAATTCTACTCCAAATTATATTACCAAGAGCAATAAGGGCATAAGTCTGCAAAAATACATGCACAAGCATTCAGAGGAGATCTACTTATAATAACTAAAACACTGGAAACAAAGTGTACAACAAAAGAGAATGGATAGATAGATAAATAAGTAATGGTATACTTAAAAATGACAATAACTCCACAAAACATTATGGAGGAATAAGCAAATCTTACGTGTAACAAGGTGGATGAAACTCATGAACATATAGTAATGGAATAGAAGACAGACACAAAAACATACATAGATTTTTATTATTGTCACTTTTTTTTGAGGACTCTGGGCTTAGTGCTTTATTCTAATATTCCAATAATTATCATGATCACCATATTATTCTATTATTTTTATTGAATATAGTTGATTTACAATATTATATTAGTTTCAGGTATATAGCATAGTGATTCAGTATTTCTGCAATTTATACTCCATTACAAGATGACTGTAATTCACTTTGCTATATAATATATCTCTGTTACTTATCTATTTTATACTTAGTAGTTTGTATTCTTTAATCCCATACCCTTAATGTACCCCTCCCCCTGCCCTCTCCCCTCTGGTAACCACTAGTTTGTTTTCTATATCTGTGAGTCTATTTCTGTTTTGCTACATATCTTCATTTGTATTATTTTTAGATTCTATATATAAGTGGTATCATACAGCATTTGCCTTTCTCCATCTGACTTATTTAATTAAGCATATTATTTTCTAGGTCTAACCACATTGCTACAAATGGCATTATTTCATTTCTTTTTTCTTTTTGTAATTTATTTTTTTAATTTCATTTCTTTGTATGGCTAATATTCCATTTTATATAGATATATATATATATACATATATATGTATATATATATATAAACACACATGCACATACATAGATCTTCTTCATCCATTAGTCTGTTTATGGATACTTGGTTGTTTCCATATCTTGACTACTGTAAATAGTGCTGGGATAACCATTGGGGTGTATGTATCTTTTCCAATTAACATTTTCTTTGTTTCCAGATATATATCCAGGAGTGTAATTGATGGATCATATGATAGTTTAATCTTTAGTTTTTTGAGGAACCTCCATATTGTTTTCCATAGTGGCTGCACCA
The DNA here is from genome assembly GCF_963455315.2 of Globicephala melas. Taxonomy (NCBI): domain Eukaryota; kingdom Metazoa; phylum Chordata; class Mammalia; order Artiodactyla; family Delphinidae; genus Globicephala; species Globicephala melas. Next base: position 84,071,648 of record NC_083318.1, read on the forward strand.
ATTTACATTCCCACAAACAGCGTACAAGTACTCCCTTTTCTCCACATTGTCACCAACATTTGTTATTTGTGGTAATTTTGATGACAGCCATTCTGACAGGTGTGCAATGATATCTCATTTTTGTTTTGACTTGCATTTCTCTAATAATTAGTGATGTTCAACATCTTTTCATCTGCCTGTTGGCATTCTGAATTTCTTCTTTGGAAAAATGTCTATTCTTGTCTTCTGTCCATTTGCTGATTAGGTTGTTTTTTCTGACATTGAGTTATATGAGCTGTTTATATATTTTGGATATTAACCCATTGTCAGTTGTAACATTTGAAAATATTTTCTGCCATTCTACAGGTTGTCTTTTCATTTTGTTGATGGTTTTCTTTGCTGTACAAAAGATTTTAAGTTTAATTAAGTCCTATTTCTTAATTTTTGCATTTATTTCTTCTGCCTTATGAGACTGATACAAAAAATTATTGATAAGATTTATGTAAAAGAGTGTTCTGCTTATGTTCTCTTCTAGGAGTTTTATTTCAGATAAAACTCCTGAAATAAAGGTTTCAGATTTTACATTTAGGTTTTGAATTCAGTTTTAGTTTAATTTTCTATATAGTGTGAGGATATGTTCTAATATCACTCTTTTACATGTAGCTGTCCAGTTTTTCCAGCACCACTTATTGAAGAGACTGTCTTTTCTCCATTATATATTTTTGCCTCCTTTGTCATAGGTTAATTGACCATGATTGTGTGGGTTTATTTGTGGGCTCTCTATTCCATTCCATTGATCTATATGTCTGTTTTTGTGCTGGTAACATGCTGTTTTCATTACTGTAGCTTTGTAGTATAGTCTAAAGTCTGGGAGGGTGATACCTCCAGCTTTGTTCTCTTTTCTCAAGATTGCTTTGGCAATTTGGGGTCTTTTGTGGTTCTATATGAATTTTAGTACTATTTGTTCTCCTTCTGTGAAAAAGATCATGGGTATTTTGATAGGGATTACATTAAATCTGTAAATTGCTTTGGGTACTATGACCATTTTAACAGTAATAATTCCTCCAGTCTAAGAACATGAGAAATCTTTTATTTTCTTTGTATCATCTTCAATTTCCTTCATCATTGTTTTATTGTTTTCAGAATATAGGTCTTTATAAGTCTTTCCCTTCCTTGGTTAAGTTTATTTCTAGGTATTTTATTTTCTATGGTCTGATTTTAAATGAGTTTTTCTTTTTAATTTTTCTCTTTCTGATTGTTCATTATTAGTGTATAGAAAAGCAGCAGATTTCTGTATATTAATATTTAATCTTTCAATTTTGCTGAATTTATTAGTTCTAACAGTTTTGGAGTAGAGACTTTAGGGTTTTCCTTATAAAGTATCATATCATCTGCAAATAGTGACAGTTTTACTTCTTCCCTTCCAACTTGGATGCCTTTTATTTCTTTTTCTTGTCTGATTGCTGTGACTGGGATTTCCAATCTTATGTTAAATAGAAGTGGTGTGTGTGGGCATCCTTGTCATGTTCCTAAATTTAGACAAAAGGCTTTTAAATTTTCACCATTGAGTATGATGTTAGCTGTGGGTTTGTCATAAATGGCCTTTATTATGTTCCTTCTATACTTACTTTGATGAGTGTTTTATCATGAATGAGAGTTGAATTTTATCAAATTATTTTTCTACATCTATTGAAATAATCATGTGGTTTTTATCATTTTTGTTAATGTGGTTTATCAGATTGATTGATTTGTGAATATTGAATCATCTTTATGTCCCTCGAATAAATTGAACTTGATCATGGTTTATGATCCTTTTTTATTGTTGAATTTGGTTTGCTAATATTTTGTTAAGGATTTTTGCATCTGTATTCAAAGATTTTGGCCTGTAATTTTCTTTTTGGGTAGTGTATTCTTTTGTATCTTCATGGTATGGGTTATGTCTCCTCTTTCTTTCTTTCTTTTTTTTTTGGAGAACGGGGAGGTTCTTTTCTTCTTGGTGAGCCTGGGTAAAATTATATCAGTTTTTTTTTTTTTATCTTTTCAAATAATCAGCTCTTGGTTTCATTGACCTTTACTCTTGTTTTTTTGATATCTATTTTATTTATTTCCTTATTATCTTTAATATTTCTTCCTTATACTAATTTTGAGCTTTGTTTTTCTTCTAATTTATTTAAGCAGTAAAGTTATGTTATTTATTTGATGTTTTTCTTGTTTCTTGAGGTAGGCCTGTATTGCTATAAACTTGCCTCTTGCTTTTGCTGCATCCCATAGTTTTTGTAGTGTTGTTTCTATTTTCATTTATTTCAAGACATCTTCTGATTTTTTTCTTTGGTTTCTTCATTGACCCATTGGTTATTTTAGAAGCATGTTGTTTAGTCTCCATGTGTTTGTTCTTTTCCCATTTTTCCATTTGAAATTGATTCCAAGTTTCACAAAATTGTTAGAAAAAAATAACTTGATGTTAATTTCTGTCCTCTTAACTTTGTTGAGGGAGTTGTTTTGTGGCCTAATATATGATCTAACCTGGAGAACATTTCATGTGCGCATGAAAAGAATGCGTATTCTGCTGTTTTGGGTTGTAACGCCCTCTTGACATCTGTTAAATCCAACTAGTCTATTGTATCATTTAAGACCACTGTTACCTTATATTTTGTCTGGATGAATCCATTGATGTTAAATTCTCTGATTATTATTGTATAATTATCAATTTCTTCTTTTATGTCTGTTAATATTTGCTTTATATTTTTAGGTGCTCCTGTATTGGGTGCATATAAGTAAATGAATGTAATATCTTCTTCCTGTATTGACCCTTTTATCATTATATAATGCCCTCCTTTGTCTTTTATTATAGCCTTTGTTTTAAACTCCATTTTGTCTGATAGGAGTCTTGCTACCCCTACTTTCTTGTCATTTCTGTTTTCATGAAATATTTTTTTCCATCTCTCACTTTCACTCTGTGTGTCTTCAGCTCTGAAGTGAGCCACTTGTACATAGCATATAGAAGGGTCAGAGGTTTTTGATTCAATCAGCCACCCTATGTCTTTTGATTGGAGTATTTAGTTCATTGACATTTGAAGAAATTATTGATAGGTATGTACTTATTGCCATTTTATTGCTTGTTTTTTGGTTGTTTTTGTAGTTCTTCTTTGTCCATTTCTTCTTTTTTTTTGTCTCTTCCCTTGTGGTTTGATGATTTCCATTAGTAGTATGCCCTTGTTCCTTTCTCTTTCGTTTTTTTGTATCTATTGTAGATTTTTAATTTGTTCATATATGTTAACCTATATCTACTTGTTTTAAACTTCATTTAAGTGCAAACATATTTTAAAAGATATTTTTTATTTCTCTCCCCCACATTTTGTGTTTTTGATGTCAGAGTTACATCTTCATGTTTATCCCTTAACTATTTGTTGTAGTTATAGCTGCTTTTACATTTTTTGCTTTTTGTCATTGTACTGGCATATTTAAGTGCTTGATCCTCTGTCCTTACTACACATTTGGCTTTCCTAGTGGGATTTTCCCTTTTTAATAGATTCTTACTTCTTGTTACAGCCTTTTCTTTTCCACTTAAAGAAGACCCTTTATCATTTCTTTTAGGGTAGATTTAGTATTGATAAGCTCTTTTACTTTTTGTTTATCTGAGAAGTTCTTTGTCTCTCCTTCTATTCTAAATGTTAATCTTGCTGTGTAGAGTATCCTGGGTTGCAGGTTTTCCACTCACAGCACTTTGAATACATCATGCCAGTCCCTTCTGGCCTACAAAGTTTCTGCAGAGAAATCAGCTCACAGCCTTTTGGGTGTTCCCTTTTATCTGACTTTTTGATTTTCTCTTGTTGCCTTTAGAATTTTCTTTAACTTTTTCCATTTTATTTATGATATGTCTCGGTGTAGGTCTGTTTGGGTTCATCTTATTTGGGACACTCTGTGATTCCTGTACCTGGATATTGGTTTCCTTAATCAGGTCTTGGAAGATTTCAGTTGTAATTTCCTCAAATACATTTTTGATTCCCTTCTCTCTCTCTCTTCTTCTAGAACCCCTATAATGTGAAGGTTGGTATGCTGACTGTTATCCTTGAGATCTCTTAAATTGTTTTCATTTTTAAAAAATTTGTTCTTTTTGTTGTTATGATTGGGTGATTTCCATTATTCTGTCTTCCAGATCACTTACGCAGCCTTGAGTGCAAGTCATCTTTGTTCCTCACAGTCAATCACTGCCCCCATCCTCTGCCACCTCTGCTCTGGTGTGGACTCACCTTGCAGGACAGGTAAGGTCCATGTGGCTTCTCAATATATATGGGGGGTGGTAAGGTGTGGTAGAGTGGCCGCCATCAAAGATCTGGGCTGCTTCTGAGGCGGTACTTGATTAAACACTAACAGTGACCACTGCGACCCCACCCAGACTCAGTGCTGGGATTGGGCCTCCTCTGCATCCAAAGGTCAAGGCTTTTCCCCAGTCTTGGCTGCCGAAGATCCAGTGTTGCACTGTGACTTAGACTGAGTAGTAGAGCTGGAGTCCTCACTCAGCTCTGGATGGGGTGCAAGCCAAGGCAGGGGCAGGAAACTAGCAACCACAACAGCAGACCTCTCTCTGTCCTGCCTTGGAAGAAATCTTGTAAGAGTGCGCTCCTCACAAGTGAAGTACAGGCTTCCCAGAGCTCTTCTATTAGTCTTAGAGTTTTCCAACCTGCCCAGGGTGCTTGTCTCTCCCATGTAAGGCCCCAGAACTGGGACGTCCAACATTTGGCTCAAACCACTCACTCCCCAGGGTTGGTGTCCTACTGTGTAATCACCCTTTTCCTCTGACTCCCATCCCAGGGGCACAGATCCTGACTCAATTGCTTTTCTTCCCTTTCTACTCAATTACATGTGTATCTTTTTTACAACCTTGGTTGTACAGGAGTCCTGCCAATTTCCCGTTAGTTTTCAGTAAAAATTGTTCTATGTGTAGATGTATTTTTGGTGTGTTTGGGGGCTGGGGAGAGGTGATCTCCACGTCCTTTTACTCTGCCACCTTGATTCAAGTCTTAGCATACATGGTTTTATTCATATGAAGTTCAAGCACAGTTTGAGGTCAGAATAAATTTACCTATGGTGAGTGCTACACACTGGAATGTATAGGAGGAATGTATAGGAGGAAAACATCCAGAGATTCAGAAAACATTCTGAATCTTGATCTAAGTGCCAATTAAATAGGTGTTACATACATATAATATGTAAGTTATATATGTGAGATTAGTGCAATTAATGTTTTTATGAACATTATTTATCATTTTAAAATAAATAACCAGTTTCTATACAAGAAAGGAGAAAAAAAATCATATTTTCATTGATTATATCTTCCAGTCCAGGTACATAGTCTAACGATTCATTCATTTAGGTGCTCTTTACTTTCTGTCAAATTTTTTAATTGTTCTCTGATAAAAATATTGCACAACTTACTAGAATTTCCCAAGATATAATTTGGTTTGTATTGCTATTATAAATAATACTTTAAAAATTCTGCAACTAATGACAGTTTTAGATTTTTCATTTTCAGTTTGTATGAATTTATTTATTCACCTAGTAACTTTATCAGCTAGTAACTTCAAGATGCATCATGCAGAAATGGTTATATTGGGTATTCTTTTATTTTTTAATTTTATTTTTTAATTTTTTTATTGACATAGCTGAATACAATATCATGTAAGTTTCAGGTATACAGGACGTTGATTCATTTATATTCTTTTTCAGATTCTTTTCCATTATAGATTATTACATAATATTCAATATTATGTATAATATAATACATAATATTGTATTATATATTGTATTATATATTGTATTATATTGTATTATATTGTAATATAATAATAATATAATATTGTAACTATAATATTCAATATAGTTTCCGTGCTATTGTGCTATACAATAGGTCCTTATTAGTTACCTACTTTGTATATAGTACTGTGTATATGTCAATAACAATTTCCCAATTTATCCTTCTCCCATTTTTCTCCCCTGATAACCATAAGTTTGTTTTCTACATCTGTGACTCTATTTGTTTTGTAAATAAGTTCATTTGTAGTTTTTTAGATTCTACATATAAGTGATATCATATGATATTTGTCTTTCTCTGTCTGACTTAATTCACTTGGTGTGATAATATCCAGGCCCATCCATGTTGCTACAAATGGCATTATTTCATTCTTTTTTATGGCTGAGTAATATTTCATTGTATATAAGTACCACATCTTCTTTATCCACTCATCTGTCCATGGACATTTACGTTGCTTCTATGTTTTGGCTATTGTAAATAGTGCTGCTATGTACATTGGGGTGCATTTATCTTTTTGAATCAGAGTTTTCTCCAGATATATGCCCAGAAGCGGGATTGCTGGATCATATGGTAACTCTATTTTTAGTTTATTAAGGAACCTCCATACTTTCTCCATAGTGACTGTACCAATTTACATTCCCACCAACTATGTAAAAGGGTTTGCTTTTCTCCACACCCTCTCCAGCATTTATTGTCTGTAGACTTTTTATGATGGCCATTCTGACTAGTGTGAAGTGATATCTCATTGTAGTTTTGATTTCCATTTCTCTAATAATTAGTGATGCTGAGCATTTTTTCATATGCCTCTTGGACATCTTTATGTCTTCTTTGAAGAAATATCTATTTACCTCTTCTGCCGATTTCTTGATTGGGTTATTTGTTTTTTTTGATGTTGAACTGTATGAGCTGTTTGTATATTTTGGAATTAATCCCTTGTCAGGTGCATTGTTTTCAAATGTTTTCTCCCATTCTGTAGGTTGTCTTTTAGTTTAGTTTATGATTTCTTTTGCTATGCAAAAGCTTTTAAGTTTAATTATGCCTCATTTATTTTTGTTTTTATTTCTACTACTCTAAGAGACATACCCCAAAAGATACAGTGAGTCCCCTACATACAAACAAGTTTTTTTCCAAGAGCACATTTGTAAGTCCAAGCTGTCTGTAAGTCCAACAAAGTTAGCCTAGGTACCCAACTAACACAATTGGCTGTATAGTACTGTATTGTAATAGGTTCATAATACTTTTCACACAAAGAATACATATAAAAACAAACACAGAAAATGAAGAAAACATTTTTAATCTTACAGTACAGTACAGTACCTTGAAAAGTACAGTAGTACAGTACAACAGCTGGCATACAGGGGCTGACATTGAGTGAACAGGCAAGAAGAGTTACTGACTGGAGGAGGGAGTGGAGGGAGGAGGTGGTAGAGCTGAAGGATCATCAACAATAGGAGACAGAGGGCAAGCTGCAATTTCACTCATGCCTGACGATGGCACAGGTTCTTGTTCCTTGCTGAATTCAATTCTATCTACCCTCTTCAAAAAATGATCCAGTGATGTCTGGGTAGTAGCTCTTTTTTTCTCATCATAGATGACACAGTAGCACTGGATTGCATTCTGAACAGCTGCTGCAACCTTCATGTGCCATTCTACCTTCAGGTCCTGTGACTCAAAAACTAACAGTGCCTCCTCAAATAAAGAAAATCCCCTTGCCGTTCCCTGTGTCGTTAATCTCTTCAGTTCTTCAGTTACTTCTTCTTCCTCTTGTCTCTCTTCATCCTTTCTTGGGACCTCCAATTCCATCAGGTCTTCATTAGTAAGCTCCCCATGTTGCATAGCAAGGAGTTCAATGAAGTTGTCATCTTGCAGATCTATTTCCAGCTTCTCTCTGAGAGTCACTTAGTTGATGAAGACCTCTTTGGACTCCTCATCCACCTTCTCAAATCCACGAAAATTGTGAACAAACTGAGGGCAAAGGTTCTTCCAAACCCCATTCATTGTGAAGACCATAACCTTATGTCAAGAAAAGTCAATGCTTTTGGTGGCCTTGTAGATGTTATAGTCCTTCCAAAATTGTTGCAAGGTGATCCTGATTTGTCACTCACCTTTACTGCCTGATGAAAAGTGTGACATAAATAATATTTCTTGAAAGTTGCTATAACTCCCTGGTCCATAGGTTGGATGAGCGACGTGGTATTTAGTGGCAGATGCCCTACTTTAACATTGGCATGAAAGTCATCCATGAATAGGGATTGGCAGCATTGTTGAGCAGCTAAAAAATGTTGAATGAGATGTCCTTCTCCAAGCAGTATTTCTCTAACTCTGGGATAAAGTGGTGAAAAAAACAGTCCTGGAAAATGGCCTGTGTAACCCAGGCTTTTGGTTACTCTTCCACACAACAGGAAGAGAGCCCTTGGCTATGTTTTTAAGGACTCTTGGTTTCTCTGAATGATAAACTAACAGAGACTTCAGCTTCGTATCAGTGGAAGCATTGCCACCAAACAACAGAGTTAGCCTGTCCTTTGCTGCTTTATAGCCTGGCATCAACTTTTCCGCCTTACTGATGTAACTTCGATCTGACATGCTCTTCCAGTACAGTTCTGTCTCATCCACATTAAAAACCTGCTCAAGTAAATATGCGCCTTCATCAATAATTTCTCAAGCATTTCAGAAAATTCCCAGGCAGCTACCATACCTGCACTCACTGCCTCACTACTTACTTTTACATTGTGAAGGTTGGCTCTAACGTTGAACCGATTAAACCAGCCATGGCTGGCATTAAAAGATATGTCCTCAGATTCTTCATTGTGTTTCTTCTTCAAGTCTTCATAAATGCTTTTAGCTTTCTCTTAAATCAGCACTAAGCTGAATGGGACTGGATGTTGATTCTGATTCTGCATCCACACACTGAGAAGTTTCTCCATCTCCTCCATCACTTTTCCACACTTCTTCTATGATATTATCATTGATATCATCAGCACAACAGACTTAACACGTTCCATGATCTTGTCCTTTTTCTTTAGAATCATGCTGATGGTTGAACTATTCATGTTATAAGAATGAGTGACATCTACCATATTTTTGCCTTGCTTCTCTCTCTGTTATTTTCACTTTTGTTTCCATCATTATTGCTTAGTGCTTCTTAGCATTACCAGCTATATCACCACTGCTTTTTCATTTGCTTCCAGACATCTTGGGCTTGAAATAAAGATACTGCACTACTGTACTCTATACAATACTGTACAGTATACAAAGTACACAAAAGCACAACCACATGATGCACACATGTGACAAGTTTCATGACTGGACATGCAAATGCACGTTCACGTCTTTTAAATTTTGCAACTTGAAGTTTCCTTATGTAGAGGAATTTCTGTATTTCTGCAATTTATGTCAGAGTGTCCTGCCTATGTTTTCTTCTAAGAGTTTTATAGTTTCTGGTCTTATATTTTGAGTTTATTTTTATGTATGATGCTAGAGAATGTTCTAATTTCATTCTTTCACACGTACCAGTCCAGTTTTCCCAGCACCATTTATTGAAGAGACTGTCTCTTTTCTCCACAGTATTCTTGCCTTTGTCATATATTAATTTATTATACCATAGGTGCATGAGGTTATTTCTATCCTGTTCCATTGATCTACATTTCTGTTTTTGTGCCAGTACCATACTGTTTTGATGACTGTTGCTTTGTAGTATAGTCTGAAGTCAAAGGACTTGATTCCTCTAGCTCCATTTTTCTTTCTCAATACTGCTTTTTCTTTTCAGGGTCTTTTGTGTTTCTATACAATATTTAAATTTTTTTTGTTCTAGTTTTGTGAGAAATGCCACTGGTGATTTGATAGGAAATGTATTGAATTGTACAGATTGAATTGAATCTGTAGATTGCTTGGGTAATATGGTCACTTTGATAGTGTTGATTCTTCCAATTCAAGATCGTGGTATATCTTTCCATCTGATTGTGTCATCTTCAATTTCTTTCATCAGCATCTTAGAGTTTCCAGGGTATGACTCTTTTGCATCCTTAGGTAGGTTTATTCTTAGGTATTTTATTCTTTTTGATGCAATGACAAATGGGATTGTTTCCTTAATTTCCCTTTCTAATATTTTGTTGTTAGTGTAGAGATTTCTGCATATTAATTTTTGTATCCTGTGACTTTACTAAATTCATTGATTAGCTCTAATAGTTTTCTGGTAGTATCTTTAGAATTTTCTATGTATAGCATCACGTCATTTGCAAGCAGTGAGAGTTTTACTTCTTCTTTTCCAATTTGGATTCCTTTTATTTATTTTTCTTCTCTAATTTCTCTGGCTAGGACTTCCAATACTGTGTTGAATAAAAGGGGTGAGAGTGGACATCTTTGTACTGTTCCTGATCGTAGAGGAAATGCTTTCAGTTTTTCACCAATGAGTATGATCTTAACTGTGGGTTTGTCATATGTGACCTTTATTATGTTGAGGTAGATTCCCTCTCTGCCCACTTTCTGGAGAGTTATTATCAAAATGGGTGTTGACTTTTGTCAAAAGCTTTTTCTGCGTCTATTGAGATGATCATATTGTTTTTATTCTGCAATTTGTTATTATGCTGTATCACAATGTTTGATCTGTGGATATTGAGAAATCCTTGCATCCTTGGGATAAATCCCACTTGATCATGTTGTATGATCCTTTTAATGTATTGTTGGATTCAGTTTGCTAGTATTTTGTTGAGAATTTTTGTATCTATGTTCAGCAGTGATATTGGCCTATAATTTTCTTTTTTTGTGGTATCTTTGTCTGGTTTTGGTATCAGGGTATTTGTGTCCTTATAGAATGATTTTGGAATTGTTCCTTCCTCTGCAATTTTTTGTAATAGTTTCAGAAGGATATGTGTTAACTCTCATTTAAATGTTTGGTAGAATAAGCCATCTGGTCCTGGACTTTTGTTTGCTGAGAGTTTTTTAAATTACAGATTTAATTTCAGTATGTATAATTGGTCTGCTCATATTTTCTATTTCTTCCTGGTTCAGTCTTGGGAGATTGTACCTTTCTAAGAATTTGTCCATTTCCTCTAGGTTGTCACTTTTATTGGCATATAGTTGCTCATAGTAGTCTCTTATGATCCTTTGTATTTCTGTGGTGTCATTTGTAATTTCTCCTTTTTCATTTCTGATTATATTCATTTGGACCCCCTCCTTTTCTTTCTTTATGAGTCTGGCTAAAGTTTTCTCATTTTTGTTTATCTTTCCAAAGAACCAGGTTTTAGTTTCATTTATCTTTTCTAATGTTTTCTTAGTCTTTATTTCATTTACTTCTGCTCTGTTTTTTATTATTCCTTTCCTTCTACTAACTTTGGGTTTTGTTTGTTCTTCTTTCTCTACTTCTTTTAGGTGGAAGTTTAGGTTGTTTATTTGAAATATTTCTTGTTTCCCGAGGTAAGCTTGTACTGCTATAAACTTCCCTCTTAGAACTGGTTTTGCCATGTCCCATAGGTTTTGGATTATTGTGTTTTCATTTTCATTTCTGTCTAGGTATTTTTTGATTTCCTCTTTGGCTTCTTCAGTAATCCATTGGTTGTCTAGTACCATATTGTTTAGCTTCCATGTGTTTGGGGATTTTGCAGGTTTTTTTCCTGTAGTTGATTTCATAGCATTGTATTCAGAAAAGATGCTTGATGTGATTTCAGTTTTCATAAACATACCAAGTCTTCCTTTTTGACCCAGGACGTTATCTATTTTGGAGAATATTCCATGTGCACTTGAGAAGAATGTGTATTCTGCTGCTTTCAGATGGAATGCTCAATAAATATCAGTTATGTCCATCTGTTCTAATGTGTCATGTGTTTCCTTACAGATTTTCTGTCTGGATGATCTGTCCATTGACATAAGTGGAGTGTTAAAGTCCCCCAGTATTATAGTGTTACTGTCGATTTATCCCTTTATGGCTGTTAGTATTTGCCTTCTATATTGAGGTGCTTCTTTTTGGGTGCATATATATTTACAATTGTTATATCATCTTCGTTGATTGATCCCTTGATCATTATGTATTGTTTTTCTTTGTCTCTTGTAATAGTCTTTATTTTAAAATCTGTTTTGTCTGATATGAGTATTGCTACTCCTGCTTTCTTTTGATTTCCATTTGTATTGAATATCTTTCTCCATTCCCTCACTTTCAGTCTGTATGTCTTTCTAGATCTGAAGTGGGTCTCTTGCATACAACATATATTCAGGTCTTATTTTTGTATCCATTAGACCAATCCTTGTCTTTAGGTTGGAGTATATAATCTGTTTACACATAAGGTAATTATTGATATGTATGTTCTTATTGCCATTTTGTTAATTGTTGTGGAATTGTTTTAATAGGTCTTTTTTCTTCCTTTTTTGTTCTTTACTCTTGTGATTTGATGACTATCTTTAGTGTTGTGTTTAGATTCTTTTTTCTTTATTGTGTGTATATCTATTATAGATTCTTTTATTTGCAGTTACCATGACGTTTCCATGTAGCAGTCTATATGTATACATGTTTATTTTTAGTTGCTGATCTCTTAATTTCAAATGCATTTCAAATATCCTGACTTTGTACTCTCCTCATCTCATGATTACTGGTTTTGATATCATATTTGTAGGTGGATGATTTCCTACCTTTATTACATGTTTGCCCTTACTGGTGAGCTTTCCCATTTTGTAATTTTCTTGTTTCTAGTTGTGGCCTTTTCTTTTCCACTTAAAGAACTTCCTTTAACATTTGTTGTAATGCTGCTTTGGTGGTGCTGAATTTTTTAGCTTTTGTTTGCCTGTAAAGCTGTTGATTTTTCCTTCAAATCTGAATGAGAGACTTACTGGATAGAGTATTCTTGGTTGTAGGTTTTTCCCTTTCATCAGTTTAAATATATCATGCCACTCTCTTCTGGCCTGTTGGGTTTCTGCTGAAAAAGCAGCTGCTAGTTTTATGGGGATTCCCTTGTATGTTATTTGTTGCTTTTCCTTTGTTACTGTTAATATTTTCTTTTTGTCTTCAATTTTTGTCAATTTGATTACTGTGTGTCTTGGCATGTTCCTCCTTGGGTTAATTCTACATGGGACTCTGCATTTCCTGGACTTGGGTGACTGTTGCCTTTCCCACATTAGGGAAGTTTTCAGCTACTATCCCTTCAAATATCTTCTCAGGCTTTTTCTCTCCCTCTTCTCTTTCTGGGACCCCTATAATGCAAATGTTGGTGTGTTTGTTGTTGTCCCAGACATATTTTAAACTGTCCTTATTTCTTTTCATTCTTTTTTCTTTATTCTGTTCTGTTGAAGTGATTTCCACCCCTTTGTCTTCCAGCTCACTGGTTCATTCTTCTGATTCATTTATTCTGTTATTGATTACTTCTAATGTATTTTTCATTTCAGCTATTGTATTCTTCAACTCTGTTTGGTGTTGTTATTTATATTTTCTGTCTCTTTGCTGAGAACTTCTTGTAATTTCTTGATCTGTGCAACCATTGTTTCCCCAAGTTCTTGGATCATCTTTATGATCATTACTTGGAATTCTTTCTCAGGTAGATTGCCTATCTCCACTTCACTTCGTTGTTCCTCTGGGGTTTTATCTTGTTCCTTTGTCTGGAACATATTTCTTTGTCATCTCATTTTGGTTAAATTTCTATTTGTATTTTTACTTATGTAGTAGCTTATTTTTGTTTCTCAGCCTTGGAGAAGTGGCCTTTATAGGGGATTTCCTATTTGTCCTAGTAGTACACTACCCTCTCATCATCCAAGAGCCAGGAACCAGCCAGTTCCAGGGTAAGTTCTGGCCTGCGTTTGTGGACACAGTTCCACAGGCTGCAGGGTTATAGTTTTCTTCCTTCTGGTGTCTGCTCCATGGTGGCTGTGGTTGGTCTAGAGACTTATGCAGGTTTTTTTGTGGGAGGGGCTGGTGCCTGCCCACTGGTGGGTAGATCTGGATCTTGACCCTCTTGTGGGCAGGATGGTGTCAAGTGGTGTGTCTAGAGGTGGCTGTGGGCTCAGGAAGTCTTTAGAGAGCTTGTCTGCTGATGAGTGGGGCTGCATTCCTGCCTTGTTTGTTATTTGGCCTGAATTCCAGCACTGGAGCTTACAGGCTGTTGGGTGGGGCCAGGTCTCTGTGCCAAGGGATTCAAAATGTCTGTCTCCAGCCAGAGGTCATGTAGGTCCCTCCTATGTCTTCCACCAGCTTTTGTGACCCCAGAGAGAGCCACAGCTAACCCCACTTCCCCAGGAGATCCTCCAAGACCAGCAGGTAGGTCTGGGCCAGGCCCCTATGAAGTCACTTCTTTTGCTATGAGTTTCAGTACACAGTAGACCTTGTGTGCACCCTCCAAGTGTGGAGTCTCTGTTTGCCCCAGTCCTGGGATCTTCTGCATTCAAGCCCTGCTGGCCTCCAAAGCAAACTGCTCTCAGGACTCCTCCTCCTGTTGCCAGACCCCTAGGTTGGGGAGACTGGCATGAGGCTCAGAGCTGTCAGTGCTGTTGGATAACTTCTGTGATACAATTATTCTCTGGTTTGTGGGTCACCCACCCAGGTGGGGTGGGATTTGATTATATTGTGTGTGTGCCCCTTGTGCTGTCTTGTGCTTTCTTCCTTATGTCTTTGGATGTAGCATATCTTTTCTTGGTAGATCTAAGTTCATTTTATTGATGGTTGTTCAGCAATTAGCTGTGATTTGGGTGTGATTATGAGAGGAGGTGAGCTCAGGTTCCTTTTAAGCCAACATCTTGTTGAAAGTCTCCCTTGCTGTTTAAAGTGCCCAAAGGTCTCTGGTACTCTAAAGGAAGGGCAAAAAATGGAGAGCATCTCTTCTAATTTCACACTGAAATGTTGCCTGGAGTGGAAACTAGAGGCTTCTGTAGTACTTACATACTTTGATCTCAACCATCAGGCCTCAGCATCCTCTATTCTTCCACATATTCTCTGAAAGGCAGCATTCATGTTACCAGAGGAAAGCCTGAGAATCCCTATTGGGAGAAATCCTCATTTCCTGCTCCTCTATTGAGTATTCTTTTTTGATTCCCAGTCTCCAGTGAAAACCTTTCAGTATTTGACCATTAATTATAATTGCTACTGTTCTTTGTAGATATTTTTTTAAGTGTGAAGGATGTCCTCTTTCAACTTAAATTTGCTAAGATTCATATTTTTATCATGAATGTATGTTGAATTTTATCAAATATTCTTACTCTACTATGAGGAGAATATGATTTTTACCCCTTATTATTTTAATATAGTGACTTACCTATCAGTTTTAATATGATAGATTTAGCTGTGGTTTTCTTTGTATTTATCTTACCTTACATATTTAGGGCTTCTTTATCTTTATTTTACCCATGAACAGATTTGGAAAATTCTCATATATTATCTATTATGATATTGTTTCTTCCCCATTCTCGCTTTCTGTTCTCTGTGGGAATCTAATTACATGTATGTTACTAATTTAACTCTATAATATATGTCTTCTCTACACTACTCTATATTTAGTATATTTTTTCATCTCCATCTTTTGTTTCATTCATTTTTTTTTCTTGTGATATGTCCAGGAGGACAAGAGGGACTGAGTTCACTAGAAGCTGTTTACAATTTTGTAGGAAGTACATACACTCCTAGTGGCATAGCCCACCTCTGTTTCTAACTGAGATCTGGGATTAATTCTAGCCCCCACCATTTTTTTGGAAGATCTTTTGGAAATATCTAGCAATATTTTTTTTCACCTCTGCACTACAAAACTGTGAAAAACTCAGGTCTATCAATCAGTGGCTCTTGACCTTTCTTCTTATTCTACTGCCCTGTGCACCTGAAGGCTTCAATATGCTTCAAGTGAAAACTGTCAGAGTATCAGTAACACTTTGCTAGGTTTTCCTTATTAAAAGGTAAATGCCCATCCCAGGAAATTTTCTGGCTACTTTGGCAGCCAACACTCACCTTTATGTCACTTCACCCAAGAAATTGTCAAAATTCTGCTTAATAACAAAAAGCCCTCCACCTGCACTCACTCTCTAGCTTCTTGGTCTTTCCAAAACAGCAAATAATAACAGAGGTACTGAGGGGGAATGTGGATACAGAATATTGCATCATCTCTTGCCAGTTCCCTTCTTTCTGATATTTTGGCCCCTTACTTGTTGTTTGACTCCAGAGTTCTTTAGTTCCACCAAAAAGACATTTTTAAAAAATGATATATAGCTTTCCTAATTGTTTGTAGAAATATTTCAATTCTTTAGCAAAGTATTCCATGATGGGAGAATTTAACTTACATGATTTTTTAAAATTTTCAATTATTCAATGACTATTCTTAAGCTAAATATCAGATCCATAACTGTATATACAACTTAGAAAAATGATATGAATAAACTAAAATTCTTTACCATTCTTCTTGGTACTGAGTGTAAGTGTTTAAGGGAATGGAAAAACATGGTAACCTCTTTGTCAATATCATGATGGAAATAATCAGTCTAATCCATATCTGACACTACTACTCTGTTTGCTTCTCCACATTTCTATAGAATAAGTCTAAATAAGAGTTCTATCTACAAAACTCAGCAGTGCTGGCCCAAATGTTGTAGCAGAAAAGGCAATATAGACTGGACTTTTTGTTGCTAATTTTACAGTTCTAAGATTAGCACTATATTTTCTAGTTTTTAAGGTCAAATGAAAATATGAAATGACAGATATATTTTTTCATGTAATCTAACTACATTTTTTACATAAATCATTGTTTTCATTTGAATGACAGATATATCAAAGTTTTACTAGGATCATGAAATAATTTGAAAAATAGGTCTTCTTTTTTATTCTCTGGCATAGTTGTATAAGGATGGCAATATTTCCTTTTGGTTTGGGAGAATTCAGCAGTGAATCTAATTTGACCTCTGGGAAGATAGTTAATTCAGATTCAGTAGACATAAGACTGTTCAGATGTACTATATATCTTTTTATAGTTTTAGTAATTTTTATGTTTAAAGAAATTTGTGTATTTCATCTATTTCTTTGGATTCTCCTGGTTCTTTCTATGTGATATTTTTTGAAGTCTTTATAGGAAAGCACTATATATTAAATTTCATTATTACATTGCCCCCTAAAACATGAAATTAGGTAAGTTCCAGTCCTCTTGCAACATTTTTAATATGAGGACACTTATTGGTCATGCTAGGAGGAAAAACTTAAAGCAGTAAATCCTTCTAACAAATATCTTAGTGGTTGGCCCCATAACCCTTGAAACAGTAACACTCAATCACCATCACATAATCATAACAGCATAAAACTCTTACATTTTTCTCTGAAAAATCTAATAAAAATAAGCAATTTCTAGTATAGAACATACAAATAAAGAGTTGTGAGAACAGAGAAACAAATGCCCTGATTAAGATAAGAAACATTTACATCATTGTTCTGTATGTTCAGAAGAATTCTATTTCCTGAAACAGAACTACAAACATTTAAAATTTTTAATGTTATCCTGTAGCATTTCTTCAGCCAGGGAGATTTTCCTGTGTATTTATAAGATAGGAGTCAGTGTTCTTAAAACAGTACACAAAGATGATGTCATGATAAGCATAAAAAATAAAATAATGTCCACTCATTAATTATGCAAGAAATCTCTCTTAGAAACTGCTTGGATAAAGTCAACAAAAAGAAGTAGGAAATAAAAAAAAGATGCAATGCTATAGAAGAGTTTCAGTCCTAAGGAAAAGCCAAGGGAAAATTTTAGGTAGCATTACAGTCAGTAGGAAAAGAGAAATTTGAATATATTTCCCAAGAGGAAGAAAGAGCAGGCAAAGAAGTACAGGTGAAATGGAAAGCAAGAAATTGTGTTCAAAAATGGAGGAAATAGGGCTTCCCTAGCAGCGCAGTGGTTGAGAGTCCACCTGCCGATGCAGGGGACGCGGGTTCGTGCCCCAGTCCGGGAGGATCCCACATGCCAAGGAGCGGCTGGGCCCGTGAGCCATGGCCGCTGGGCCTGCGCGTCCGGAGCCTGTGCTCCGCAATGGGAGAGGCCACAATAGTGACAGGCCTGCGTACCGCAAAAAAAAAAAAAAAAAAAAAAAAAAAGGAGGAAATATAATAGATTCCATGGCAAGACAGCTTCTCTTAATCAAACCCCAAATTGTGTTTCTTCTTTGAAATTTACCAACTTGGTCTGAAGTTTTAGCTCTTCAAAACATTTTCTTTGTGTGTGGAATTTAATGTAATTATCAAGTCAGAAGAAATAGAGTTCGAAATATTATAAAGTAGTAGTACGTTTCCAGGAGAAGAAAAGTTTTCGATTTTTTAGTGTTGTCATTTCACTTCTAACATGTTCTTACCTGCTTTATGACTTACTGATTAAAAATTGGGAAAAATGGAAACGAGGAAAGAATAGACTTTTTAGTGACTTTGGTCCCTGCTTTGTCTTGACCTCTAACTTTAATCAGGGCAATGAGTAACAGAGCAAAGAGAATCGCGAATCCTCAAGCACATGAAATATCTTCCTTTAATACTGCTATTAGAGTTACTGACTTCCAGATAAAAAGTTGTTTTATTTGCAAGCCTTGCTAGAAGAAATAAGACATGGTTCTAGGAATCTTGTAAGAAAGCATGTACTTAGGAAATTTTCAGCTCAATTTTATAGCTGTGGCATATCACATCTGTATAAGGTTGAAGAGTTTATCTGAAATGAGCTTCTGAACCTTTCAAGGTTTCTAACATAGTTTTGGTAAAAAACACATTTTCCTCTGCACAATCTGGAATGTGGAAATACCCTCTCAGTGAACCAATATCAAATGTGACAGTCAGTCTGGTATTAGCTAAACATTTTTTTTTTCCTAAAAATCCATCAAAGAAATGAAAGTTAGGCGAATTTATGGACTGTACCTAGATGGCAGTGTGCTAATGGATTTTGTCAATAATGAATACTCACAATCATGAGTCACTGTATGGACTATATACGTGTTCTCTTTTTGAAGCAAAATTACTTTACTCTTTATCCATGTTTTGTTAATTCCACATTGTTTCCCCTATCAGTTCAGAATACCACTGCCCTTAGAGTGAAATAAAGGCTATTATTTCATTGAAAGTCAGTTTCATGCTCAAATTAAATGTGTTTGAAGATGTGGATGAATACATCAAGTTATAGAAAAATGGCCGTTAGAAAAATAGTTCTTATGTGTTGAATTATTTACTTCACATAATAGTTCTTATGTAGCTGAATAATAAGCATTTTATTGTCAAATAAGTTTAACTTCACAGAAGACTGGCAAAAATAATTATTCAGTTCTTATATGCCCTCCATTCAGCTTCTTCTAATGTTATTCTACATAATCAGAGTACATTTATCAAAACTAAGAAACTAATATTATTACAACATTAAACTACACATTTTATTTGAAATCCAACTGTTTTCCCATGAATATCCTTTTTCTGCTCCTGGATCCAATCCAGGATAAGACTTTGCAATTTGTTATTATGTCTCCTTTGTCTCTCTAACCTGAGAAAGTTTCCTAAATTTTTCTTCTTTTTTATGATCTTGACACTTTTAAAGAGTACTGGTGAGGTATTTTGTGGAAAATCCTAAAATATGGTTTTTCTGATGTTTTCTCATGATTAGACGAGGGTTATGGGTTTGAGGATGAAGACCACAGAAGTGAAGTACCATTCTCATCATATCATATCAGGGAATTCATGATATCAACATGACATTACTGGTGACATTAAACATGACTGCTTGCTTAAGGTAGTGTTTGCCTATACTCTCCACTGTGAAGAAGTTACGATTTTTTTCCCATACTCTATTCTTTGGATGTGAGTCACTAAGTTTATCTGTCCCATACTGGTGGAGGGAGGTGTGAGAGGGAAAGTATTAAATAAATGACACCTCCTGGAGGGGAGAGTATCAGAATATATTATTTTAAATTCTTCTGTAAGGATAAGTTGTCCCTTCTCCCATTTACTTTTATTCAATATTTTTATAACAGTATGGAGTCACATCTATTTATTGTATTCTTTGAGTTATATAATAATATTGTTATTTATATTTTTGTTCAAATTTTTCCAGGTTTGACCAGTAAGAGGTCTTTCATGTTGGTCCCTGTGTCCATTTGACAGATCCCATACCATTTACTCATTTGTTTATTTTATTTTATTGAAATATACTTGACATAACGTTGTATAAGTTTAAGGTGTACAACATGTTGATTTTATATATTTATATATTTCTGTACAATTGTCATTGTAGTGTTAGCTAGCCCCTTATCACATTATATAATTATCATTTCTTTCTTTTCTAGAGAGAATAATTAAAATATAGTCTCCTAGCAAGTTTGATATTTATGGTACAATATTATCTATAATCACTATACTGTGCATTATAACTTCAGGAGTTATTTATCTACTAGTTGCAAGTTTGTATCTTTAAATAACATCTCTCCCATTCCCTCATCCCCAAGCCCCTGGTAACTACCATTTTACTTTCTGTTTTTTATGAGTTTGGCTTTTTTAAAATTCCACATATTCATGGAAATTCAGTACTTGTCTGCCTGACTTATCTCAGTATAATGTCCTGAGGATCCATCAGTGTTGTCACAAGTGGCAGGATTTCCTCCTTTCTCATGGTTGAGTAATATTCTACTGTAGTGTGTTGTGTGTGTGTACACATTATTTTATCCATTCAGTTATTCATAGGCACTTAGCTTGTTTCTATATCATAAACATGGGCATGCATGTATCTCTTCAATATCCTGTTTTTATTTCCTTTGGATATAAATCCAGAAGTGGAATTTCTGGAACATATGGTAGTTCTATTTTTAGGTTTTTTAGGAACTGCCATATTGTTTACCATAGTGGCTGAACCAATTTATATTCCTACCAACAGTGTATAAGAGTTCCCCGTTTTTTTCCCCACATTGTCACCAATACTTATTACCTCTTGTTTTCTTGGTGATAGCCATCCTAATAGGTGTGAGGTGGTATCTCATTGCGGTGTTGATTTGCATTTTCCTACTGATTAGTGATTTTGAGCTTCTTTTTATGTACCTGTTGGACAGTTAGATGTCTTCTTTGAAAAATGTCTATTGAATTCCTCTGCCCATTTTTTCAATCAGGTTTTTGTTTTTTCTTATTGACTTGTATGAATTTTAAAATATTTTTTGGATATTAACCATGTAGCTAATAGTTTGCAAATGTTATTTTTCCTATTGTGTAGGTTACTTTTTCATTTTGTTGATTGTTTCTTATGCTGTGCAGAAGCTTTTCAGTTTAATGTAGTCTTATGTGTTTGATTTTTGCTTTTATTAGTGCTTTTGGTGTCATGTCCAAAAAATGAATGCCAAGACCAATGTCAAAGAGTTTCTTCTTTATGTTTCAGGTTCATCTTGTATTTTCCTTGCCCAAGTTCTAGTTCATTTTAATGGAGAATGGTATTTGCAGATTAAGATCTGGGTATGGGTATGCTCATAGTTACTGGGTTGTCACTGCTTCTAGACCCTCTCAGCTGGCAGAGCAAGCAAATATAACTGTATATACTAATGTACACACACACAGAGAGACATCTATTTTTATGTGTATCTATATATGTTTTTCTCCATCTGTCATCTATCACTCTATTGATCTATCTATACTAATATAAACATGAGTTCATACAGATGCTTTACTCTAATGCAGCAACATGGGGTTCATTCTAGCCTCCCCTCCTCCCCTTGCTTATTTGTGACTTCCTTCTCTGACAGTGAAATATGGGCTCTGCTTATCTATAATTTTATAAACTATATACTTATTTTTTCAACCTCAGATATATACAAAGTAATTTCAGAGTTGGTAACTCACACCCTTATATGGAAAAAAAAATCATATAGTAGGATAGGGGTTGGTAAACTTTGTCTGTAAATAACTAGAGTTACATTTTACATTTTAAACTGTAAAATCACTCTTAGCTTGCTTGCCATATAAAAAAAAAGATGGTGGCTAGATTTTGTTCACAAGTCAGTTTGCTCAACCCTAAAATAGAGTTACAGTATTTATGTATAAATCTTTTTTTATCCATTAATAACACCATTTTCCAAAGTCACTTAGGTTAGTTTATTTTATAGCTTTTTAATAAATTTATTATCAAGTTAATTCACATTGCACTCATAATAAAGTAAAATTTCTGAGAGTTTTTTTTTCTTATTAGTCATCAATTTAATACACATCAGCCAATACATGTCACTCCCAATCACCCAATTCATCTCACCACCACCCCTGCTCCACCACTGCTTTCCCCCCTTGGTGCCCATATGTTTGTTCTCTACATCTGTGTCTTAATTTCTGCCCTGCAAACTGGTTCATCTGTACCATTTTTCTAGGTTCCACATATATGCGTTAATATATGATATTTGTTTTTCTCTTTCTGACATACTTCAATCTGTATGACAGTCTCTAGATCCATCCACGTCTCAACAAATGAGCCAATTTCATTCCCTTTTACGGCTGAGTAATATTCTATTCTATATGTGTACCACAATTCTTTATTCATTCGTCTGTCAGGCATTTAGGTTGCTTCTATGACCTGGCTATTGTAAATAGTGCTGCAGTGAACATTGGGGTGCATGTGTCTTTTTGAATTATGGTTTTCTCTGGGTATATGCCCAGTAGTGGGATTGCTGGCTCATATGGTAATAATATTTTTAGTTCTTTAAGGAACCTCCATACTGTTCTCCGTAGTGGCTGTATCAATTTATATTGCCACAAACAGTGCAAGAGGGTTCCCTTTTCTTCACATCCTTTCCAGCGTTTGTTGTTTGAAGATTTTGTGATGATGCCCATTCTAACTGGTGTGAGGTGTTACCTCACTGTAGTTTTGATTTGTAATTCTCTAATAATTAATGATGTTGAGCAGCTTTTCATGTGCTTCTTGGCCATCTGTATGTCTTGTTTGGAGAAATGTCTATTTAGGTCTTCTGTCCATTTTTGGATTGGGTTGTTTGTTTTTCTAATATTGAGCTGCATGAGACATTTATATATTTTGGGGATTAATCATTTATTGATTCATTTGAAAATTTTTTCTCCCATTCTAAGTGTTATCTTTTCATCTTGTTTATGGTTTCCTTTGCTGTGAAAAAACTTTGAAGTTTCATTAGGTCCCATTTGTTTATTTTTGTTTTTATTTCCATTACTTTAGGAGGTGGATGAAAAAAGATCTTACTCTGATTTAAGTCAAAGAGTGTTCTTCCTATGTTTTCATCTAAGAGTTTTATAGTGTCCTATCTTACATTTAGATCTCTAATCCATTTTGAGTATTTTTGTGTATGGTGTAAGGGGGTGTTCTAATTTCATTCTTTTACATGTAGCTGTCCAGTTTTCCCAGCACCACTAATTGAAGAGACTGTCTTTTCTCCATTGTGTATCCTTGCCTCCTTTGTCATAGATTAGTTGACCATAGGTGCATGGGTTTATCTCTGGGCTTTCTATCTTGTTCCATTGATATATGTTTCTGTTTTTGTGCCAGTACCATATTGTCTTGATTACTGTAGCTTTGTAGTATAGTCTGAAGTGAGGGAGTCTGATTCCTCCATCTCCGTTTTTTCCCTCAAGACTGCTTTGGCTATTCAGGTCCTTTGTGTCTCCACACAAATTTTAAGATTTTTTGTTCTAGTTCTGTAAAAAATGTCATTGGTAATTTGATAGGGATTGCATTTAATCTGTAGATTGCTTTGGGTAGTATAGTCATTTTCACAATATTGATTCTTCCAATCCAAGAATATGTATATCTCTCCATCTGTTGGTATCATCTTTAATTTCTTTCATCAGTGTCTTATAGTTTTCTGCATACAGGTCTTTTTTCTCCCTAGGTAGGTTTATTCCTAGGTATTTTATTCTTTTTGTTGAAATGGTAAGTGGAAGTGTTTCCTTAATTTCTCTTTCAGATTTTTCATCATTAGTGTATAGGAATGCAAGAGATTTCTGTGCATTAATTTTGTATCCTGCAACTTTACCAAATTCACTGATTAGCTCTAGTAGTTTTCTGGTGGCATCTTTAGGTTTCTCTATGTATAGTGTCATGTCATCTGCAAACTCTGACAGTTTTAAGTCTTGTTTTTGAATTTGTATTTCTTTTATTTCTTTTTCTTCTCTGATTGCTGTTGCTAGTACTTCCAAAACTATGTTGAATAATAGTGGTGAGAGTGGACAACCTTGTCTTCTTTCTGATCTTAGAGAAACTGCTTTCAGTTTTTCACCCTTGAGAATGATGTTTGCTGTGGGTTTGTTGTATATGGCCTTTATTATGTTGAAGTAGGTTCCTTCGATGCCCACTTTCTGGAGAGTTTTTGTCATAAACGGGTGTTGAATTTTGTCAAAAGCTGTTTCTGCATCTATTGAGATGATCATATGGGTTTTATTCTTCAATTTGTTAATATGGTGTATCACATTGATTGATTTGCATATGTTGAAGAATCCTTGCATCACTGGGATAAAACCACTTGGTCATGGTTTATGATCCATTTAATGTGTTGTTAGATTCTGTTTACTAGTATTTTGTTGAGGATTTTTGTATCTATATTCATCAGTGATATTGGTCTGTAATTTTCTTTGTTTGTAGTATCCTTGTCTCGTTTTGGTGTCAGGCTGATTATGGCCTCATAGAATGAATTTGGGGGTGCTCCTTCCTCTGCAATTTTTTGGAAGAGTTTGAGAAGGAGGGGTGTTCATTCTTCTCTAAATGTTTGATAGAATTCAGCTGTGAAGCCATCTGGTCCTGGACTTTTGTTTGTTGGAAGATTTTAAATCACAGTTTCAATTTCATTACTTCTGATTGGTCTCTTCATACTTTCTATTTCTTTCTGGTTCAGTCTTGGAAGGTTATACCTTTCTAAGAATTTGTCCATTTCTTCCAGATTGTCCATTTTATTGCCATACAGTTGCTTGTAGTAGTCTCTTAAGTTGCTTTGTATTTCTGTGGTGTCTGTTTTAACTTCTCTTTTTTTATTTCTAATTTTATTAATTTGAGTCCTCTTCATTTTTTTCTTGATGGGTCTGGCTAATGGTTTATCAATTTTGTTTATCTTCTCAAAAAAACAGCTTTTAGTTTTATTGATCTTGGGTATTGTTATCTTTGTTTCTATTTCATTTATTTCTGCTCTAATCTTGATGATTTCTTTCCTTCTGGTAACTTTGGGTTTTGTTTTTTCTTCTTTCTCTAGTTGCTTTAGGTGTAAGTTTAGATTGTTTATTTGAGTTTTTTCTTGTTTCTTGAGGTAGGCTTGTATAGCTGTAAACTTCCCTCTTAGAACTGCTCCTGCTGCATCCCATAGGTTTTGGATTATTGTGTTTTCATTGTCATTTGTCTTTAGGTATTTTTTGTTATTCTCTTTGATTTCTTCAGTGATCTCTTGGTTATTTAGTAACATATTGTTTAGCCTCCATGTGTTTGTGTTTTTTAGTTTTTTCCCCTCTAATTCATTTCTAATCTCATAGCGTTGTGGTCAGAAAAGATGCTTGATATGATTTCAATTTTCTTAAACTTACTGAGGCTTAATTTGAGACTCAAGTTATGATCTGTCCTGGAGAATGTTCCTTGCATACTGAGAAGAAAATGTAATCTGCCTTTTTTGTGTGGAATGTCCTATAAATATCAATTAAATCTATCTGGTCTGTTGTGTCATTTAAAGCTTCTGTTTCCTTATTTATTTTCATTTTCTATGAAGTGTCCATTCGTGTATGTGAGGTGTCAAATTCCCCCACTATTATTGTGTTGCTCTCAATTTCCTCTTTTAGAGCTGTTAGCAGTTACCTTATGTATTGAGGTGCTCCTATGTTGGGTGTATATATATTTATAATTGTTATATCTTCTTCTTTGATTGATCCCCTGATCATTATGTAGTCTCCTTCCTTGTCTCCTGTAACATTCTTTATTTTAAAGTCTATTTTATCTGATATGAGTATTGCCACTCTGGCTTTTTTTGATTGCTATTTGCATGGAATATCTTTTTCCTTCTCTTCACTTTCAGTCTGTATGTGTCCCTAGGTCTGAAGTGGGTCTCTTGTAGACAGCATATATATGGGTCTTGTTTTTGTATCCATTCAGCAAGCCTGTGTCTTTTGGTTGGAACATTTAATCCATTCACGTTTAAGGTAATTATCGATATGTATGTTCCTATGACCATTTTCTTAATTGTTTTGTTTTGTTTTGTATGTTCTTGTATTCTCTTGTGTTTCCCACTTAGAGACGTCCCTTTAAGATTTGTTGTAGAGCTGGTTTTGTAGTGCTGAATTCTCTTAGCTTTTGCTTGTCTGTAAAGTTTTGATTTCTCCATCGAATCTGAATTAGATCCTTGCCAGGTAGAGTAATCTTGGTTGTAGGTTCTTCCCTTTCATCACTTTAAGTATATCATGCCGCTCCCTTCTGGCTTGTAGAGTTTCTGCTGAGAAATCAGCTGTTAACCTAATGGGAGTTCCCTTATATGTTATCTGTCATTTTTCCCTTGCTGCTTTCAATAATTTTTCTTTGTCTTTAATTTTTGCCATTTTGATTACTATGTGTCTTGGCATGTTTCTCCTTGGCTTTATCCTGTATGGGACTCTCTGCGCTTCCTGGAATTGGGTGGCTATTTCCTTTCCAATGTTAGCGAAGTTTTCAACTATAATCTCTTCAAAGATTTTCTTGGGTCCTTTCTCTCTGTCTTCTCCTTCTGGGACTCCTATAATGCAAATGTTGTTGTGTTTAATGTGGTCCCAGAGGTCTCTTAGGCTGTCTTCATTTCTTTTCATTCTTTTTTCTTTATTCTGTTTTGCACCAGTGAATTCCCCCATTCTGTCTTTCAGGTTACTTATCCGTTCTTCTACCTCAATTATTCTGTTATTGATTCCTTCTAGTGTAGTTTTCATTTCAGTTATTGTATTGTTCATCTCTGTTTGTTTGTTCTTTAATTCTTCCATGTCTTTTTTAAACCGTTCTTGCATCTTCTCGATCTTTGCCTCCATTCTTTTTCCCAGGTCCTGGATCATCTTCACTATCATTATTCTGAATTCTTTTTCTGGAAGTTTGCCTATCTCCACTTCATTTAGTTGTTTTTGTGGGGTTTTATCTTGTTCCTTCATCTGGTACATAGCCCTCTGCCTTTTCATCTTGTCTATCTTTCTGTGAATGTGGTTTATATTCCACAGGCTGCATGATTGTAGTACTTCTTTCTTCTGCTGTCTGCCCTCTGTGGATGAGGTTATCTTAGGCTAGTTTTTTAGCCCATACTTTCAGTGAATTTGTATTATATATTTCTGTTAATTTACTTTTGAGACGCATTTAAAGTCTCTAGTTTCTTTCTACTTCAGGCATACTCAACATCATAAAAATTGATCTCTTTTATGTTTCATAACTCTTTTATGTTTCAAACAATAACATATGTTTCATAACATATGTTATTTCATAACTCCTTCAACCATGTAAGATGTGTAATTTGCTAAACCAAAAAATACGTAAAAAAAAAAAGAAAGAAATATCCCTATATGATGCAAGGTGAGTTAATTAGACAAATTAAAATGGTTTTCTCAGTCAGAGATTTGCTGAAGGAATTGGTAAAAAAAGCTAGTAGCCACTCTATTGTTGAGTAATCTGTTTTTCCTTCAACCAAGCCCTAAGGGAAACAAGATTAAAGCTGTGATTTGAGAGCTCTGAAGTGTGGAATCTTCACCCTAAATCTTGACTCTAAAGTTAACTAGGTATTTGTTCAGATAAGAAACTATTTGGTAATAAATCCATTTTACAGTAAAGTAAACATTTAAGAGATAATTTGTTAGTTAAAATATTTGTTTCTCACTACTAAGATGGCAACAAAAGTGTTGTCTCTCAGTAGGAATGCCATTACAGTGGTATATATGATCATTTCAGGGGAAAAAAAATACATGCCTTATTTAGTCTTCATGTCTGCATCAGAAATAGCAGCAAGAGTCTTTATTTTAAAAAATTGAGATAATTGACAGATAACATTGTATAAGTTTAAGATGTACAGTATGTTAGTTAGCAGGGGATGGAAGTTAGGGGAATTGGGAAGAAGTTTAGGAACACAAACATAAATAGTAGGGAAATTAGCATTTTTCATTGTGGTAGGTAGAATTTTAAGGTGTCCCTGAAGATTTTTTTATTCCTGGTGTACACTCCATGTGTAATCTCCATGTAAGTGAATACATATAATAGATTTCACTACCATGATTAAGTTGTGTTATATGGCACAGTTGGCCTTCAGATAGATTATATGGGGAGTCCTGACCTAATCTCAGGAGGTCAGAAACAGAAATCTT
The DNA here is from genome assembly GCF_963455315.2 of Globicephala melas. NCBI lineage: Eukaryota > Metazoa > Chordata > Mammalia > Artiodactyla > Delphinidae > Globicephala > Globicephala melas. Next base: position 84,099,661 of record NC_083318.1, read on the forward strand.
CCTCTAGCTATCTGCAGAAAAAGTCAGAGATTTGAAACACCCGAAAGATCTGATTTACCATTGGTGGCTAGATGGTGAAGTGCCATGTAGCAAGGACATAGGGACGTCAATTCTATAATCATAAGGTCCTGAATTCTGCCAATAACTAAAGTGAGTTTGGAAGTGGATTTTTTCCCCATAGCCTCCACAGAAGGTCATAGCTCAGCTTACATGTTGATTTCAGCCTTGTGATATTCAGAGCAGAGAATCCCACCATACTATGCTGGAATTCTGACCCACAGAATTCTGAGCTAATAAAGAGGTGTTATTTTTAACTCCTATGTTTGTGTAATTTGTTTTGCAGAAATGTAAATCTAATACATACATGATAGGAAAATATTATTGATATCTGAGGTAATTTTAACATCTAAGATAATTTTCTAACCATGCTGAAAGTCTTAGAATATCATACAAATTACAAATCTATTGTTTTCTCTTTTAGAAAATTGATAAGCCTGAAAATCTCACTGTAGACGTTTTTATCCAAGAATATACAATTAATCATATTAGGTTAAAGAAGATAATGTGATTGGACTATTCTTAAACTGTTTTCTAACCAATGTAATATATCATAATACATATCATACTGATGAGGATATATTTATCATTATATATTCATTTTCCCACTTTTATAATATAATCACACTGCTAAAATTTGGAGAACATGAATTCAAAGAATTCAGTTTCTCCAAAATTAGTTTTGTAACTAATATATTGACAGGTTTCATTTAAGTTCTTTTTCTATAAAGTCACTGACTTTCAATAATTAAAATCATTTATGCTGTAGCTGGAAGCCAATGTACTATATAGTGTTTTGAAATAAAAATAAATATTTGAGCATCTGCTTTACAATGAAAATAATCTAGAATGATCATTTTTGTCACATTTGACTTGGAGTCACAAGAAGTTACAGCTTAAATTCATTTAAAATTTTTTACATTTTATGTCACAATTCGATTCATTGTTTTTCTTATATAGAAGTAACTCCCCAACATAAAGGAGGTGGAATTTTAGGACTGAGTATAATGGTGAAATAAATGTTATGCCATAAAATTGTAGCATGATAATACCATTTTATTTTGTTGAGTATTTTTTAATCTAATTACCAAGTAATTTCATTGTACTTAAATAATTTTAAATGCTTAATACAATGCTATAAGTTATCATGGTGCTTCATGTTTTCAAAGATGGTCACTACAATATTTTCTATTCCATATATTCTGTTACAGCATAAATTTACTACTCCTCTATCCAGAGGTATGATTTGTTTTTCCTTCCCTTGAATTGGGGCTGACCCTGTGACTGGTTTGACCAGTAAAATGTGGTATAAGTAACGTTCTAGGTGCCTGACAGTTTCTGCTTCTGTGCTCTGGATGAATTCAGCCACTATATCACAATTTCAACTCTGCATAAGACCACCATGCTTTAAGGAATGCCAATCAGCAATGCACAGGAACTGTGTGGAAATTAGAGAGTTGCATGACCAGCTTCCAGTTACATTAGCCATCTCACTAGAGACATTGAACAAAAGAGAAATAAAGCCATTTTGGACAGGCCAGCACTCCCAGACACTGTACAGAGCAGCCATTAACATGGAGATGAGTTTTTCTCTCCAATCCTTTCCCCAGTTGCAGAATTATAAGCAAGTGACTTGTGGTTTGGAGTTACCAAATGTAGGTACATAGAAGCATCAGTGGCTACAAATTCTGCCTTACTCCTACTCTGGATGAACTCATTATGCTCTTACTTAAGCAAACTTTCCACTTGTGACTATGAGCCATCTCCACTTACCAAATAAAGGATTTGTCTCCATTTTTTTCCTCCCCCTTTACTCCACCATCATAACATTTCCCTCTCTACTGGATAATTCTCAATAGCATATAAATATACTACTTATACTTCTTGCATTATCTTAAAATAGTAAAAACAAAAACAAAAAATTCTCTTGACTCCATATTTCCCTCCAGCTTCTGCTCCTTTGTTTTGGTCCCTATTATAGAGCAACTGTTTAAAAGAATTATCTGTACATGAGATACTATCCATATCCTACCATACTCTTCAATCTCATCCAGTCAGGCTTTCATCTCTGTTTGCCCCTAAAAATCCTGTTGGGGAGATCACCAATGATCTTCAGTTTGCTAAATCCAATGAACAATTTTTAGTCTTCACCGTATTTAACTTACCAGTAGTATTACTGGTATTAGTAATACCAGTAGTAGTAGTAGTAGTAGTAGTAGTAGTAGTAGTAGTAGTATTACTAGTAGTAATACTACTAATACTAATACTATTAGTAGTAGTATTACTAGTAGTAATACTACTAATACTAATACTACTAGTAGTAGTATTACTAGTAGTAATACTAGTAGTAGTATTAGTAGTATTACTAGTATTACTTGATTACTTACTCTTCCTTAGTTGTCAGGGAGGGTACTACACCATTCTAGTTTTCCTCTCCACAGCATTCTTACCTTCTTCCTCCTCTTGTCCCTAAATTTTAAAGTTGACATTTTCAGGGCTGAGCTTTGGACTTACTATTCTATAATATATCTACACCTATATGCTTAGAGATATGAAGACTCCCACGTTTATATCACTAGACCTGACTTCTTCTTTGAATACTAAACCTGATTATTCATCTTCCTACTTGCTCTATATTCTTCAGTATGCAACAGACATCTAAAATTTGACATGTCGAAACATAAACACCTTCCTTTTCAAAACTGCTACTCTCACAATTTTTCCAGTCTGAATTAATGGCAATCCCATTCTTCATTTTTAACCAAAATTAAAAACAAAAATTTAGTCCATCAGGAAAGCCTAATAGCTCTACTTCTCACCACCCTTAAACTGGTCCAAGCCACCCTTCTCTAGACTGAATTATTTGTTGTCTCCTAACTAGTCTTTTGGTTTCTCTACATGGATCCCTAATGTCTATTCTATACACACCACTTAAAATAAACCTTAAAAAAGTCACTCCATATTCCTTTTTGTTCAAAACTCTCCAATATTTTCCCCTCTTCACTCAAAAATGAAACCAAAAAGTTTATAATGGCTTCCACGGCCTTGCAGGTTTTGTCCTCCCATTACCTCTCTGACAAATCCTACAACTTCCTCCATGGCTTACACTGCTCTATCCATGGCAGTGTAAGCCATGGAGGTCCTAAACAAACCATATACTTCCATTTAGAACCCTTCTTCTTATTGTTTCTTTGGTCTAGAATGATTTTCCTCCTTTTTTTTTTTCTTTTCATGGTGAACAAAATGTAAGGTTCGTGTGAGTCACCCGAGGTGGGAAGGAAGAAAAACACTCTTCCCTAGCTCCCAGGCTGGAGGTGCAGAAGCCTATTTGTCCTTCGCTGGGCACATGGCTGATCTCCCATGGACAGGCTACCTCTCTGTCCACATCTCCTACAACTCTGTTCCTTTTAGAGTGGCAAACCCAGCAACTTCATCGACACTGGGTTTCTTTCTTTTTTCTTTTTTTCTTTCTTTTTCATTGGAATATAGTTGCTTTACAATGTTGTGTTAGTTTCTGCTGTACAGCAAAGTGAGTCAGTTGTACATATACGTATATCCATTCTATTTTAGATTTCCTTCCCATTTAGGTCACCACAGATCATTGAGTAGAGTTCCCTGTGCTATAAACTGGGTTTTCATTAGTTATCTATTTTATACATAGTAGCAATGGGTTTCTTTTGCTTCCTAGAACTCACAAAACATATTCCAGGTCTAGGGTTATACTAGCTGAAACCTACAGCCAGGTTAAAGTTGACTTTTATCATTCTGTAATTCATTCCCTCTTGGCCTTGAGTTATTGATGTAAATGTCATGTTCTCCAAAGGACTTCTTGCTGCCTGATTTTTTTCTTTCATTTATTTATTAGTCTATCTGTGGCTGCCACCACCAGAATATAAGAGCCAAGAGAGCAGTGGACTTCATCTTTTTCACACTATTTTATCTGCAAAGGGTATACGAGTACTTGACACATTGTAGGAACTCAGTAAATAATTCCTGAATATCTCAATAAATGAGGGAGTACCCAAAATGGTATAGGAAACCCTGGACACCTCTTTATAAGAAGAGACACTTCTAGAATTTCAAGTTAGAAAAATTTGCCCAAGTATCCTCGTGGACACGTTATGGGCTGAAAAAAAGTTCCCCTGACAAAAACAATACAGTATGTGGGTGGTCACATTATGTGGGGAAGAAAATGGTTGGCTTGATGAGCCCAGGTGCAACACAAGACCTTAAATGTGCATGAGATAATGTTTCTTAGTAAAGCTTGTGTTAAGACTACAAGCCTCTCTCTAGTTGGTGCTCCAGCAGTCTTCCTTTGAAAAAAATTCTGGGTGTGAGATTGTGAAGGAAAAATAGCTGTAATCTTTAGGCTGAAGGGTGGAGTAATCTGCTGACTAACCATGGACCTCAACCAGTCAGGGAATACTTGCTACACTGAACAAACATGTACTGCACTGATATATGCACTCAATCCCCTTTAGCAACTCCTTGTGGCAGTGACCAAGCAGCATTGAGATTGACTTTGTAGTTATCACTCTGCCTGATACATTGAAAACATCACTGAATATTTTGGATTGAATAAGCTATGCTGTGGTTCTTCAATGATTCCAGCTAAGGGAATTCTCAAGAGAAAAATAATGGATTTCCTGCTAATATGGTCAGAAGGAGGTCAATGTGATTAAGTGGAATAATAAAGGCTCTATTTGTATCCTTAACTACTAAGTTAGGTTTTTCCAGTTACAAATAAGGTGGAATAATATGCAGCTATTACAAATTTTATAAAAAGTATTTTGTAAAATTGGAAAATATTTAAATATAATGTTAAACAAAGATGTCAGATTTCAAAGTCATAAAACTACTCTAATTATACATGTACTATTCACAATCATTATTATTATTTTTTTGATTGATGGTATGATGTGAGATTGCAGTTTTGTTTTTAATATTTTCTATATTTTCCCAGTGCAGGCTATATATATATTACTCATAATCAGATGAATAGTTTCAAAATAGAAAAATATGTTATTTTGTGAAACTTTAATATTTTTATACTTTATAATAGTCCAGCCTTCCAACTATACACTCAGTTTTCCTGAGAATTCAAAGAAATAAAACAAATCACATTTATTAAAAATTACATGTTTTTAGTGATTTCTCAAATTTTACTTGCATGATAACAATTTTTAGTTAAATTCATCTGAGTAGTTTTTTTGAAATTCACCTAGTAGTACATTTTTATTTTATTCCATAATCGTGAAATTTGGAGATAAAACATTCTTCAGGTATGTTTGCTATCCAGTGAGTCTCACGAGCATAGCCTTCCATAGGCCAGAAGGCATAATATGCAAGAAAACTTCTGAATTATTGACATGACAGACTCATGCAACAGTAGGTTATACAATGTGTGTGTGTGTTTTTATCTTTTTTACTCTGATGTATCAGATTCTCTCTTAATACACATAATTTTGAGGGTGTTTTAAAATTTAATAAATGTTTATTTCTGTCCAACTTTTCTCAATGCTATCATCCTATGTTTTTGAAATTAAAGAGAGTTGTATTTACTCCCTCATTTAAACCTATTTAGTTTTGGTTTAAACCCAACATTAAATCTTGGTTTAAGATTCATTGAATCATTACCTATAAATAACTTGGATATTATAACATTAACCATTATAGGCATTAATAATGACCAGTAAATATGTTTTATTTATGTGTTCTCATGCTTGATAGTAAATACAATTAACAGTATTCTTCTCATATAGAACACAATAAAAGTTACAGTTGAACTTATGAGAAAGCAAAATACAGCTTTTAACTAATATCTCAAAAGTTTGTTTGCTTAGATGTTTTTAATAATGGAAAAAGTATAGAAACATTTTATTTTACTTTACTTTATGGAAACACTTTATTTTACCTTACGGAAAAGCAAAATGTAAGTTTATTGCAACATTGAGTTGTAACATTCTGTTCTTATAAATATTTTATATACAAAAACAAATGATTTTTAACTCAGTGTTAATTATGATACTATATCAGTGGTTTGTTCACCATAAAGTACCATTGCCAAACTTAGTGAATTAAAACAATAACCATTTATTATTATCCTCATGCCTGACAGTCCTGGTTCATCTAGTCTAGTTAATTCAGTTGACTTTGATGTAGCTAGTATAGTGTATACACCTGAGGGTCAGATATAGGTTCAATTCTCAGCTGGGCTTTTGTGAAAAACTGTTTGGGCAGCTCTATTCTGTGTCTCTCATTCTACCTGATACCTATGGGCTAGCTCAGGTATTACCTTAACTTGCCCAATTGTGCAAGCACTTGTTAAGGAAGCTTATGTTAAATATGCTAATGTCCCATGGGCCAAAACAAACCACATGATGAAGCCAAGAGGCAAAGAATTATGCCTTGCCCTCATAGAAAGTTTCTACAATGTTATATAACAAAGTGAATGGATATAGGCTGGGAGAAAACCTTGGACCATTAATGAAATCTACTACAGGGCAGAAAAAATAAAAATATACTTTGTACTCTTTGAGCTGAAAAGAAAAATTACCAATTAAAATATTTTACAATTTAAAAGGAAATTGTGAGTTGTAACTATACATATAATTCAAAGAAAAACATTAAAGTGAGCCTATGAAATAACAACAGAGATACATTGTGCTTAACTGGATACAGATGAACATTGTCTAGCTTGAAACACAGATAAATATTGTAAAATAGGAGAAGGGCATAGAGAATAGATAGTATCACTTCTTATGAAAGCAAGTGGATTAGAATTGAGGGGTAATAGTAAGGTTAAGGATGTTGCAGATACAAAATTATAGAAACTAGGCAGAATATTTAAAGCAATCATAAGTAAACACCCTGCATATTTGTTTATCAAGTTCGAAGGAACAAGTTTTGGAAAACTACCTGGAAACTGATGCAGTGGGATCAGGCATTGTGCGGCATTGAAGATAGAGAGGAGGAAAAGTTAATAAGCCATGAAAAAAATCAAAATTCAACAGGATCAAAATACAGTAATTCTTCAAAGATAATTTAAATACCTCAAAAGTACAAAATGCTACCTGTAAAATGTACATAGTCCACAGTATCTGCCATTGGGAGTGGGACATTCCATACTAGATTTGGAACAGAAGGCATAAAAAGTTACTCTGTCCCTGTTAAAGGTGATATTTTTTAGGATAATAATATATTATATTCCTGTTGGATCTGCTGAAAAAAATCTTTTATTACTGTGAGGTGATACAATTTCTTTCCATATTATAAATTTTAAAAATCCATTTGGGTGAAGTCAGTGAATATCTTAGTCAACATTCAGCAAGTATTGAATACCTATTGAGAGACTGTGCTGGTTTAATTCATATATTCCTGAAGACTATCTGGCAGGGAAGAGTGGCATTAAACAGATAATATCAGGTTAATAATTAAGTAATACTCAGCAGTCTGAGCACTGTGGAAAGAATTATGGGATATTACTTCGAACACCAGGAATAGAATCTTGTTGTCTTGTTTTGTATCTCAGTGCAACTTAAAGACAGAACATGAGACAGTGTCTCAAAACTTCTTTTTTAACAAAAATATTCCAAAATGGTAGAAAAGTAGGAAATAGTATCACAAAAACTTCCTGATAATGTAGGATTCCAGTTTTGTTTTAAATGTTTATTCTAAATTTTGGTGTGCTAATATTCATAAAAATATTAAAATTTTCATTTTAATATAGAAAAGAAAGAAAATTTTAATACTGTCTGATTATTGAGCATACGTCAGGCTCATCATCATAAGGGAAAAGAATGGGAAAGTTAAAAAGAACTGAGTTATTTCCAGTTTTACTATTTCATAAATTCGCTTTCTGACAATAGTAATTCAGAATGATAAACACACATAAGTATATATGAATACCAATCAGGGCAAAGTTCTTTAATTTATGAATTATGAGAGGCAAATAAATTTTATCTAGAATGATGGTAAAGCTAAAGTTTGATTCAACATTTTAAAACAAATGAACATTTTGATAAGCATATTTTCTTGTTGAGAATTTGTCAATCATATCACATTGCTTACCTGAACCATTTATCTGTCTCTAAATCATCTTTGGAACCAATCAAAATACATTTTTTAGGAAGAATTATTGCTAGATATGTACTTTATTTTACTATAAACATTATGAGTCAAATATCATCATGGTAAATTTTATACAACTACTGTATCTATTGCAGCCAAAATGTTGTGGAAAGGAAACAGAATCAAATCAACCAAACAGAAACCAAAATCTTTAACAAGTTTGTCTTTCCTTTTGATGATGAAAAAAAATATTTATATAATCAGTAAATGCCAAGTATGTTTTAGGTACTTTGCTAAGCATTGGCAACTTACCAGGAACAAAACAGGCATTTCCTCTGCTTCTCTGAAGCTACATTCTAATAGGGGAACAAGATATTAAATAAATATTCATACAAATTATGTATAATTAAAATTCTGCTGATAGTTCCATAATAAACATAGAGAACTATGAAACCATATTGCAGGAGCCCTGACCCTGAATGGGGCAAGAGTTAGGAAAACATTCGGGGGAAAGTGACATGTCACTGAGGATGAAAGAACAAGTAGGATTAAATCAGGAGAGTTATTTTTGAGGAAAGAGGAGGGAACAGGCAGGAAGCACATGGATAACATTTAAGGCATGATGTCTTTCCTAAGGGAGTATACTTTTGGAGCCACTCTTCAACATTAAAATTAGGGAAGAATCAATTTGCCTTAGTGAAATTTTCTACCATTGATTGTGTCATGTGTGTTATTTCCGTGAACAAAAGTCACAATGAACACTGTTATGAAAAATGTCTAGCAGCATTTCCAGATGAATAAGTATTTATCCATGAAGGAAAGCAAATTTCAAGGTCATTTAAACTTCATTTACAAATTTCTACCAAATACAAGTATTTGATTCTGTGTTGGTACAAGATTGATAATCTCTCTATGCACTACACCAGGAAAATAAGGGGTTGAAACATTTGATGTAAGATGTTCTCAGTGTACAAGCCAATGGTTGCTGAAGCAATTAGGATTCACAGTGACCCTAACGTGACATGATTATCATGCTACTGACTTATTTAAGACACTCAGGGCAGGGAATTTTACATTGGATAATGACCAAGAATTTTAAAATAGTCTATAAGGCTCATTCCAGTCTGATAATTCCATTCTACACCTTGCTTACTAACATTCAACCACATTTACCTTTTAATCCCTGAAACATGTCAAGCTTCCTTCATTTGCACTAGTGTACCTGGAAGAGAATCTGGCACACAGTAGACACAGTAAATACTTATGAATGAATGAAGAGTACATGAATGGATGTATATTTTTGGTTTCCTAAACACTCAGGTTTCCTTAAGTTCACTTTCATGGCTCAAATTCTATCTATACATCCCTATCTCTTACTTCAGTACTGATAGAGACCACTTTGAATTTTCAGTTCATCTATTTAAACCAGGTCACGCATCATAGGTATACGGATTGCTTTTCTTTGAAGCAATTATCCAGTTCTGGTCCCATAGCTGTGGCCTTCATGAAGGAACCACATAATTAGGAATTTGGATCTTCTATTTATAAAGCTCTGAGTAGAAAGAGAACCTAAATGACCCACCTAGTTTTTCTTCTATTATATTTTTTAAACTCCTTTGATTCCGTTTTTTTTTTTTTTTTTTTTTTTTTGGTTTTTCACTCTCATCTCCCTGACTTCTAATCTTGAGTCAGTCCTGTATATCTTCTCACTTAAATCTGCATTCAGTTCCTTGGTGCTGTAATCAAATTTCATGATTTAAAAAAACACTTATAGACTCACAAGTCCTCAATATTTATTGTCAGTTTGGTGTTCCACTGGACTCCAGAGGGGTATATCCAACTATTTCCTGGTATCTTCCTGCCTACTCACCCCCTTGTGTAATAGACATCTCAAACATATCATGTTCAAGGTTCAGCTCCAAATATGTTCTTCCTTGCTGTACTCCCCATGTCAGCAAATGACAACTCTACTATTCCTATTACTTGAGTCAAAAATCTGGGGATCCTTTTTTCTTTTTCCTTTCTCTAATACCCAATATCCAATATACTAGCAAACACTGTTAACTGTACCTTCAGAATATATTTGCACTTACCACCACCATCTAGCATTACTATCCAAGCCACTATATAGTTCACCTAATTGGTCTTCCAGTGGTTAGCCTTGCCTCCTTGGTCTACCCTAAATATAGCAACTAGAACTTCTCGTTTTAAAAATTGACATATAACTGACACATAATATTATATCAGTTTTAGGTGTATAACACAATGAAACAATATTTGTATTTATTATAAAAAGGTTACCACAATAAATCTATAGTTAGACTTATCACCACATATAGTTACATTTTTTTCTTGTGATAAATTTAAGATCGACTCTTTTAGCAACTTTCAAATATACAAGAGAGTATTATTAACTATAGTCACCAGGCTATACATTACATTCCCAGGACTTATTCCATAACTGGAATTTTGTACCTTTAAACCACTTTCACCCATTTTGTTCACCCCTCACCACCTGCCTCTGGCAACTACCAATCTGTTCTCGGTATCTATTAAATCTGTTTTTTTTTTTTCTTTTTTCTTTTTTTTAGAATTCACATGTAAATGAGATCATATGGTATTTGTGTTTCTCTGCCTGCTTTATTTCACTTAGAATAATGCCCTCAAGGCCCACCAATGTTGTCACAAATTGCAAGATTTCCTTATTTTTTATGACTGAATAATATTCCATTATATACATACATCACATTATCTTTATCCATCCCTCATTGGCCACTTAGTTTGTTTCCATATCACGGTTATTGTAATTAATGCTGCAATGATCATGGGGTTGCAGATATCTTTTTGAGGTAGTGTTTTTGTTTCTTCAGATAAATTCTGAGAAGTGGAGTTACTGGATCATGTGGTAATTCTATTTTAAAATTTTCAGAAACCTCCATTCTTGTTTTACATAGTGGCTGCACCAATTTATATCCCCACCAACAGTACACAAAGGTTTGCTTTTCTCCACAACCTTGCCAGTACATGTTATTTCCTGTCTTTTTGATGATAGCCATTCTAATAGGTATGACATGATATCTCATTGTGGTTTTGATTTGTAGTTCCCAGATATTAGTGATGGTGCATGCTTTTTCATATTCCTGTTGACCATCTGTATGTCTTCCTTAGAAAAATGTCTATACAGATCCTCTGCCCATTATTTAATTGGCTTTTTTTTCACTATTGAGTTGTATTAGCATTTATATATTTTGGAAATTAGCCCCTTATCAGATATGTTATTTGCTAATATTGTCTCCCATTTAGGAGACTGCCATTTTATTTTGTTATTCCCTTTGCTGTGTAGAAACTTTTTACTTTGATGTAGTCTCAGTTATTTTTGCTTATGTTGCTTTTGCTTTTGGAGTCAGATCCAAAAAATCATTGCTAAAACCAATGTCAAGGAGCTTACCACCTATATTTTCTTCTGGGAGCTTTACAGTTTCAGGTCTTTGTTTAAATCTTTAATTCATTTTGTGTTGAATTTTGTGTATAGTGTGGTCCACTTTTGTTCTCTTACATCTGGCTGTCCAGTTTTCCCAACATCTTGTCGAAGAAACTGCCTTTTCTCATTGTATACTTTTGGTCACTTTATCATAAATTGACTGCATATGTGTGGATTTATTTCTGGGCCCTCTATTCTGTCCCATTGACCTATGTGTCTGTTTTTAATGCCAATACCATACTGTTTTGATTACTATATCTTTGTACTGTAGTTTAAAATCACAAAGTGTGATGCCTCCAGCTTTGTTCTTTCTCAAGATTGCTTTGGCCACTCAAGATATTTTGTGGTTCCATAAAAATTTTAGGGTTGTTTGTTCTATTTCTGTGAAAAATGCTATGGGAATTTTGATAAAGATTGTGTTGAATATGTAGATTGCTTTGAGCAGTATGGATATCTTAATGCTATTATTTTTTTAAATACACGAGCACAGAACATCTTTGCATTTACTTGCTCTTTTTTCCATTTTTTCATCAGTTTCTTACAATTATCAGGTCTTTTACCTCTTTGGTTAAATTTATTCCTAAGTATTTTATTCCTTTTTGATGCAATTGTAAATGGGATTTTTTTTCTTTAGTTGCTCTCTCTGATAGCTCATTATTAGTGTATAGAAATGAACAGACTTTTGCATATTGTTTTTCTATCCTGCAAGTTTACTGAATTCATTGATTAATTCTAAATTTTTTTTGGTAGAGTCTTTAGGATTTTCTATATATAACATCTGGCCATCTGCAAATACTGAGAGTGGACAGTTCTACTTCTCCCTTTGCAGTTCGGATGCCTTTTCTTTGTTTTTCTTGTTTCTCTGTTTTTCTTGCTCAGACTAGGATAACCAATACTATGTTGAATAAAAGTGGTGAGAATGCATATCCTTGTCTTTTCTCTGATCTTAGAGGAAAAGCTTTCAATTTTTCACCCTTAAGTAGGATGTTAGCTGTGGGCTTGTCATATATGGCCTTTATTATGTTGAAATACATTTCCTCTATGCCACTTCATTGAGAGATTTTATCATGAATGTGTGTTGAACTTTGTCAAATGCTTTTTCTGCATCTATTGAGATGACCTTATGATTTTTATCCTTAATTTTGTTAATGTAGTGTTATCACATTTATAGACTTGCAGATTTTGAACCATCCTTGCATCTCTGAAATAAATTCTCTTGACCATAGTATATGAGAGGTGTGATGTACTGTTGAATTCAGCTTGCTAATCTGTTGAGGTTTCCTACAACTATGTTCATTGAAGATATGGATCTGTAATTTTCTTTTCTTGTAGTGTCCTTGTCTAGTTTTGGTATCAGGGTAATGCTGGCCTCACAAAATGAGTTTGAAAGTGTTCCCTCCTCTTCTACTTTTAGAAAGAGTTTGGGAAATATTGGTATCAATTCTCTTTTGAATGTTTGGTAGAATTCAGCCATCTGGTTATGGACTTTTGTTTGTGGGGATTTTTTTGATTACTGATTCACCCTACTTGTAATCTGTTCAGATTTTCTGTTGCTTCATGATTCAGTGTTGAAAGGTTGTATGTTTCTAGGAATTTATCCAATTCTTGTAGGTTGTCCAATTTCTTGGTGTACAGTTTTTCATAGTAGTCTCTTATGATTCTTTTAATTCTGTGGTAACAATTGTAGCATCTCCCCTTTCATTTCTGATTTTATTTATTTGAGTCCTCTTTCCTTTTATTGGTGAGTCTAGTTAAGGTTTGCCTATTTTGTTTATCTTTTTGAAAAACCAGCTTTTAGTTTCATTGATATTTACTATTGTCTTTTTAATCTCTATATTATTTATTTCTATTGTGACCTTTCTTATTGCCTTCCTTTTACCAGCTATGGGCTTACATAATTTTTTATTTTTATCCAGTTCCCTGAGGGGTAAAGTTAAGTTGTTTATTTTAGATCTCTCTTGTTTCTTGATGTAGGCATTTACTGCTATTAACTTCCCTCTTAGAACTGCTTTTGATGGATCCCATAAGTTTTGGTATGTTGTATTTCCATTTTAATTTTTCTCAAGGTATTTTTTATTTCTATTTTAATTTCTTCTTCACTCATTTGTTGTTCAGTAGAATGTTCTTTAATTGCCACATATTTGTCAATTTTCCAGTTTTCTTCTTGTGTTGATTTCTAGTTTCATACCATTGTGGTTACAATAGATACTTGATATAATTTCAATCTCCTTAAATTTATTAAGACTCATATTTTGGACTAACGTATGATTTACCCAGAGAATGTTCCTTGTGCACGTGAGAAAAGTGTTATTCTTCTTATTTTAGATGAAATGTTCTATATACATCTATTAAGTCCACCTGAACTAATGTGTCATTTAAGGTCAATGTCTTCTTATTGATTATTTTTTGTTTGAATGATCTATCTATTGATGAAAGTGGGGTATTAAAAGTCTCCTACTATTATTGTATTGCTGTCTATTTCACCCTTTAGGCCTATTAATATTTGCTTTATATATTTAGGTGTTCCTATGTTGGGTCTATAAATATTTGCAAATGTTATATCCCCCACTGAATTGAACACTTTACCATTATATAATGACCTTCATTGTCTCCTATTGCAGTCTTTGTCTTAAAGTCTATTTTTTAGATGTAAGTATAGCTATGCCAATTTTCCTTTGAAACCATTTGCATGGAATATTTTTTCCCATTTCTTTACTTTCATCTTGTGTGTCCTTACATCTGAAGTGAGTCTCCTATAGGCAGGATATAGAAGCGTCTTTGTTTTTGTTTTCATTCAGTCATCCAGTGTATGTCTTTTGATTTGAGAAATTAGTCCATTCCATTTAAAGTAATTATTGGGGTGCATATACCTTTTCAAACTATGGTTTTCTCTGGATATGCCCAGGAGTGGGATTGCTGGAAAATATGGTAGCTCTATTTTTAGTTTTCTAAGAAACGTCTGTACTATTCTCCATAGTGGTTGTACCAATTCACATTCCCGCCAGCAGTGTGGAGGGTTCCTTTTTCTCCACACCTTCTCCAGAATTTTTTATTTCTAGACTTTTTGTGATGGCCATTCTGACAGGTGTGAAGTGATATCTCACTGTAGTTTTGCTTTGTATTTCTCTGATAATTAGTGATGTTGAGCATCTTTTCATGTGCTTTTTGGCCATCTGTATGTCTTCTTTGAAGAAATGTCTATTTAGGTCTTGCACCTTTTTTGATTGGGTGTTTTGTTTGTTTCTTTTGATATTGAGCTGAATGAGCTGTTTGTATATTTTGGAGATTAATCCCTTGTAAGTCACTTCATTTGCAAATACTTTCTTTAGTTCTGTGGGTTGTCCTTTCATTTTATTTATGATTTCCTTTGCTGTGCAAAATCTTTTAAGTTTAATTAGGTCACATTTGTTTATTTTTCTTTTTATTTCCGTTACTCTAGGAGGTGGATCCAAAAAGATACTGCTGCAATTTATATCAAAGAGTGTTCTGCCTATGTTTTCCTCTAAGAGTTTTATAGTATCCAGTGTGACATTTAGGTTGTTAATCCGTTTAGAATTTATTTTTGTGTATGGTGTTAGAGAATGTCCTAATTTCATTCTTTTACATGTAGCTGTCCTGTTTTCCCAACACCACTTATTGAAGAGACTGTCTTCTCCATTGTGCATTCTTGCCTCCTTTGTCATAGCTTAATTGACCATAGGTGCATGGGTTTATTTTTGGGCTCTTTATTCTGTTCCATTGATCTATATTTCTGTTTTTGTGCCAGTACCATACTGTTTTGATTATTGTAGTTTTGTAGTATAGTTTGAATCAGGAGCCTGCTTCTGCCAGTTCTGTTTTTCTTTCTCAAGATTATTTTGGCTATTTAGGGTCTCTTGTGTCTCCATATAAATGTTAAGACTTCTTGTTCTAGTTCTGTGAAAAATGTCATTGGTAATTTCATAGGGATTGCATTGAATCTGTAGATTGCCTTGGGTAGTATAGTCATTTTGATATTATTGAACATGGTATATCTTTTCATCTGTTTGTGTCATCTTCAATTTTTTCATCAGTGTCTTACAGTTTTCAGAGTACAGGTCTCTTGCTTCCTTAGGTAGGTTTATTCCTAGGTATTTTATTCATTTTAATGTGATGGTGAATGGGATTGTTTCTTTAATTTCTCCTGATCTTTTGTTGTTACTGTATAGAAATGCAAGAGATTTCTGTGTGTTAATTTTGTATCCTGCAACTTTACCAAATTCATTGATGAGCTCTAGTAGTTTTCTGGTAGCATCTTTAGGATTTTCTATGTATGGTATCATGTCATCTTTAAATAGTGACAGTTTTACTTCTTTTCCAATTTGGATTCCTTTTATTTCTTTTTCTTTTCTGATTGCTGTGGCTAGAAAACCATAATTTGAAAAGATACATGCACCCCAATGTTCTCTGCAGCACTATTTACAATAGCCAAGACATGGAAGCAACATAAATGTCCATTGACAGAGGAATGGATAAAGAAGATGTGGTACATATATACAGTGGAATATCACTCAGCCATAAAAAAGAATGAAATAATGCCATTTGAGCAACATGGATGGACCTAGAGATTATCATACTAAGTGAAGTAAATCAGACAGAGAAAGACAAATACCATATGTTATCACTTATATGTGGAATCTACAAAGATGATACAAATGAACTTAATTACAAAACAGAAACAGACTCACAAGCTTCTTAAACAAACTTATGGACCAAAAAGGAAATGTGGAGGGGGATATAGATAAATTAGGAGTTTTGGATTAACATATACACACTACTATATATAAAATAATCACAAGGACCTACTGTATAGCACAGGGAACTATACTCAACATTCTGTAATAATCTGTATAGGAAAGAATCTGAAAAAGAATGGATATATGTAGAACTGTACAACTTTGTTATACACCTGAAACCAATGCAACATTGTAAATCAACTATATCCTAATATAAAATTAAAAAATAAATAGAATATGCAGATAATCTGAAAAAAATATTATTGATAGTTACATATGTACTGCCATTTTCTTAATTGTTTTCTGGCTGTTTTGTCATTTCTTTATTCCTTTCTTTTCTTGCTCTTCTTTTATTAATTGATGATTTTCTGTATTGGTATGATTTGATTCCTTTTCTGTATCTTTTGTATATTCACTATAGGTTTTTGCTTTCTGGTTACCATGAGGCTTACATAAAAAAACAAACAAAAAAAACCAAACAAACATGAAAACATATTTCTAACAGTCTATTTTATGCTGATAACAACTCAAGTTTGAACACATTTTAGAGCTCTAAATTTTTATTCTCCTTCACATTTTAATTTTGTTGATGTCACAATTTACATTTTTAATCTTGTGCATCCATTAATAAATTATTGTACTGATAGTTATTTGTACTATTTTTGTCTTTTAACCTTCACACTAGCTTTGAAAGTGATTAATTCACCACGTTTGCAGCATTGGATTATTCTGCATTTTACTATATATTCACCTTTATCAGTGAGATTTATAATTTAATATGTTTTCCTGTTACTAATTAGCACATTTTTTCACCTTAAAGAATTCTTTTTAACATTTCTTGTAATTCTGGTCTAGTGGTGATAAACTCTTTTAACTATTGCTTGTCTGGAAAACTTTTAATCTCTTCTTCAATTCTGAATGACAAGTATTTTGAGTAGTGTGTTCCTGGTTGGCAGGATGTTTTTTTCTCTCTGCATTCAGAGTATATTGTGCTCAATTCTAGCTTGCCAAGGTTCTGCTGAAAAATTGTAGGTACTCTTATGGGGGTTTCCTTGTATGTAACAAGTTGCTTTTGTTTCATTTTATTTTTGTTTTTTTGTCTTGTAGCTTTTTAAATTCTCTCCTTTTACTTTTGACTCTTTAATTATAATGTATATTGGTGTGGGTCTCTTTGGGTTTATTTTATTTAGTGTTTTCTGAGCTTCCTGGATCTGAATGTCTGTTTCCTTCCCAAGGCTAGAGAAGATTTTAGGTGTTATTTTTTCAAATAGTTTTTCTGTATTTTTCTCTTCTTTTTGTGGGACTTCTAAAACTAGAATGTTGGTCTACTTGATGTTGTTCTACAAGTCCCTTAAACTATCTTCACTTTTCAAATTCCTTTTGTTTTTTTGCTGCTCCAATTGGGTGAATTCTGCTGCCCAGACTTTGAGTTCATTGATCATTTCTTCTTCTTCATGTAGTCTGCTGTTGAACCTCTCTGGTATATATTTCAGTTCATTTATTATGTTCTTCAGCTCTGTGATTTCTTCTCTCTTTTTAAAAATTTATTTATTTGTTTGGTTATTTATTTATTTATTTATTTATTTATTTATTTATTTATTTATGGCTGTGTTGGGTCTTTGTTGCTGCACACAGGCTTTCTCTAGTTGCGGCAAGCGGGGGCTACTCTTCATTGCAGTGTATGGGCTTCTCATTGTGGTGGCTTCTCTTGTTGCAGAGCACAGGCTCTAGGCACATGGGCTTCAGTAGTTGTGGCACACAGGCTCAGTAGTTGTGGCACACAGGCTCAGTTGCTCCACAGCATGTGGGATCTTCCTGGACCTGAGATCGAACCCGTGTCCCTTGCATTGAGGCAGCTCTGTGATTTCTGTTTGGTACTTTTTAATATTTTCTATGTTGGGGTGTTCATTATGTTTTACATCCTTCTCCCAAGTTCAGTAAGCATCTTTATGACCATTACTGTTAACTCTTTATCAGGTATATCACCTATTGCTATGCAAGCCCTTTAAGAAGTGTTTCTATTTACTATAGACTTGTCTCAAGGATGCAAGACCTGTTAGATGCATAACTATAGATCTTTTGGTCTCAACTCTCACATTCAGGTTAAAAGTTGGATGGCAGATGTGGGGTTCAAACCCTTCAGTCCTCAAGGAAAAGATCGTGATTGTGAGCTCCCTCCTGATTACGTGTCACTGCACCAGGGGTGAGGTTTATGGTGAAATTGTGTCTTAGTCTCTCCATCCTGCTTCAATGTGGGTTTTTTCTTGTTCATCTGATGTATAGGAGTCACTCAGATTATTATTTTTTTTAATTTTAAGAGGAAATTGTTTAATACATAGCTGTAAATTTGGTGTGTCTGTGGGAGGAGCTGAGTTTGGGATCCTGCTACATCATCATCTTGAACTGGAACCTAGGATGACACTTTAAAACTTAAGTCTATTCATCTCAGTCCATCACTTAAAATCCTCCAATATTTCCCCATCTCACTAAGAGTAAAAACCAAAGTCCTTACAATAATCTACAATGTTCTAAAATGTTCTCTGTTATTTCTGTGACCTTATTAGGTTCTGTTATCTTACATGTTTAGTCTGCTCCAAATATACTGTTTTCCTCACCACTTTGTAAGCACACAAGACATGTTTCTGCTTCAGTTGTCTCCACCCAGGATGTTTTCTTTCAGATATTTCCCACAATCCCAGGTCTTTAATCAAATGACACATTTTCTCTGAGACTTTTCTTGACCACCTTTTCTAAAATTGCAAATTACTGATATTTTCTACAGTCTGTATAATTTTACATTTTACAGAATATCATAAAAATCAAATTATAAATTATGTAGCCTCTTCAGGCTGACTTTTTTTTTTTTATTTGGCGGTATGCGGGCCTCTCACTGTTGTGACCTCTCCTGTTGTGGAGCACAGGCTCCAGACACGCAGGTCCAGCGGCCATGGCGCACGGGCCCAGCCACTCCACGGCATGTGGGATCCTCCCGGACCGAGGCGTGAACCCGTGTCCCCTGCATCGGCAGGCGGACTCTCAACCACTGCACCACAAGGGAAGCCCAGGCTGACTTCTTTTACTTTGAAATATGCACCTAAGTTTGACCTGTGTCTTCTTTGGCTTGTTAGCTCATTTCTTTATATTGATAAATAATATCCCATTGTATGAATGTATCACATTTTTTTCAACCATTCACCTATTGGAGGACTTATTTGCTGCTTCTAGTGTGTGGTGATTATGAATAAGACTGTTATAACATTCTCATACAGGTTTATGTGTAGACACAAATTTTTCAGTTAGTTTGGCAAATATATGTCTATAGTTTCTTTCCTTATAATGTCATTAACTAGTTTTGGTACTGGAGTAATACTTGCTTCATAAAATGATTTGAAAAGTTTTCTCTTTTCTATTTCCTGAAAGAGATTGTACAGAATTGGTATGATATCTTACTTAAATGTTTGGTAGAATTCACCAGTGAAACTATGTCTTCTGACGTTTCCTCTTTTGGGAGGTTTATATCTACTAATTCATTTTATTTAATAGATATAGGGCTATTCAGTTTATCTATCTCTCCTCGAGTGAGTTTTGATAGATACCAAGTTGTTAATAATACCCCCTAAGTATGCTTTAATGTTCATGAGATGAATAGTGTTATCCCGTTTCATTGCTGATATTGGTAATTTGTATATTGTTTCTCTCTCTTTTTTTTCTTAACATGCCTAGCTAGAAGTTTATCAGCTCTATTTAGCTAATTTATATGTTTCCTTTCATCTGCTGGTATAGGTTTAATTTACACTTTTTATATAGTTTTTAATGTGGAAGTTTAGGTTATTGATTTAATCTTTCTTCTTTTCTAATAAATACATTTAAACATAAATATGTTTAAGCACAGCTTTCACTGGATCCCAAACATTTTAATATGTTGTTTCCATTTTAATTCAAAATATTTTAAATTATCTTTAATTTTATTTAATTTCTCTCTTCTTTGATCTATGATTTATTTTGTACTATGTCATGTAATTCCAAATATTTGGCAATTTCCAAACTATTCTTTTTTATTGATCTCTACTTGAATTCTGCTCTGGTCTAAGAACATATTTTATATTATTTCTCTATGTTTAGGTTTGTTAAGATGTGTTTGATGGCACTGAGTATAGTCTATTTTGACAAGAATTCATGTGAGCTTTAAAAAAATGTGGATTCTTCTGTTGTTAGATGGAATATTCTATAATGTCAGTTAGACCAAGTTGATTGATAATACTGTTTTGGTTATCTCTATTTTATCCTACCCCACATTATCTATCAGTTACTCTAAGAGGATGTTGATGACTAACTATAATAGTGGACTTTTCTATTCCTCCTCTCAGTTCTCTCAGTTTTGCCTCATGTATTTTGCACTCTGTTTTTAGGTACATAAACATTTAGTAGTGTTTTCACTTTTTTAATAATCGACCTTTTTAAAAGAATATGTAGTGTCCCTCTTTATCCCTGATAACTTTTCTTATTCTGGATGCAGTCTCCTTAGTCTGAAATTGATATAACTAGTCCTGCATTCTTTAACCATCCCTCTGTTTTACCCTATGTGAGTATTTATATTTAATGTGGAATTCTTGTAAATATTTTATAGTGGAGTGTTGTTTTTTTTTTTTTCCAGTCTAATCTGGCTATCTCTGTCTCTTACCTGCTGTGTTTAGACCCTTAACATTTTAAGTGTTTATTGATGTATTTAGATATTAATTCTACCATTTTTGTCCCTTTTTAGTTGTTGTGTTTTTTCTCCTGTTTTTCTGCATTCACTAGTTTTAATGGAGCATTTTATATGATCCAATTATTTCTCCTCTCTTGGAATATCATTAATAATTCTTTTTTAAAAAACATTTTTAGTGATTTCATTATAGTTTATAGTATACATTTTTAAATACTCTAAATTCATCTTGAAATAACACTGGTACTTAATGCATAGTGCAGTTATAATCGAGTATTTTCTATTCCTCTCTCTTGTTTCTTACGACATTGTTGTCATTCATTTACTTCTCCATATGCTAAAATCACCCATACATTGTTAGTCATATTGCCTACCATTATCATTTAGATTGATTATGAATAATAAATAATTTTACCTTTATTCCTTCTTTGATATTAATTTCTTTACGTATATTTTGTTTATGACCTATATAATTTTTCTTCTTCCTGAGGACTGTTTTTTCTTCTTTTCATTTTTTGCAGAGAGGTTCTACCGGTGATGAATTTTCTCAGGTTTTGTTTTTCTGAGGAAGTCTTTGTTTATCTTTCACTTTTGATGCATAGTTTCACTGGATATAAATTCTGGGTTGGTAGGGTTCTTTTTTTTTTTACATTTTTTCTTTCAAAATTTAAAGACTTCACTCAGCTCCCTTATTGCATGCACTATTTTTGACTAGACCCCTGTTATTATTCATATTCTTGTTCTTGTATTGGTAACATAACCACTCGACTGGCTTCTTCAAGATTTTTACTTTGTCTTTGGTTTATTGCAGTTTGTATACAATTTACGGTGTGTGTGTGTTTGTGTGTGTGTGTGTGTGTGTGTGTGTGTGTTTTATATCTGTCCTGAATACTTAGTAGTTTCTGACCTTCCTGGATTGGTGGTTTGGTGTCATTGATTTTAGACAGAATATTGTTGACCTTGGTCTTTTTTAATGCAATTTGACAATCTGTGTTTTAACTAGCTCTTTAAACTTCACCTTTGATATGATATATATTGATATATTTAGATTAAATTCTACCATCTTTGTAACTGTTTCATATATTTTGCTCTTTTAAATTCATTTTTTCTGCTTTTCTGCCATTATTACTTTTTTCCTTTGAATTTCAGTTTTAAAAATTAACTAATTTTCAATTCACTAATTCTTTAATGGCTATATTGAGTCTACCAAATCTGTTAAATACTTTATTGATTTCTGTTACCAGGAGTTTTCATTTCTAGTTTTTCCTTTTGATTCTTATAATTTCTATTTCTTTGCAATCATTATTCACTTAATATTACATGTAATCTACTTTTTCCTTTAAAATTCTTAGCATATTACTCATAATTAGTTTAAATCCCTTTTGTGATAATCCCAACATCTGTGTCACTTCTGAATCTGGTTCTAATGCTTGATTTAGCTCTTTGGATTTTGTTTTTCTTAACGTTTTGCATATCTCGCAATATTTTCCTGAACATTTGAAGAGGTGTATTGAGAAATAGGTAGTGAGGTAAATAGGCCCCCAATGAGCTAATTTTTATTAATCTGGATATGAGTTGGACTGTGTTTAATGTTTGTTGTAGTTATAGGTATTGAAGTTTCAGATTCCCCTAGTATCTTTGTTTTGGTCTTCTCTCTTGAATTTCTTGCTTCCCTTTGTACTACTGCTCACAGAAATTCTGTGTCTTGCAGCTCTTACAGCTGTAATCCATGGTTATAATTCTAGAGGATTGTTGGTGTAGTGGTAGAGTATGGGTGACAGAGAGCTTTCCACAGTCTTCTGATTAAAGCTTCATCTTTTAGTGGGCCTGTGACTCAGATTATGGTCTTTACAAGTATTTCTCTCTCTCCTTCAGAATAGTCCCCCCCACCTTTCTACCTCTTAGTCCTTTTCTGGCTGTGATATGTTTAATCTCTTTTCTTGAATCCTTGTTCCGTGTTGACTATTTGTTTTCTTTAAGTAATACAGTAAGACTGAAGGAGGCTAAAGTAGGACAGAATTCCTTTCACCAGCTAGGAAAAAGGTTTCATAGTTGTTGTCTCACAAATTCCTTGCCTCTAGAGATTAAGTCCTTGTTAGAGAGGTGTCTTGGAGGATTTCACTATGGTAAGGCCAGGGTCAAGAGAGAATCTTTCTCAGATCCTCATCAGGAACCCCTGGTAGGATTCAAAGGAAGAGTGTGGAGATCCCCAATGACCATAGCCTCTCTGGGAATTTCTCATTCTCATACTATTCTGCACTCAGCTTCCAGTAATTCAACGTAAGTATCTAAGTGTTCCCACTAGTTTATGTCTGCCAGTACCTTCTGCACCTGGTAAGCAATTATTGGGTAGTTACATATATCTCTAGATTCCCTAGTCTCTCCAAAATTTGGAGTGACAGTTTTCTCTGCTGTGTCATTTCTCTGAGGTGTCCATGAAGAGTTGTGGATTTTCAGTTTGTACAGAATTTTCTTGATATGGGATAGGAATGAAAAGTTTTATGCTTTCTACATGTTGGAGCTAAAATTGAAATTCCTCATGCATTCAATCTGGGGAAAATATGTATGTGAATATGAGCTGACAAGACCTGTGTCACAGAAGAATTGTATCCATTCATTACTCTGGACCTTTATGAATTACTGTAGAAAGGTACCATAATGGGGGGAATCAGAAAATAGAACAGTGACAGCCATGATCCAGGCACTGAGCCTAGTCATCAGGATATAGCAATGCTATGGGAGGCTTAAAAATCAGAAGGCAGAGCTGTCTGGGATCAGCAGTTTAGAAGGTAGTACTGAGAAACTCAGTAAGAGGAAGTAGAAACAAAAAAGTCAGGTTAATACTCAAAAAATTTTTAGAGTTAAAAAACACAGGTGTAGGACTTTCCATCTCTGAAGCTTTTTCTTTAAATAGATATAGATCACAGAAAATATACTATTTGGAGATAGGTCAGAGTGGATGGTTTTTCTCATTTCGTAACATAGTGCAGAATGCTACAGATAACAGTAATTTCTTTTTTTTAAAGTTTTTTTTGATGTGGACCATTTTTATACTCTTTATTGAATTTGTTACAATAGTGCTTCTGTTTTACTTTTTCTTTTTTCTTTTTGGCTGTGAGGCAAGTGGGATCCTAGCTCCCCTACCAGGGATCAAACCTGCACTCCCTGCATTGGAAGGCAAAGTCTTAACCACTGGACCACCAGGGAAGTTCCAGTAATTTATTTCTCGAAAGTATTAATTTTACAGTGTATATTTCAAATACAGACTTCTAGAATTTTCTAAGCTTCTCTTTATAGGAGATATTAATTTAAATATCAAAATGACATAATTCAGGAATACTGTTTTTCTCATACTTAAATACAGGTTAGTATCTTTAACACTTCAAATTATCCAGTATGGGAGATTCATCATAATTCTATACATTATCCAATTAATTTGATTAAAAATACAAGATACATGGGACCATAGTACATTAACATTCTGTTTATCTAATTATTTCCCCAAACTTCTGGTTTAAATTGTTCTCAGCAAAATGGTCACTAACATTGAATTTAAAACAATATTATTATTATTATTTTACTCACATCACTGTGTCATTGGTCAAAGCAGTCATACAATCAACTGGGTCATTCCATCACTGGATGACTTGAATTATATATATATATATATATATATATATATTTTATACAGCAGGTTCTTATTAGTCATCAATTTTATACACATCAGTGTATACATGTCAATCCCAATCGCCTAATTCATCACACAACCACCCCCACCTCGTACTACTTTCTCTGCTTGGGGTCCATACGTTTGTTCTCTATATCTGTATCTCAATTTCTGCCCTGCAAACTGGTTCATCTGTACAATTTTTTTAGGTTCCACATATATGCGTTAATATACGATATTTGTTTTTCCCTTTCTGACTTCCTTCACTATGTATGACAGTCTCTAGATCCATCTACGTCTCAATAAATGACCCAATTTCTTTCCTTTTTATGGCTAATACTCCATTGTATATATGTACCACATCTTCTTTATCCAATCATCTGTTGACAGGCATTTAGGTTGCTTCCATGACCTGGCTATTGTAAATAGTGCTGCAATGAACATTGGCGTGCATGTGTCTTTTTGATTTATGGTTTTCTCTGGGTATATGCCCAGTAGTGGGATTGCTGGATCATATGGTAATTCTATTTTTAGATTTTTAAGGAACCTCCGTACTGTTCTCCATAGTGGCTGTATCAATTTACATTCCCACCAACAGTGCAAGAGGGTTCCCTTTTCTCTACACCCTTTCCAGCATTTGTTGTTAGTAGATTTTCTGATGATGCCCATTCTAGCTGGTGTGAAGTGATACCTCATTGTAATTTGATTTGCATTTCTCTAATAATTAGTGATGTTGAGCAGCTTTACATGTGCTTCTTGGCCATCTGTATGTCTTCTTTGGAGAAATGTCTATTTAGGTCTTCTGCCCATTGTTGGATTGGGTTGTTTGTTTTTTTAATATTGAGCTGCATGAGCTGTTTATATATTTTGGAGATTAATCCTTTGTCCATTGATTCATTGGCAAATATTTTCTCCAATTCTGAGGGTTATCTTTGCGTCTTATTTATGGTTTCCTTTGCTCTGTAAAAGCTTTAAAGTTTCATTAGGCCCCATTTGTTTATTTTTGTTTTTATTTCCATAACTCTAGGGGGTGGATCAAAAAAGATCTTGCTGTGATTTACGTCAAAGAGTGTTCTTCCTATGTTTTCCTCTAAGAGTTTTATAGTGTCCAGTCTTATATTTAGGTCTCTAATCCATTTAGAGTTTACTTTTGTGTTTGGTGTTAGGGTGTTCTTATTTCAATCTTTCACATGTAGCTGTCCAGTTTTCCCAGAACCACTTATTGAAGAGACTGTCTTTTCTCCATTGTGTATCCTTGCCTCTTTGTCATAGATTAGTTGACCAAAGGTGCATGGGTTTATCTCTGGGCTTTCTATCCTGTTCCATTGATCTATATTTCTGTTTTTGTGCCAGTACCATATTGCCTTGATTATTGTAGCTTTATAGTATAGTCTGAAGCCAGGGAGTCTGATTCCTTCAGCTCCGTTTATTTCCTTCACTACTGTTTTGGCTATTCGGGGTCTTTTGTGTCTCCATACAAATTTTAAGAATTTTTGTTCTAGTTCCATAAAAAATGTATTGGTAATTTAATAGGGATTGCATTGAATCTGTAGATTGCTTTGGATAGTATAGTCATTTTCACAATATTGATTCTTTCAATCCAAGAACATGGTATATCTCTCCATCTGTTGGTATCATCTTTAATTTCTTTCATTAGTTTCTTATAGTTTTCTGTATACAGGCCTTGTGTCTCCCTACGTAGGTTTATTTCTAGGTATTTTATTCTTTTTGTTGCAATGGTAAATGGGAGTGTTGCCTTAATTCAGACTTTTCACCATTAGTGTGTAGGAATGCAAGAGAACTCTGTGCATTAATTTTGTATCCTGCAACATTACCAAATTCATTGATTAGCTCTAGTAGTTTTCTGGTGGCATCTTTAGGATTCTATATATATAGTATCATGTCATCTGCAAACAATGACAGTTTTACTTCTGCTTTTCCAATTTTTATTCTTTTTATTTCTTTTTCTTCTCATTGCCATGGCTAGGACTTCCAAAGCTATGTTGAATAATAGTGACAAGAGTGGACATCCTTGTCTTCTTCCTGATCTTAGAAGAAATGTTTTCATTTTTTCACCATTGAGAATGATGTTTGCTGTGGGTTTTTCATATATGGCCTTTATTATGTTGCGGTAGGTTGCCTCTATGCCCACTTTCTGGAGAGTTTTTATGATAAATCGGTGTTCAATTTTGTCAAAATCTTTTCCTGCATCTATTGAGATGATCATATGGTTTTTATTCTTCAATTTGTCAATATGGTGAATCACATTGATTGATTTGCATATATTGAAGAATCCTTGCATCCCTGGTATAAATCCCACTTGATCATGGTGTATGATCCTTTTTATGTGTTGTTGGATTCTGCTTGCTAGTATTTTATTGAGGATTCTTGCATCTATATCCATTGGTGCTATTGGTCTGTAATTTTCTGTTTTTGTAGCATCTTTGTCTGGTTTTGGTATCAGGGTGATTCTGGCCTCATAGAATTAGTTTGGGAGTGTTCCTTCCTCTGCAATTTTTTGGAAGAGTTTCAGAAGAATGGATGTTAGCTCTTCTCTAAATGTTTGATAGAATTCACATGTGAAGCCATCTGGTCCTGGACTTTTGTTTGTTGGAAGATTTTTAATCACAGTTTCAGTTTCATTGCTTGTGATTGGTCTGTTCATATTTTCTATTTCTTTTTCATTCTTGGAAGGTTATATTTTTCTAAGAATATGTCCATTTCTTCCAGGTTGTCCATTTTATTGGCATACAGTTGCTTGTTGTAGTCTCTTAGGATGCTTTATATTTCTGTGGTGTCTGTTGTAACTTCTCCTTTTTCATTTCTAATTTTATTGATTTGAGTCCTCTCCCTCTTTTTCTTGATGAGTCTGGCTAATGGTTTATCAATTTTATTTATCTTCTCAAAGAACCAGCTTTTAGTTTTATTGATCTTTGCCATTTTTTCTTTGTTTCTATTTCATCTATTTCTGCTCTGAGCTTGATGATTTCTTTCCTTCTGCTAACTTTGGGTTTTGTTTGTTCTTCTTTCTCTAGTTGCTTTAGGTGTAAGTTTAGATTGTTTATTTGAGATTATTCTTCTTTCTCGAGGTAGGCTTGTATAGCTATAAAATTCCCTCTTAGACCTGCTTTTTCTGTATCCCATAGGTTTTGGTTCATCGTGTTTTCATTGTCATTTTTGTCTAGGTATTTTTTGATTTCCTCTTTGATTTCTTCAGTGATCTCTTGGTTATTTAGTAACATATTGTTTAGCCTCCATGTATTTCTGTTTTTTACTTTTTTTCACTCTAATTCATTTCTAATCTCATAGCGTTGTGGTCAGAAAAGATGCTTGATATGATTTCAGTTTCCTTAAATTTACTGAGGCTTGATTTGTGACCCAAGATGTGATCTATCTTGGAGTATGTTCCATGCGCATGTGAGAAGAAAATGTAATGTGCTGTTTTTGGATGGAATGTCCTATAAATATCAATTAGATCTATCTGGTGTATTATGTCATTTATAGCTTTTATTTCCTTATTTATTTTCATTTTGGATGATATGTCCATTGGTGTATGTGAGGTGTTAAAATCCCCCACTATTATTGTGTTGCTCTCAATTTCCTCTTTTATAACTGTTAGCAGTTGCCTTATGTATTGAGGTGCTCCTATGTTAGGTGCATATATATTTATAACTATTATATCTTCTTCTTGGATTGATCCCCTGATCATTATGTAGTCTCCTTTCTTGTCACTTGTAACATTCTTTATATCAAAGTCTATTTTATCTGATATGTGTATTGCTACTACAGCTTTCTTTTGATTTGCATTTGTGTGGAATATCATTTTCCATCACCTCAGTTTCAGTCTGAATGTGTCCTTAGGTCTGAAGTGGGTCTCTTGTAGACAGCATATATATAGGTTTTGTTTTTGTATCCATTCAGCAAGCCTGTGTATTTTGGTTGGAGCATTTAATCCATTCATGTTTAGGGTAATTATTGATATGTATGTTCCTGTGACAATTTTTTTAATTGTTTTGGGTTTGTTTTTGTAGGTCATTTTCTTCTCTTGTGTTTCCCACTTAGAGAAGTCCCTTTAAGATTTGTTGTAGAGCTGGTTTTGTGGTGCTGAATTCTCTTAGCTTTTGCTTGTCTGTAAAGCTTTTGATTTCTCCATTGAATCTGAATGAGATCCTTGCTGGGTAGTGTAATCTTGGTTGTATGTTCTTCCCTTTCATCACTTTAAGTATATCATGCCACTCCCTTCTGGCTTGTAGAGTTTCTGCTGAGAAATCAGCTGTTAACCTTATGGGAGTTCCCTTGTATGTTTGTCATTTTTCCCTTGCTGCTTTTAATTATTTTTCTTTGTCTTTAATTTTTGCCAGTTTGATTACTATGTGTTGGTGTGTTTCTCCTTGGCTTTATCCTGTATGGGACTCTCTGTGCTTCCTGGACTTGGGTGGCTATTTCCTTTCCCATGTTAGGGAATTTTTCGACTATAATCTCTTCAAATATTTTCTCTCATCCTTTCTCTCTCTTCTCCTTCTAGGACCCCTATAATACGAATGTTGTTGCATTCATTCCCAGAGGTTTCTTAGGGTGTCTTCATTTCTTTTCAGTCTTCTTTCTTTATTCTCTTCTGCAGCAGTGAATTCCACCATTCTGTCTTCCAGGTCACTTATTTCTTCTTCTGCCACAGTTATTCTGCTATTGATTCCTCCTTATGTAGTTTTCATTTCAGTTATTGTATTGTTCATGTTTGTTTGTTTGTTCTTTAATTCTTCTATGTCTTTTTAAACATTTCTTGCATCTTCTCGATCTTTGCCTCCATTCTTTTTCTGAGGTCCTGCATCATCTTCACTACTATTATTCTGAATTTCTTTTCTGGAAGGTTGCTTATCTCCACTTCATTTAGTTGTTTTTCTGGGGTTTTATCTTGTTCCTTCATGTGGTCCATAGCCTTCTGCCTTTTCATCTTGTCTATCATATTGTGAATGTGATTTTTGTTCCACAGGCTGCAGGATTGTAGTTCTTCTTCTGCTGCCTGCCCTCTGGGGGATGAGTCTATCTAAGAGGCTTATGTGAGTTCCCTGATGGGAGGGACTGGTGGTCGGTAGCTCTGACTCTTTCTCTGGGGGGTGGAGCTCAATAAAACTTTAATCTGCTTGCCTGCTGATGGGTGGGGCTGGATTCCCTCCCTTTTGGTTGTTTGGCTTGAGGCAACCCAAAACTGGAGCCTACCTGGGCTCTTTTGTGGGCCTAATGTCGGACTCTTGGAGAGCTCATGCCAAGGCATACTTCCCAGAACTTCTGTTGCCAGTGTCCTTGTCTCCACAGTGAGCCACAGCCACCCCCTGGCTCCACAGGAGACCCTCCAACACTAGCAGGTTGGTCTAGTTCAGTCTCCCCTGGGGTCACTGCTCCTTCCCCTGGGTTGTGATGCACAAACCACTTTGTGTGTGCCCTGCAAGAGTGGAGTCTCTGTTTCCCCCAGTTCTGTCTAAGTCCTGCAATCAAATCCCTGTAGCCTTCAAAGTCTGATTCTCTAGGAATTCCTCCTCCCGTTGCCAGACCCCCAGGTTGGGAAGCCTGACGTGGGGCTCAGAACCTTCACTCCAGTGGGTGAACCTCTGTGGTATAAGTGTTCTCCAGTCTGTGAGTCACCCATCCAGCAGTTATGGGACTTGTTTTTACTGTGATTGTACACCTCCTGCCGTCTCACTTAGTCTTCTCCTTGGACTTGGGGTATATTTTTCGGTGAGTTCCAGTGTCCTCCTGTCAATGATTGTCCAGCAACTAGTTGTGATCCTGGTGCTGTCTCAGAACAGTTTTATTGAAGCAAGCCATTTTTAATGAAACTTCTGGAAGAATGTACTTTGATAATCCTTTTGAAAATGTATTTGTTTGATTTTCAAACAAAGGAAACAATTGTCAATGACTGGGAAATGATAAAAATATCTCCAAATTTAGTAAGAAGGTATGACTAGGAAGATAAGTAGATATGTATTATGTATCATATTTCAACAGAACATAAAAGAGCAAAAATGGCCAATCAAGATAAACCTGATATGAAAAATATCAGATTTCAGACTATTTTAGGACTTTCTTCTGAATTCCATTTCTACCCGATAAACTAACTTCACAGAATCACAGAAAATTTTGTAAAGAAAATATAATTTAATGGTGGCATATACTTTGTATCTGTCCTCAACCAATTTTTTGTTATGGAAAAATTGATTTGCATTACTCCTTAATCAATATCTATCACAGCAGTCTTAACTGGAATACCTCCTGTCTTCTCTTATTCAGTTGTAAATCTCAACATTCCTTTAAGACCAACATAATTGTATCTTTTTAATGAAGTTTCTAATGGTCTTACACCAGCTGTAGCTATTGCTCCCTCATCCCAACCATATAACCCTCAGAATATGCTACCTTTAATGATTCCTTCTTCTTTGCATCATCATTCTATGCCCCTCAAGTAGGAGTCCTTCAAAAATTAAGATTTAGTGTATTTATAATGTCTGTTATATGCCGTTTCACATATACTCAAAAAGATTTGTTCCTACTGGTAATTCAATTTTCATCAAAGATAAACAATTTTTTTTATTAAATTATATTCCTTTGGATTGTGGCAGTCATAATTTCAGAACTCATTTTTTTATAGGGATATAAAATATATGAGTTCCACCATGGAGCTTCTAGTATGGAAGAGATAGATGGGAACTTCTAGATGGGGGAAACAACCACATGAAACATAATAATTTATCCACTTGTGAATGCAGATAAATTGTATTTGCCACTACTTTGATTTCCATACTCCATGCCTCTTCCAATGTTAATTGCACATTAGCATTATTGTGATAAGTTTTTATTCTTTCTTTTACACATATCCAGAAATAGTCTTATGAATAACAGTATCATTTAAGAATTAGTATAATAATGATAAAATAAAAGTAACAAATGACATTCTTCCATTTTTGTTCTGTTTTGAATTAAACCCTAGTCTCATTCTTCTTTGCCTTTCATCAGGATATAAATCATCCTCTTTTACTAGTTGTTACCATTTGAGAAATTTGGAAAATATTTTCAAATCTGATTTTTGAGAGAAAATTTTCTCAGGCTTTTGTACAGGATTTTGAATGAATGTGTGTGTATGTATATATATATATATATATATATATATATATATATATATATATATATATATATATATAATTTCTTATCCATGGGGACAAATTATACAGAAGTGAGATCATTCCATTATTATCACCTTAAGGTTTTAGAATAAACCTGAAAGTTCTGAATTTATGAAAGAGCTTTTTATTTCTGAAACTCAAAAACTCTAAGTCTATATGTAAAGTGGAAAGTAAGCTGAATAAACAGAGAAAGGTGAACTCTCACCCTGCCTGTCCAGTTCTACTGTTTTAAATACAGCGTTTAGTTATGGACCTTGCTCACACAGTGGAATGTGTTTTCATTGGACACTGATTACTGTTATTGTGGGGCTAGTTTGGATCAAATTTCACTTCTTACAACCCATTTCCTATCAGAGCTAATGGGTTTGTAGCTCATTTATAATGTTCATACTGGCAGGGATTTAGCTGATGTTTTCAAATCCTCAACAGGAGAGGTATTTCCACTCTCCTGAGTGCCTCTCAGCTGCAGGTAAAGAATGTTACAGCTGGATGAGAGCGTTAATTAGAGCCAATTATAGCCTGAGTGACCAGGAGTGACATTAAAATGTCTGGCAGAATCTACCTTGTCCTTGCAACATAGAGACTTTGATTGAATCTATACAAATACCTGTCTTGGAACATTAAACATATTATAGAATTACAGGTAATAAGCACTTAATTTTAATAATCAAAAGAGGTATTGCCAAATGCATCCTGAAAGTAGGACTTGACTAGACATGTTTTTACACTGATTGCCAAAGGCATCTCAAAATTAATAGTAAATTTCAGATACTTAATGAGAAGTGTCAAAGTTCTATACCCAATTTGGACTTAATAAATCTGGTCACCTGAATTTAATTCAACATATATACCCAAATTTTCTCATATGAGGTCACTGCCTCAGCATTTTGGAGAAAGTATTTTCAGACTATCTTCATTTTATTTTACTCACTTTGTCCAATGGAAGACACAGGTCTTTTAGTGAGTGAGATTTTTTCCAATATCTTCATTTCTATCCATTCTGTAGAATGTAGGAGCTCATCTGGACCTTTGAAAGACCAAATAGACAAGAAGACCTTGTATAGGCAGAAACAGAAGGGTAGCATCACTCTATTTTTGCTATTTTTTTTATAGTTTTTATTTGACAAATGAAATGGTATGATTTAGGAATATACAGAAGCAGAATACTTATAACTAAATATTGAATTAAAGTTTGTAAGAGATGTGAAAGAAGCATATATCATTTTTAAAATGCAATTGTGAAAAATGTTTTTCCTATCTAATCTACCTATCTCACCAACATCTATTTATCTATCTATCTTCCATGAATAGGACTATTTATCTTAGAAACTATAGTACCATATTCTAAAATATTCATATGCTCCAAACAATGTTTAGAGGTAAATATAATGAATAATTTTTTGAAATATTTTTAAAAGAGCTAAGAATTGAAAATATAGGAAATATATAAACACATTTAATTCATATACTTTGTGCTTGAATGGTAGATTTTAGATGTAGAAAATTATATGAGAAGTTTCCACTGCTTAATTAGCTTTTAATTTAAAACACAGAGCCTACATTTATTACAACTGTGTATACTTATAATACACCATTTTCTGAAATTCACTACAGTATATAGCCATCATTTATAAGGGAGTAATCAATAATTTCTGATAGGTTGAACACAAAAACATCAATTAGCATCTATATAAAAACTAGGATTTTTTTTGGTGTGCATTTTTAAACAGTGTAAAACAGCTTAAAAACTACATGATGAAAATGTGCTTCATGGAATTGTTTGTCCTTACTCAAATTCGATTCCAGTTATGACCCTGAAAGATGATTAGTAAATTCGACTTTTTAATTAGCATTTTGCATAATTCATTGAAATTATAATGCACTCATGCATTTGATTGTCAAGGTGCAGATGTGCTAACATGAAGCTACAATTTTTTCATCTAAATAACTCTTTTAGTAAAACCTTTAATTTCTTACAATTCTATTGTTTAGGACCTATTATTGTTCATTTAAAAAAATTAGTTCAGAAGTAGATTTTGAAGTCAGCTTGTGTTGTTATGGTAAATTGTTTCGGATAGTAGGAATCAAAGGAAACTAACATTATTTAAAAGGTTGTTTATTTTAGTGAAAACTACTTGATCACATTTAAAGTACTTTTAATGTAAAGAGTAGCTCTCTATTTCAAATCAACACAAAATTATAGCCTAATAGAGCCAAATAGAAATTATAAAATTAAAAAATAAAGGGAATATTGGTTTCATTGCACAGGAGTAACATAGGCACGAAAACCATAGTGCTAACAAGATGTTTAAGTGACATCCTGGTTCTAAACCAGAAATATGGGTATGCATTTCTTATTTGGTTTCATAAGATGAGCCCGGGTATTTAAAAAAATATGTAAAAGAATCTATTGATATCTCTGTTAAACAGCTTTTCAAACTTTTTCCAAAGATATATCTGTTTATATTGAAGTTTAGTGTTTGTTTTTATGTAAACAGTAAAATCCTATTAACTGGGCAGCTCAGCTTCAACTCTGAAGAAAAGGAAGGAAAAAGGGAGCAAAATATGGAATGTGTTGTTCAAAGGAAGTGGCAGGGTGCACTAGGTTTATAGTTAAAAACTATGGGTTTTTTTCTGCATACTAGAGGGACTTTTAAAATGAAGTAAATGTTTCCAAATGAGGTGAGAGAACTTGCAAGCTAGGATTCTTGGCCATTTGTCCTATTCACCAGCGAGGTAAACTGCTGGGAATCAAGCACCCACACACATAGTTGCTACCTACTTCGCCAACATAAATTTTTGTGCTCTTGGTGCTGGAGAACATTGGCCAGCAAAACTGCTATTATTGCAAACATGTATGGCAATGCTGAATGAGACTTCTAGGGAGTAGTGTGGTAGAATGAATATTAGTATTTGGGACAAACGCTTCCTTAGGACATAATATAAAAAGTACTTCTTCCATTTCCAAGCTCTGCTGTGCAGAATCCTTATTATAAGGATAATAGTATGAAAAGACCTCTGTGTTGCTCCTGGCATAGTCTACATGGGTCCCTAGTAGGTAATCCCTCATAGCAATTTTATAGCATCTGGCTCTAGGTGTCCATAAAACAAAGTGAAGCATTGCATTCATGGCAATGCTGATGAGCTGAGATTGGCTCCTGTTGAGTTCCAGTTTTGTACTTCTAGGTAGCATTATACTGTGTCTTATGATTCTTTCATGCTAAGATGTTTTTTGCCCTTTTCTTACAAGTGATTGTATAAAAAATTGAAAAAATAGGTTGATTTGATAATATGTAAATTAACCTGAAATTCATGAGGTTAAAGGTTCTAAAGGTCTCAGAAATTGCCAAACATTTGGGAATCATCATATTAGAAATGGTAATATGGAATTTTGTTTGCAGAGGCAAGAATGATGATATCCAAATAAGAAAGCAATTGATAAAAAAGTACATTCCACTAAGGCCTTAAATGTAAATTTTACTATCCTAAATTCTATGTTAGATGGTCTTTCTATTGAATTATTTGCGTGAACTTCATGCTCATATTGCTTTTACCTTCATTCAGTGTTTTTTATTTTTAATAAATGACAATATGAAAGTCATAAACCTTGAACAGTAAAATTTCAAATGTTGAAGCCCTTTGAATTTCAAATATACTTAAAGGAAGGCTTTCTGAATACCATTCAAATGGCTACATAAAGCCAACCATTTATAAAGCCATTTAGAAATGAAGCCCAACTTTATAGGATATCATAGTACTCTTTTCCTAATTCTAATGCTCTTAGAAAGCTTTCATTTAGGAAGGAGGTGATTTAATTTTAAAGGCAAGCTGGCAAAGAGGAAACAGTGAGGAGAAATTAAAACACTTAGAATATTTTGTCATTGTGTGTAAGTCATATTCTTAGACATTTCCTTGTTCAGTAACATTGCCCATGTTCCCCAGATTTACTATTAACCTGAACTGTTTATATCATTTTGGCTGCTTTCCTGTAATGTTTCTAAGAAAGTTCAACTACTTTATAGTTAAAACCTCACTAATCTATACACAGATATTAGAGAAAGGCATCATATGTATTCATTAGATTCTGCTGTGGGTGTATGGCTAGCCTGGGACATGAAGAAGTGAATTACGTGGCAGAATCTCAGCTGTGATAATTTTGTGAGGTCATGTAGAACAAAGTGGCAATCAGACTGACTAGTGTGCATCATTCCTAGATTATAAAGATAATGGTGTCTGTCCTGTTCTTAAATATGTTTTCAGATTTTTTAATAAAAAATGAGTCAATAGCCTAATGTTATTCACTTTTGTGCTTTATTTTGTTTTATCCATATTGAATTGAAATAGACCAGTTTTTAGCTCAATGAAGAGCAATTTAAAATGAAATATGAGGGAAGACAAGAATGCACAGGAGAAAAGATGTAAAATCTTTTACAAAAAGAAATTCTTATTTCATAGAAAGAACAATGCCCACAAGTTAATGAAGAATCTCATAGGAGAAAGTATTTAGGAAGCTATTCATGAATAGTTAGAATCTCAGAAGTCTCTATAGCATTGCTTACTAAACCAGGTAATAGATGTAGTCAATAGGTATTCTGTTAATTGTCATCAGCATTTCCATCATCATCAATCTACTTAAAAATAGCTGATTTAGATAGTTCTGCCAGAAAATCAGATATTAGGATGACACAGCATATGAAATACATATTTAATGTGTATAAAGAAATAAAATTTGAAGAGAGAATTAGTAAATTGGAACAAAGACCAGAAAATAATTCAGCAAAAGAGTAATGACAATGGAAAATTAGAAAATATTTAACAAGAAAAATAGCTAGTAGAATAATAATACAACATACAATTAGAGACTCAGAAGTCAAGAAAAGGATAGAGTAGAGGCAACCTTCTGAGAAATAATGACTAAAAATTTTCTAGAGATGTTGAAATACATGAATTAACAATTATAGGAAGTATGCTGTATATCAAGCATGTTAAAGAAAAAATATAGAAAGAAAAGAAGAAAAAGAAAATTCATATTTGTGGAATTAACAGGTCATAAAGGCATTTTGAACAAATTTCTAAAAAATTGGTATCATACAAATCATGTTATCCAACCAAAGTGAAATGTCTTTGCCTCCCTGTGTTGTTTTGAAATGTATTTATTAAATTATTACCCTTTAGTACATTTATTTTTTAAAAAAATATTAAACTATATTTTTCCTAATAAATATATTTATTTTTTTAGATCATAACATTAGAATACTTATTGAACAACTGTCTGTCCAATAATTTTATCATTTTTTATGCATTTTCAAATACAATTGAAAACAATATTACTTTATATTCAACAATTAATCAAATTCATTGACAAAATGTATCAACTTCTACACTGAGCAGTGGTTCTATCCTACACATTCTATCATGGTTCCTCTTCTATTTGCTGAAATAAATTCTTTAATCGATTTTTATTTATTAATATAGAGGGCATTACACTCTGTAATTACTGTACACGTGAAGACATATTTCTTGTATGCTTATTTGTAAATGAAAGCATGGCTAGATATTAAATTACAGGTTGAGTTATTTATTTAACATTTTAACTGTAACACATTTTTATCTCCATCTTGCTATTTTTGTTGATGAAGGCTGACAGTAACTGTTCATTTGTAAAATTTGTTTTATCCTCTGGTAGTTTTAAGATAATTTCTTTGATATTTCACTGACATGTCTGTATGTGGATTTGTTTTTATTTAATAACCCCATACTTGGAGGGTACGTTGTATCTGAGGTCTCCTTTTTTTCCTAATTTTTAAAATTTCTCAGCAATGATCTCTGTAAATGTGACTCACAGTAATTCCCTCTGTTCTCTTCACCAAGAAAGGCTATTGGATTAGTATTGGGACTTGATTTATTCTTGATCTTTCAAATGTTGCTTCCTGATTTTACCTCATTGTCTTCTGTGTTCTGATGTAGGTGTGGTCTTTTATCTAACTTCCAACTTATTTTTATATCTTTGTTTTTCTATATATGTCTTTTTATTTCAGTATTTATTTTTTAAATTTATACATTTCAATTTTATAGACACTTAATTTTTATCCTTTTTGTTTCATAATATGTTCTTTTTAAAGATAGTTATGCTTATTATTTGTCTGATAAATTTATCAAGGTTTTTTTAATTTTTTTTTTATTTTTGTGGTACGCGGGCCTCTCACTGTTGTGGCCTCTCCCGTTGCGGAGTACAGGCTCCGGACGTGCAGGCTCAGCGGCCATGGCTCACGGGCCCAGCTGCTCCACGGCATGTGGGATCTTCCCGGACTGGGGCACGAACCTGTGTCCCCTGCATCAGCAGGTGGACTCTCAACCACTGCACCACCAGGGAAGCCCTCAAGTATTTTTAATATATCTTATTTTTAAATATTTGTCAGATTGGGCTAATCATTTGTTAGATGATTTTCAGATGGAGTGAATTTACATTCTGATTATGGATTATGTTGACTTTCTTGGTGTTAGATTTCTTCATGTGTTTTTTTTAATAGTTTGCAGGCTTAGATTCGCAAGAGTTTTTGTATGTGTTTTCTCTCATTCTTTTTCTCTCTCGTTTACAACTTCTGTGTTAACCTGTCACTGTCTAGTTATTTTGTGAGTAGCTACATCCAAACGCAAGGATCACATCTTATAATGTGTGTTGAACTATTGATTGTACAGCAGATCAAGTTAGCAAGTGGGTGACTTAAATCTGTTTTGATAGAAAAGATACACTTTTACCTGTTGTGTATATTAACATCCATTTGAAATTGTGTCAGTCTGACGAGTTAAAAACAAGACTGCAATATTGTTATCTCTTTTTTAATGGTATCTCCCTTATTTTTTAAATTTTCAATTAATTTTTTTTTACTGGAGTACAGTTGGTTTACAATGTTGTGTTAATTTCTGCTGTACAGCAAAGTGAGTCAGTTATATGTATACATATATCCACTCTTTTTTAGATTCTATTCCCATATAGGTCATTAGAGAGTATTGAATAGAGTTCCCTGTGCTATACAGTAGGTTCTTACTAGTTATTTATTTTATATATATAATAGTATGTAAATATCGATCCCAAAACCCAATTTATCCCTCCCCCCTTTTCACCTTGGTAGGTATAAGTTTGTTTTCTACATCTGTGACTCAATTTCTGTTTTGTAAATAGGTTCATTGGTATCATTTTTTTTTTCTTTTAGATCTCACATATAAGTGATATCATATGATATTAGTCTTTCTCTGTCTGAGTTATCTCATTCAGTATGACAATCTCTAGGTCCATCCATTTTGCTGCAAATGGCACAATTTCATTCTTTTTATGGCTGTGTAATATTCCACTGTATATATGTACCACATCCTCTTTAACCATTCCTCCATTGCTGGACATTTAGGTTGCTTCCATGTCCTGGCTATTGTAAATAGTACTGCAATGAACATTGGGGTGCATGTATACTTTAAAATTTTGCTTTTTTCCAGATATATGCCCAGGAGTGGGATTGCTGGATCATATGGGACCTCTATATTTAGTTTTCTGAGGAACCTCCATACTCTTCTCCATAAAAGCTGTACCAATTTACATTCCCACCAACAGAATAGGAGGGTTCCCTTTTCTCCACACCCTCTTCAGCATTTATTGTTGGTGGATGTTTGGTGATGGCCATTCTAACCTTGTGAGGTGATAACTCATTGTAGTTTTGATTTGCATTTCTCTGATAATTCGTGATGGTGAGCATCTTTTCATGTGCCTCTTGGCCATCTCTATGTCTTCTTTGAAGAAATGTCTATTTAGATCTTCTGCCCATATTGTGATTGGGTTGTTATTTTGATATTGAGCTGCATGAGCTCTTTGTATATTTTGGAGATTAATCCCTTGTCAGTTATTTTCTTTGCAAGTATTTACTCCTGTTCGCAGGTTCATCTTTTCGTTTTGTTTATGGTTTCCTTTGCTGTGCAAAATTTTTTATGTTTAATTAGGTCATATTTGTTTTCTTTTGTTTTTATTTTCATTACTCTAGGGTGTGGATCAAATAAAATCTTGCTGTGATTTATGTCAAAGAGTGTTCTTCCTAATTTCTCCTATAAGAGTTTTACAGTGTCTGGCCTTACATTTAGGTCTTTAAACCATTTCAAATTTATTTTTGTGTATGGTGTTAGAGAATGTTCTAATTTCATTCTTTTACATGTAGCTGTCCAGTTTTCCCAGCACCACTTATTGAAGAGACTGTATTTTCTCCATTGTATACTCTTGCCTCCTTTGTCATAGGTTAGGTAACCATAGGAGAGTGGGTTTACCTCTGGGCTTTCTATCCTGTTCCATTGATTTATATTTCTGTTTTTGTACCAGTACCATAATGTTTTGATGAATGTAGCTTTGTAGTATAGTCTGAAGTCAGGGATCCTGATTCTTTGAGCTCTGTTTATCTTTCTAAAGATTGCCTTGGCTATTCAGAGTCTTTTGTGTTTCCATATAAATTGTAAAAAAAATTTTTTGTTCTAATTCTGTGAAAAATGCTATTGGTAATTTGACAAAGATTGCATTGAATCTGTAGATTACAGTGAGTAGTATAGTCATTTTGACAATATTGTTTCTTCCAATCCTAGAACATGATATGTCTCTCCATTTGTTTGTGTCATCTTTGATTTCTTTCATCAGTATCTTATAGTTTTCTGACTACAGGTCTTTTGCCTCCTTAGGTATGTTTACTCTGAGGTATTTTATTCTTTTTCATGTGATGGTAAATGGAACTGTTTCCTTAATTTCTCTTTCCGATCTTTTGTTTTTAGTGTATAGGAATGCAAGAGATTTCTGTCTGTTAATTTTGTATGCTGCAACTTTACCACGTTCATTGATGAGCTCTAGTAGTTTCCTGGTAGGCTCTTTAGGATTTTCTATGTATAGTATCATGTCATCTGTAAAAAGCGACAGTTTTACTTCTTCTTTTCCAATTTGGATTCTTTTTCTTCTCTGATTTCCATGGCTAGGACTTCCAAAACTATGTTGAATAATAGTGGCAAGAGTAGGCATCCTTACCTTGTGCCTGATCTTAGAAAAAATGCTTTCAGTTTTTTGTCATTGAGAATGACGTTTGCTGTGGGTTTGTTGTATATGATCTTTATTATGTTGAGGTAGGTTCCCTCTTTGCCTAGTTTCTGGAGAGTTTTTTGTTTGTTTCTTTGTTTGTTTTTGCCATGTCACGTGGCCTGTGGGATCTTAGTTACCTGACCAGGGATCAAATCTTTGCCCCCTGCAGTGGAAGCACAGAGTCTTAACCACTGCACAACCAGGGAAGTCCCTGGAGAGTTTTTATCATAAATGGGTGTTGAATTTTGTCAAAAGCTTTTACTATATCTATTGAGATGATCATATGCTTTTTATTCTTCAGGTTGCTAATGTTGTATATCACATTGATTGATTTACATATGTTGAAGAATCCTTGAATCCCTGGGATAAATCCCACTTGATCATGGTGTATGGTCCTTTTAATGTATGGTTGGATTCTGTTTGCTAGTATTTTGTTCAGGATCTTTGCGTCTATGTTCATCCATGATGTTGGCCTGTAATTTTCTTTTTTTGTGGTATCTTTGGCTGGTTTTGGTATCAGGGTGATGGTGGCCTCCTAGAATGAGCTTTGGAGAGTTCCTTCCTCTGCCATTTTTTGGAATAGTTTGAGAATGATAGCTGTTAATTCTTCTCTAAATGTTTGATAGAATTCAACCGTGAACCCATCTGGTCCAGGACTTTTGTTTTTTGGAAGATTTTTAAGTCACAATTTCAATTTCAGTACTTGTGATCATTCTGTTCATATTTTCTACTTCTTCCTGGTTCAGTCTTAGATGGTTATACCTTTCTAAGAAATTGTCCATTTCTTCTATGTTCTCCATTTTATTGGCATATTGTTGCTTGTAGTAGCCTCTTGTGATGTTTTGTACTTCTGAGGTGTCTGTTGTAACTTCTCCTTTTTCATTTCTAATTTTCTTGATTTGATCCCTCTCCATTTCTTTCTTGATGAGTCTGGCTAAAGGTTTATCAATTATGTTCATCTTCTCAGAGAATCAGCTTTTAGTTTCATTGATCTTTGCTATTTTTTTCCTTCATCTCTATTTCATTTATTTCTTCTCTGATCTTTATGATTTCTTTCCTTCTACTAACTTCGGAGGGTTTTTTGTTGTTGTTCTTTCTCTAGTTGCTTTAGGTGTAAGGTTAGGTTGTTTACTTAAGATTTTTCTTGTTTCCTGAGGTAAGACTATATTGCTATAAAATTCCCTTTTAAATCTGCTTTTCCTGGGTGCCATAGGTTTTGTATTGTCATGTTTTCATTGTCATTTGTCTCTAACTATTTTTTGATTTCCTCTTTGATTTCTTCAGTGACCCATTGGTTGTTTAGTAACATATTGATCTATCCTGGAGAATGTTTTATGTCCAATTGGGAAGAAAGTGTATTCTGCTGCTTTTGGATGGGATGTCTTATAAATATCAATTAAGTCTGTCTGATCTAATGTGTCATTTAGGCTTGTGTTTCCTTATTAATTTTCTGTCTGTTCATTGATGAAAGAGGGGTGTTAATGTCCCCCACTATTATTGTGTTACTGTCAATTTTCCCTTATATGGCTGTTAGCATTTGCCTTATGTATTGAGGTGCTCCTATGTTGGGTGCCTATATATTTACAATTGTTATACCTTCATCTTGGATTGATCCTTTTAGCATTATGTATGTCCTTCT
Organism: Globicephala melas; assembly: GCF_963455315.2. Taxonomy (NCBI): domain Eukaryota; kingdom Metazoa; phylum Chordata; class Mammalia; order Artiodactyla; family Delphinidae; genus Globicephala; species Globicephala melas. The sequence goes on from NC_083318.1 coordinate 84,142,306, forward strand.
TGTGTCTTGTAACAGTCTTTATTTTAAAGTCTGTTTTGCCTGATATGAGTATTGCTACTCCAACTTTCTTTTGATTTCAATTTGCATGGAATATCTTTTTCCATCCTGTCACTTTCAGTCTGTATGTGTCCCTAGGTCTGAAGTGGGTCTCTTGTAGACAGCATATATTCAGGTCTTGTTTTTGTATCCATTCAGCTGGTCTGTTGGAACATTTAATCCATTTACATTTAAGGTAGTTATCACAGCCACCTCAAAACATACCACTTGACATAGCCCCGCCCATCATGGGACAAGACCCAGCTCCAACCATGAGAGGGCAGGTACCAGTCCCTCCCATCAGGAAGCCTACACAAGCCCCTGGACCAACCTCACTGACCAGGGGCAGGCACCAGAAACAAGAGGAACTATGATCCTGCAGTCTGTGGAAAGAAGACCATATGTTTCTATATATACATGTAAACTTAGAGTGAGGAAGTCTTTTTTAGTAAAACTCAAAGACAAAACCCACAATAAAAACTATTAAAATATTTAAATAAATAAAAACAAAATATCATTGACCATAAAAATTCATTCTTGTTTCTATTTAATATGGCCTCTGGGTAACAGGTCCTTATTTCAGTCTCCTCCAAATTTATGGAAAGAATGAATCATAAATTTTTACAAAATGGAAAACTATGCATCAGAAAATTTAATTATTTAATGTAGGAAGCCTAAGAATAGCTAAAAATACTCTTAGAAATCATGTAATTCTACACTAAGCTTGTCAGTTACAGGATTAGTATATATTAATATATATAGATATATACAAGTACATATATTAAAATATATAATAGAAATACAAATATATGTAAATATAATATACATAAATATATAAACAATAGATTTCATATACATTAATCAGCATCACTTAGGAAATAACAAAATTAATATATAATTTATGGTTTACACAAATATATAAAACAAATATATAAATACATGTGAGCTGTTTTCATACCTTTTGCTAAAACTATTAAATATCACATCACTAAAACTATAAAACTTTATTTAGTACCACATAAGAAGACTTGAATAGATGGGCTGATTTTCCATGCCTTTAATTGAAAGATAGAAAATTAAAAATCATTCCTCCCCAAATTATTGGATATATTTATCATAGCTGAAGTCAGATTTGTTGCTGTTTTTGTTTGAGCAGACAAAACAAAATAATTATGAGGTTTATTCGAAAGAATGTAAACAAGAATAGCTATGACAAATTTCTTACAAAGGATAATTCATTGAATATTTATGTGTTATTTAAGCAGATAAAAGTCTCTAAATATGACACAAATGGCACAAACCATAAAGGAGAGTAATTATAGATGTGACCATGTGAATAATAAAAACATCTGTAAATATTACTGTGAACAAAATAAAATTGGTTTTCCACTACAAGGTGAGAATTCAATATAATTTTATGCTATTTTTATATTTCGTATTAGCAAAACTGATATGAGGATAACTCTGTTATGGGGAAATGGTTATTTTCATGCATTGCTAGCCATAGGCAAATTGGTACCAGCTGTTGGAGAATTTTCTAATACTGATATGGCTACTCAGCTATTTCAGTTTTAGGAATTTATTGTAAAAATTTTGAAAAAAAAATCCCAGATATATGCAAAAGTTTGAGATAATTTTTACCCTATTATTATCATTAAAAAAAATTAAGGTGAAAATTATGGCATATTTCTAAAGTAAGATATTACATTAATTATAAAACAATATTATTGTGTGGGTGATTTTTCACAATAGTTTGTTTAATGATACCACCAGTTTGCATGATATGTTATAAATTATATCTCATTTTTGTTTTCTGAAGAAATATTTTATAATAGAAAACATAAAGATGCTGCAAAGTGTTTAAAAGCAGTCATTTTTGGAGAAGGGATTACAAGTCTTTGTTTATTTAATAAATTGCATTTATTTATTTAATAAGTTTTTATTTGAAATATAATAAAACTGGAAAGTTCATAGATTGTAAGAACGTATGTAGATAAATTTTCACAATTGGTAACCTCATACAAAGCCAGTAACCAAGGTTAAGTAACATAACATTAGTAGCGACCCAGAAGCTACAATTGTGCTGACTTCCAGTCCAACCTTTGCACTGTTAAGAAATTAATGTTGTATGTTATTGAACTTTGTATAAATCTTAAAAGAGAGTAATGAATTTATTTTTGTTTCTTTTCAATATTATACTTTAAGATTTATACTGTTGTAAATTCATTTGTTGTGTCTTCATTCAGTGCTTCATAGTGTTCAATGCACAAAATATTGCAAAATATTTGTCCATTCTACAGTTAATATTTGGGCTGAATTCCCTTTGAGACTATTATGAATGACACTGCAATGAAGTTTCTTGTAAATGAGTTCTGTCAAGTACATACATATATATTATATTATAAATTTATATATGTATATGAGTACATATATACAATTATCTTTAAATATTTATATATATTTGTATTCATATATAGGTACACATTTCTGCAATTCTAGGAATAAAACTTTCAGGACAAGAGTATGCATGTGCTTAGCTTTATTAAACAAAACTAAATCATTTTTTTACTGTAATTATGATACTTATATCAGCCTTCACTTTCACCAGCAGGGTAGAAAAGTTCTTGTTCTATATACTCACTAACAGTTGTTTTCTTCCTTTTAGCAATTCTGGTGAGTGTCCTTTTTGGTTTTGGGGGGGTTTGTTTTGTTTTGTTTGTTTGTTTGTTTTTTGCCATTCATATGGTTCTAATTGACATCTCATATGTGTTTAAAAATGTTACATATAGTTTGTATGTTTATTGGCCATTAGGGTACCCTTTTCTATGTGTCTGTGTAGTTATCTTGCCCAGTTTTTCTTGGTTTTCTTACTTTTCTTACTGATATATAGAAATTACTTGTATAGAATGTGTTTGAGTCTTTTGTTTAGTGCATAGCAAATATCTACTCCTGGTCTGAGACATACATTTTTTAGTCTTTCTAGATTTTTTTGTTGTGTTGTATTCAGATATTGAAGTCCATTTCATAAGCTTTTGTTTTTAATTAATGCCTTTTGTGTGCTGTTTATGAAATCCATTTCCCAATGTCAAAAAATTAAATATATTTTAAAATCTTGACTTAGATTTACAATCCCATGAAGAGTTCATTTTTGTGAAAGGTATGAGGTCCAGAATTTTTATTATGTTTTCATATGTATATATAATTAACTCTAAAATATTTAAAGGGTCATTATGTCCCTCTGCACTGCACTGAACTGTTATACTATTTTGCATTCCTTCCAGCAAATGAATGAGAGTTCCTATGGCTTCACATCCTTGCTAGCATTTGGTGTCAGTGTTTTGGACTTTTGGTCATTCTAGTAGGTTTGTAGTGGTATCTCATTTTAGTTTGCAAGTTTCTAATATCATGATGAACACCTCTTCATATGTTTATTTGCCATCTGTATAGCTTCTTGGTGGAATGTCTGTTCAGGTCTTCTGTCTATTTTTTTTTTTTTTTTTTTTTTGTGGTACGTGGGCCTCTCACTGTTGTGGTCTCTCCCGTTGCGGAACACAGGCTCCGGACGCGCAGACTCAGCGGCCATTGCTCGTGGGCCTAGCCGCTCTGCGGCATGTGGGATCTTCCCTGACCAGGGCACGAACCCATGTCCCCTGCATCGGCAGGTGGACTCTCAACCACTGCGCCACCAGGGAAGCCCTTTTGTCTATTTTTTTAACGTGCTTGTTCATTTTCTTATTGTTGAGTTTTAAGAGTTTTTTGTTTAGACAAAAATCCTGTATCAGATCTGTCTTTAGCAGATATTTCTTCCCAGCCTGTACCATGTGTTCTTGTTCTCTTGATAATGTCTTTTGCAGAGCAGAGGTTTTTCATTTATGTAAGTTCAGTTTATCAATTGTTTCTTTCATAGATGATGTCTTTGATGTTGTATCTAAAAATAATCACCATATCCAAGGTAATCTAGATTTTCTCCTATATTAACTCGTAGAAATTTGATCGATTTGCAATTTACGTTTTAGGTCTATCATACTTTTTGAGTTAATTTTGTGAAAGGTGTAAGGTCTGTGTCTAGACTCAGTTTTTGCATGTGGATGTCTAGTTTTCCAGCGCCACTTGTAGAAAGACTGTTTTCTGCATTATATTGCCTTTTTCTTTGTTGAAAATCACTTGATTTTATTTATGTGGGTCTATTGTATTTGATATTTTTTATTTTTAGAATATAATAAGAATATATATTTGAAAACATTGTATTTTGATTACTAGTATATAAACAAAATTGTTTTTAGCCAGTAACTTTGTCAATCTCATTTATTTCTAATAGTTTTGCCTGATTTGAGAATATTTTATATAATTGTGTAATGTGTATATAGGGCTGGTTAGTTTCCTCTTCAAAACTTATTCTGTTTATATCTTTTCCTTGCTGTATTGCTTTGACTTCCCCTACACTCTTGAATAGAAGTTGTGATGATAGACATACTTCTCGTATTCTAAATAAGAGAAATCTTGTGACAATTCATCTTTAAGTATAATGCATATTATATATTAGTATTATTATACTAAGGAAGTTGATGATGATGAATACAGGCAGTTACCTTATAGTCTCAGATTGTTAAGTATTTCTATAATGAAGGGGTATTTCATCAAATATTTTGTTCAAATTTCTCAAACTGAGATGATTTTTTCATTTTTTCTTTAATGTGATGAATATTGATAAATTTCTAAATATTTACCTTTGCATCCAAAGAAAAATCCAATTGGTTATGATATATAATCAGGTTTATGTATCCCTGGATAATATTGGAAGTTTTCAGAAAGGTTTCTGTAGTGTGCTTATAAGAATAGTTATCCTGTAAAATTATTTTCTTTTATATCATTGATAGGTTTTTGTGTCAAGTTTATACTTGCCTAATATAAAAAGTGTTAAGGTTTCTCTCATTTTCTATTGGCTGAAAGAACTTGTCTACAGCTGCCTATTTTAAAAAATAAATACTCAGTAGAGTTTAATGGCAAAGCCATCTGGTCCTGGAGGTTTTGCTGAATGGAAGATATTTAGTCATGGGTTTAGTTTCTTTAATATAAATTACATTACCGATACTTTATACTTCTACTATCATCTCTGTTAAAATTTTTTCCCCAAATATTTGTACATTTTAGATAAACTGTCAATTTTGTTGGCCAAAATCTCTAATATGATTATTTTTACTATTTTAATATCTGAAAAATTTACATTGATATCCCAATTTTCCAACTAATATTGATAATGTTTTCTCATATTTCTTCTTGATCTGCCTAGCTATTAATTTATGAATATTATTACTTTCTTCTCAGAACTAACTTTGGTGTTGTTAATTTTCTCTATTATATGTTACTATATGTTTACTTTCTATTTCATTGACCATTGCTATTATCTGTATTATTTTCTTTCTATTTCTTTCTTTAGATATAATGTGCTTTCTTTTCTAGCAATTTCTAGTTTCTAACAAAGGAATTTTGATCACACGTTTTCTGAATAATCAGTGTAAATTTTTATTTGATCTGTAGGCCATTCATAGGCACCTTGTTTGATTTCTTGTTCTTTTTGTTATTATTTTCTAGCTTAATTCCACTTTGTCATAAATATACTTTGTATGGTAGTACTCATCTAATAAATTTTGGAAACATTCTGTTTGTCTGAAAAATGTGTATTCTCATATCCAATTTTTGTTTTATTTTTAAAGTGAAAGCAGGCTTATTTAGAGAGATACACTGTCCATAGACAGAATGCAGTCTGCCTCAGAAAGTGAGAGCAATCCTGAAATATGGGGTGGTTAGTTTTTATTGGGTGGGTAATTTCATAGGCTAATGAGCAGGACGATTATTCCAAATATTTTGGGGAAGGGGCGGAGATTTCCAGGAATTGGGTCACTGCCCACTGTTTGGTCTTTTATGGTGGGCCTTGGAATTGACATGACACCTGTGGATATGTCACTTAGCATGCTGATGTATTTTAATGAGCATACAATGAGGTTGAAGTTATAGTGGAAGTTGACTCATCTGCCATCTTGAACCTAGTTGGTTCTAACCAATTTATGTTGTGCCCTCAATGGCTATGTCATTCTTTAAAGGTTGTGCCCTGCCTGCTTCCTGTCTCATTCCTCCCTCAGGGATTTTACTCCCATAATCTTATGGGAAGCAGAGGGGCAACAGTCCTTCTTCTGTAGCTGCTTCAGGGCTGAGATGGGGCATTGACCCTGCCTGTCAGGGAGTAAAAATCTCTGGATGCCTGATCTAGGGGCCTCAGGGTCAGGACAGCTCCTTGTTTTAATTCAGTATGGGCTGGAGTCCTCGCATAGCCATCATCTTGATGTGGAACTGTTGTAACTGCTTCCATAGCTTCTCTATGAATCTTCTTGAAGATAAAGCACTTTTGTAACAGCATCAGAGTACAATAACTGTCTATAAATGACAAAAGACTTAAAAGGCACAGTTAAACATCTCATTGTGTAATCAATAACGAAGCTTGGTTATTGTTGAGACATACAAAATTTTAAGATAACAATTAGAACTATAGCATTATACCAGGACACTTCCAAGTTTTACAAACTTTATATAAATTTTAGAATGTCTATATTAATAACATTCTTCCATACAGTATGTTTTAAGTTGGTTTATCACTCATGGGATAATGCTCTCTATTTAATTTAATGTAACAAAAAATACTAGTTAAATATTTCTCTTTGAAATTCCTCAGGGGCCCTCTAAAGCATCCCAAAGTTAACTGAAAGTCAAAAGAACTTTAATTAAAATTTGATATTTGGGAATTTTGCCAGAAAGTTTTGAAACATTTTGTCAAATAAAATCATAGGTTATGATGACAATACTTATTTGAGACAATACTTATTTCTCAACCAAGGTTACAAGAGATCTCAAAAGCAAATACAGAACACTTAGTGGCAAAGAAACTCACACAATCTGTTATCAAAAGCAGCATTCCAAGAAAACTTTGTTCTCTTAACAGAGACTGAATCCAAGTCTTGCCTAAGCTCACCCTCAACAAAATCCATTTACCTAACTAAATTTCCTTTTCATTTTCCACAGAGCTTTTACAACTTTTTGTATTTATATTACTTTGTTCCCCCTTCTTTTTTTCGTGTAGAAGCAAGTAGCTGTAGGAGAAAATTCACTCTTTTCCTTTAAGAGAATGTAATGCCCTTTCTCATACCCTTTTTTTCAAAACATACATCCTACTTTCCTTAAGCGACATAAACTGTCTTCTATACCAGTATGCTGTAGATTGGTAAACATAAATACCAATGATTTCTAAAAAGCACGTGCTTTCTTATAGAGAATATTTCAGAGTGGTACAAACATATTTATCAATAGTCCTAAATACCTTTAGTTTCTCTGTTTAGTAATTGATGTCTCAGTATCTTATTTTATTTGGGAATGATCTAGCTATTCAATAAACCTGCATCACTTAATATAGAACAACTCCAAATTTCAAGTACATTTCCAAATATCTGGAGAGATTATTAAGTAGACATTCCTAAGATATAATTATTCCTAAAAGGTTTACCCCAAAGCTATTATCTCACTTTCATTTAATTCACTTATAAAAATTTCTTCATACCAAGTTATTTTTCTTGCTGACAAATTCATAACAGATATAAAAAGGTCTTATTTGACCTCTAGTAAACCTAAGTACAACAGAAGTATTATACTTAGCATTGATGACTCTAAAGACGTCTATGTTAATCAAATTAACAAGCTTAAGCTAATACCAGATATTAATTCAATACTGAATATTTTCCAGATCACATGAAACTGGAATTTACTCTGGCTGATTTCCTTCATATTTATGAGTATTTATATACAAATCAAGGTCACCTGTTCAGATGGCTAAATATTTTTTTACTAATATTTATGGAGAAGACACTTAAGATTTTTATTTATCCTTGACAAGTTCCAAATTATCCACCCCTTTTTGCAAAATTTTTATTTTAAAAAGATGGCAGAGATAAGTGTTCCTGGAGAAAACCATGTAAAACATTTGCATTTCGAAGGCATGGGAGGAGAAAGTGAGTTCCTCCTGGGATGACTTTGTTCCACCTTCTTCAATACTGATAAGCCTCTTAAGATAAATAGGAAGGTTTTGGGAGTGGAAAAATGATTGGCGGGTTTTGGATTATTTTGGGAGCCACAACTCTGGTTCTGTAAAAACTAGACTTGTAAAACAAGGACAGTTTTTTGTTTTTTTTCTTTTTCAAAGAATTGGGTGGCTACTTCAATGATACTGAAGGACTGACATACCTATTTACATATGTTGGATTGTATTATTTTTCCTCATTTAGTTTAGGGGAGAAGTTCTCCCCCAAAATTCCTATCAGGTATAGTTTACTTAGACCAGTGGCCTCGCATTTTGGTGATCTATTTACAAACACTTTTGGGGATCCTCCCTGGGTATAAGAAATTTTTAAATTATGGCCCTCAGTCCAGCCTTTGATCTGAGGAGGTTTGCCTATAGCCTCATGTGATCCCATTTTTAAAGGTAGCTGGATAATTTTTAGCCCTTTCTTTCCTTTCTTTCTTTCTTTCTTTCTTTCTTTCTTTCTTTCTTTCTTTCTTTCTTTCTTTCTTTCTTTCTTTCTTCCTTCCTTCCTTCTTTCCTTCCTTCCTTCCTTCCTTCCTTCCTTCCTCCCTTTCTTTCTTTCTTTCTTTCTTTCTTTCTTTCTTTCTTTCTTTCTTTCTTTCTTTCTTTCTTCCATTTCATTCCTATTTTGTAGGCACCCTTAGCTTGAATTTTATAAGCACACAGAGTGGAGGCATTCATGGCATAATAGTGTCTGGACCTGTCCACTCAAAGGTAAAGAGATGCTGGGAGTCCAGGTGCAGGGTAATGCAGAAGAAAGAAACCTTTAGTTCTAGCAATGTGAAGAAACAGCCCATAGTTTAAAATTTTAGACAGGGTGGAATGGAGACCTCCTCTGGATTGGGACTGAGGTAGACTTCTCCAGCCAAGAGCAATTGTTTTTCTTGGTGGGTGTCTTCTCCATGAGGGTCTCCAACTTGGACTATTGTCTGGAATTTAGTGAGCAAGTCCCTTCCCAAAAAGGGGATGGGGCACTCAGTCATGAGCAGAAACTGATGTGCAAATGTAAAATTTTCTAGCAAGGAGTTGAGGGGAGGAGCAAATTGCTTGGTTTGGGGCCTTCCATCAATCCCCATTATCATATAAAATTGGGAGGACAAGGGTCCAGGAAAATCAGTCAACACAGAGTAGGCAGCCCCCACATCTAATAAAAAAATAATTTCCTACCTGCCGTGTCAAGGATCCTTTGGAGAAATGACCAGGTGTCATTTGGGAGCCAGGGAGGGTCCTGGGCCCAGTCAGTCTTCGATCCTCTCAGCCATCATTGGTTTGGGAGTCCTGAGTCCCCTTCAAGACTGGGGACAGTCCTGCTTCCAGCAACCCTCTTGCTTGTATATTGGTCAGGGTCCCAGTGGACTTTTCCCATACAGGGAGCATTTGTCCTTCCAGTAGCCCTCTTGGTCACACTTAAAACTGATGCTTTCTCGGTGAGACAGTGGCTCTGATCCAGGCTTCCTGGATCTTGTTCTCACCATGGGTCTTCACCAGGGAGTGTATTCCTGAGGTGGTGTAGAGGTTAGGGCTGCCACCAGAAATTGTATTTTTCCTTATTGTCTCTGAATCCTTGTTGTATCTTCAACCCTAAATACTGCAAAGGCCAAATCCATGAGCTGATGTATGGGTGTCTGTTGTCTCCAATTCCCCAGATGTGATGTTAGGGGTAAATGGTTCAGAAGACTGTCCCCACCTTCAGAATTGGGGGAGGCAGGAGTTCCCAGTTGTGGATCTTGGGGAGGTGGACTCATAAGGGGATCATCTAAAACGTCAGTCTCCTGTGGGAGAAGAAGACACTTTGAAAATATGTGAGCCAGGCATACCTGGCAGGAGTTCTTTACACCTGGATTTTGGAATAGAGTCATGAACATTTGGATGTATGGGACTTCCCTCCATTTATCTTCCCTTTTACAAAATAGGTCCAGCTGCAAGATGGTATTGTAATTCAATGATCCATTTCCTGGCCAGATCTCTTGGTTCCCTAGTTTGTATTGGGGCCGTTCAGTATTGCAAAAGAAAATTAATTTCTTTTTCTTAAACCATCCTGTACAAATTTTCCCCATTTAACTAATATTCATCTTAGCGGGGATCCTTCTGGACATTTATAGTTGTCCCCATTTTTTTATTAAGATGTCTTGACGAAAGAGGGTCTGATGGGTCCTGGCCAGATGGTAGTTATTTGTCCTGGCATTCTCCCAGTGTCAACAGTGGAGTCCCTGTGAGCACCTGAAATCTGCCTGGTCGGTGAGCCTGAGGAGGCCCCTTGGATTAGTCAAGGAAAGGAACAAGAGCCAGTGGGAGAAAAAGCAACCAGAGTCCCAGGGCTCAATCTTTCAGAGAGGGAGGGAGGAGACTTAGGCCCTGAGCCAACTAAACAAATTGCCTTTATCACTGAAAAAAGAGAAACAAATAGAGCTGAAGGGTAGGGCTGGAGCACCACAAGGCAGTGATCATAATACAATGCAAAAGCTCCCCTCAGGATATGGTCCTTGTGATGTTGAGGGAGGGCTACCTCTCCACAGGAATAAAAGAGGCAATGCCCAATCTGCTGGCATAAATGAAGCTCAAGGATCTATAGACAGTCCAAGAAATCAGGAGAGGAGGAGAATATAAGGAAATCCAAGACAGGAGGTAAGGTGTACAGCCATGGCGCTTTATAGGCTTCAGATTTGTGAGCCTGCCGAGAAAGGTGCTTGACCACTACCTCCACTCAGGGGTTGATAAAGTCCACCCGCGACCCCCAAGGGGGGAGTACTTGCCCACAACTTCCACTCAGGGGTGTGTGGGCTCCCTACAAGATGGGACCCTTAACAGGGAGCATGACGCCCAGCTCAGTACTACAGTCAATGAGGGGGTTGTAATAAGGAGGAAGCCTGAGTGGGAATAGGAAGATGCACAGCTGCAACACTTCCTGGGGGGTTAGGGACTGTGACCCTCTCGAGGGAAGTGCTCGCCCACAATATCCACTTGGGGGTGCAATGAGGCTGTAAGCCCTGAGAACAGTCGGGGAGGACCGGGCTGCAAACCTAGAGGAGGACTCATGAAGTCCCCCAGTTTGGTCCCCCCAACGCAGTTCTAGCATCCTGTAACCGGACTGGGACTAAAAATGAGTAGGGAGGGGGAATCGGGCTCAAAGAGCCACGGAGGGGAAACTCACCCAACCAAATTGTCAATAGCTTGCCTCATGGTCTTAATTTGGATATCCAGTGGTCATCTTGATGGATCTTCCTGAGTCCAAAGAGATAGAGGAATAGGAGAATGAGAAAGATTGAGAAGAGAGAAGTCTTGGCCTTGGTGGCCTCCTTCACGGCCAGAGAACTGGTCTCTGCCAGATCGTGCAGGCAGCATTAGCTGCCACCTAAGGGGCTACTTGAGTACATGGCTTGGGATGAGTCCTAGCTACCCTCCACAAAGGGAAGCTGTAACTTAATAGGCGGATTGAGATTATGCCCTTTGAGGCCCCATGTTGGTTGTCAGAAAAAATGTTGCTGGAAAAAGTGGGATGGGAGAGGACAGGCGGGTCCCTGAGATGGGCTGCCAAGTGTAGGTTCTTGGCTTCATGCAGGAAAGAATCCAAAAGCAAACAATAATAAGGTGAAAGCAGTTTTATTTAGAAAGATACACATTCCATAGACAGAATGTGGTCTGTCTCAGAAAGTGAGAGTGGCCTCACATACACCTTTAAATAAAGTACAGTATTACACACACACACACACATATATCAATTACATCAAGTTTGCTAGCCATGTATTTAAATTCTCTATCATTACTGATATTTTTTTATTAGCAGTTGGGGAAGGTTTGTTAAAGTCTCACATTACAAATATGGACTCTTCAAGTCTACATTTAGTCAAATTTGGCTCTACATATTGTGAAGTTTTACTGTTTGATGAATAGAGATTTAGGATTCATATCTTCCTGTTGGATTGACAGCTTAATCATGATGATGCATTTTGTCTTCATCTCTAATGTTTATAGCCTTACAGTGTCTGAGTAGTATAGCTATATCATCTTTCATTTTATGCAAATGTTTGTTTCTGTAGTATAACATTTCTTTCCTTATATGTTTTATTTGGATTTAATCATTTTTGTTTCCTATTTAAAATATTTTACCATATATTAGCTTGTGTCTTATCCATTTAACTTTTAAAGATTTTCCCCTTAGAGATTAAAATCATTCCTGATTTATCTCAGTCTTATACAAATAATTCTTTTCCACTTCATTAATAATACCAGAATATTTCACTTTTCTATTTCTACAGTAATGATAGAACCTAAGAATACTTTAGCACTATGTATTTCTTTCACTTTTGACTTTTATTGTCATACTGCTTGATTCTACCTATATTTGAAATCCCCCAAATATTTTAATTATTATTTTGACTGTATAATCTCAATTTACCTACCTTAAAGATGCTGATTCTTTCTTTTGCCTACTCAGATCTGCTGTTGACACTCTCTAAAGAGTCTTTTTCATTTTAGTTACTGTACTTTTAACCTACAGTATTTCTATTTTATAAGAAATAATATCTGCCTCATTATTGGTATTCTTCACTTGGTGAGAAAACATACTTCTCCTTAATTCTTTTGACTTGGTTTTCAGTAGTTGTTTAAACATATTTTAAATAGCTGATGTAAAAAGTTTTCTTCAAGGAAGTCCAACATTTATGCTTCTCCAGGGACATTTCTTGTTGACTACTTTATTTTTTCTTGTGTATAGACCATACTTTGTTGTTTCTTTGCAAATCTTGTAATTTTTTGTTGATAACTGTATACTTTAAATAATATAATATGGCAGCTCTAGAAATCAGAATTACCCCTTTCCAAACATTTGTTATTGTTTCTCTTTTTTTTTTTTTTTGGTGGTACGCGGGCCTCTCACTGCTGTGGCCTCTCCCATTGCAGAGCACAGGCTCCAGACACGCAGGCTCAGCGGCCATGCTCATGGGCCCAGCCGCTCCATGGCATGTGGGATCCTCCCAGACCAGGGCACAAACCCGTGTTCCCTGCATCGGCAGGCGGACTCTCAACCACCGTGCCACCAGGGAAGCCCAAGTCTGTAGTTTTTGACATCTGTGATCCTGAAGTCTCTGCTTGTTTATCTGAGTTTTCAGCTAAAGATTGGATAGAAATATCCTTGGAGATCTGAAAACAAGAAGTCTCCTTGTTTTTACCAAGGAGTTTGCTGGGTGTTTTGGGGGGGGTATGCCTTCAACACTCAGCCAGGCTCTTTACAACTCTTCCTTAGTATTCACTTTCTGCTTGTGCAGAGACTCAGAGTTAGTCAAAGGAACAAGTTTAGGGGTTTCTAAGGTCTTTCCTGAGCAGGCACACGGACCTGTTCATAAGCACTATTTTTATGTATGGACTTTCAGATTCCCAGTAATATGTTAGAGCTTTTCAAAGCTCCTATGAAACTCTTATTCCCCAGCTTTCTTTTTTTAGTTTTTTTGGTTAGCCTGCTTTTTGCTCCAGTTGTTATTTACTGCCAAGGCAGCTACAATGTTAAACAATTGCCTTTGATTATTTATGACAAATGCCCCTAGGGACAATGATGTTCACATTGGGAGAACTTGAGCAAGGACCAATAAGGACAGCTCTCCTTGTGTGGTCTTTCAGGGAGTACTTACACTGATTAATGATGACAGATCCCTAAGAATATGTCTTTCAGGGACCTCCAATCCTGTTTTGGTCCCACCAGCAACTTGCAGAATGCTGGTGTTCACCATGATTGTGGACTATTGGTTTTTCAGGCTACCATGGAGCTGGGGAGGAGATGGAAAAAGGGTGAGTTAAAAATAAAACTCATTGTACTTACTGAGATTAAGGCACTTTTCTTAAAAAACTCTCCAGATGGCTGTAAGCTTTTGGTTACTTTCTAGAGTGCTGAAAAAAAAAAGTTGATTTTGACAATTTTTTGCTATTGTTCTCATTGCTTTTATGGAAGAGATGATTTTTTGAGATGTTTCCTCTACCATTTTTACTGACATCCCTGCATAGATTTATTTTTTAAGTTAAACATTATTTATTGAAAGTCAAATATCAAGTCAGTAGAAAAACCATTAATATAGGCTTTCTTCTGCTGAGTGTTCTGGATTCTGGGCCATACTGCATGGCAAAGTTTTGATTTCTGTTTGTTTTTTTCAAATTTTCCTTGGGTATTTAAAATTGGTTCACATAGAGTAAAAGGAAGAAGCTTTTAAAAACAACATGAGATCTCTTTTAACAATTCTTTTATTGTTAAATATAGTATTCTAAACTATAGGCACAATGTTGCACAAAAGAACTATAGAACTTATTTGTCTTGAGTAACTGAAACTTTATACTTATTGTGAGTGAAAAAAATGTTGGCTGCCATATCAGTAAACAGAGGATGTTGCAGTCATAAAGCCATCACATTACAGCCACCCCTGATGGTAAGCCCTGAGGAAACTCAGGATGGAAACAGGATGCCCACCATTAAGCAGTCAGCCACTGCAGCCACCCCCAACAATGCACGCTTAGGAGACTCAAGATGAGAAAGCACAGGATACTGGCCCCAGATAACTGAGGTGCCTATCAAAGGAATGATTTCAATGAGCCCAGATATTGCATCTTCCTATACATAGAAAAGTGCCAAATTCGTTAACTTGATATGTCTGGTTTTCTTTAATTAACAGTAATTTTTTGATGTTCTGACTACCTGGTCTTTGTTGCAAAAACTCTTATATGTCCTGGCTCGTCCCTTTCATCTTTGGAGCAGTCCCTTAGGAGCTATTTGAGAGGCTGCATCCGGGACTTAAGTCCTCAGTTTTGTCCACCAAATAAAACATAATTCTCAACTTGTACGTTGTGCATTTTTTTTCAGTTGACACTGTTGAACTGCAATTTCCCATTTTCCCTGTGCCCAGCCACTGGCAAACACCTTTCTGTTTTCTGCTTCTATAATTTTGGCTGCTTTAGAAACTTCTTATAAGTGGAATCATACAGTTTGATTTTTTAATGTTAATATAACTTTGTATTCCTGGGATAAATCCCACTTTGTCATATATACTATGATTTTTACATATTGCTGGATTTAATATGGTAAATTCTTTTCAGGATTTTTACAACTGTTTTCGTAAGAGATGTTGGTCTGTACTTACCTATCCTAGTAACATCTTTGTCTGGTTTTAGTATTGATGTTACAAAGGCATCATAGAATGATCTGAGAGGGGTCTCTTATCTTTAATATGCAAAAAGGGATTTTTTTAAGGGGTATTGAAATGCTTTTTTATTGAGGTATAGTTCATTTACAATGTTGTGTTAATTTCTGCTGTACAGCAAAGTGACTCAGTTATACATATATATATACTTTTTCATAATCTTTCCCATTATTGTTTATCACAGGATATTGAGTTCCCTGTGCTATACAGTAGGACCTTCTTGTTTATCCATCTTATATATAATAGTTTGCATCTGTTATCCCAAACTCCCAATTGATCCCTCCCTCCCCCTCTCCCTCCCCCTCCCCCTTGGCATCCACCAGTCAGTTCTCTATGTCTGTGAGTCTGTTTCTGTTCTGTAGATATGTTCATTTGTGTTATGTTTTAGATTCCACATATAAGTGATATCACATGGTATTTGTCTCTCTCTTTCTGACTTCACTTAGTATGACAATCTCTAGTTCCATCCATGTGGCTGCAAATGGCATTATTTCATTCTTTTTATGGCTGAGTAGTATTCCATAGTATATATATACCTCATCTTCTTTATCCCTTCATCTGCCAATGGACATTTAGGTTGTTTCCATGTCTTGGCTATTGTGAATAGTGCTGCTATGAGCAAGGGGGTGCATGTATCTTTTTTTTTTTAACATCTTTATTGGAGTATAATTGCTTTACAATGGTGTGTTACTTTCTGCTTTATAACAAAGTGAATCAGCTATACATATACATATATCCCCATATCTCCTCCCTCTTGCATCTCTCTCCCACCCTCCCTATCACACCCCTCTAGGTGATCACAAGGCACTGAGCTGATCTCTCTCTGCTATGCGGCTGCTTCGCATTAGCTATCTATTTTACATTTGGTAGTGTATATAAGTCCATGCCACTGTCTCATTTCATCCCAGCTTACTCTTCCCCCTCCCTGTGTCCTCAAGTCCATACTCTATGCCTGTATCTTTATTTCTGTCCTGCCCCTAGGTTTTCAGATCTACTATTTTTTTTTTTTAGATTCCATATGTATGTGTTAGCATATGGTATTTGTTTTTCTCTTACTGACTTACTTCACTCTGTATGAGAGATTCTAGGTCCATCCACCTCACTGAAAATAACTCAATTTCATTTCTTTTTATGGCTGAGTAATATTCCACTTTATACATGTGCCACATCTTCTTTATCCATTCATCTGTTGATGGACACTTAGGTTGCTTCCACGTACTGGCTACAGTAAATAGAGCTGCAATGAATACTGTGGTACATGACTCTTTTTGAATTATGGTTTTCTCAAGTTATATGCCCAGTAATGGGATTACTGGGTCATATGGTAGTTCTATTTTTAGTTTTTTAAGGAACCTCCATACTGTTCTCCAGAGACTGTATCAAATTACATTCCCACCAACAGTGCAAGAGGGATCCCTTTTCTCCACACCCTCTCCAGCATTTATTGTTTGTAGATTTTTTGATGATGACTATTCTAACTGTGTGAGGTTATACCTCACTGTAGTTTTGACTTGCATTTCTCTAATGATTAGTGATGTTGAGCATCCTTTCATGTATTTGTTGGCATGGCAATCTGTATATCTTCTTTGGAGAAATGTCTATTTAGGTCTTCTGCCCATTTTTGGTTTGGGTTGTTTGGTTTTTTGATATTGAGCTGCATGAGCTGCTTGTATATTTTGGAGATTAATCCTTTGACAGTTGCTTCATTTGCAAATCTTTTCTCCCGTTCTGAGGGTTGTACTTTCATCTTGCTTATGGTTTCCTTTGCTGTGCAAAAGCTTTTAAGTTCCGTTAGGTCCCATTTGTTTATTATTTTTTTTATTTCCATTTCTCTAGGAGATCTTGCTGTGATTTATGTCATAGAGTGTTCTTCCTACGCTTTCCTCTAAGAGTTTTATAGTGTCTGGCCGTACATTTAAGTCTTTAATCCAATTTGAGTTTATTTTTATGTATGGTGATAGGGAGTGTTCTAATTTCATTCTTTTACATGTAGCTGTCCAGTTTTCCCAGCACTACTTATTGAAGAGGCTGGCTTTTCTCCATTGTATGTTCTTGCCTCCTTTATCAAAAATAAGGTGACCATATGTTCGTGGGTTTATCTCTGGGCTTTCTATCCTGTTGATCTATATTTCTATTTTTGTGCCAGTGCGATACTGTCTTGATTATGCTAGCTTTGTAGTATAGTCTGAAGTCTGTGAGCCTGACTCCTCCAGCTCTGTTTTTCTTTCTCAAGATTGCTTTGGATATTCAGGGTCTTTTGTGTTTCCATACAAATTGTGAAATTTTTTGTTCTAGTTCTGTGAAAAATGACATTGGTAGTTTGATAGGGATTGCATTTAACCTGTAGATTGCTTTGGGTAGTATAGTGGTTTTCACAATGTTGATTCTTCCAATCCAAGACCATGGCATATGTCTCCATCTGTTTGTATTATCTTTAATTTCTTTCATCAGTGTCTTATAATTTTTTGCATACAGGTCTTTTGTCTCCTTAGGTAGGTTTATTCCTAGGTATTTTATTCTTTTGTTGCAATGGTAAATGGGAGTGTTTGCTTAATTTCTCTTTCAGATTTTTCATCATTAGTGTATAGGAATGCCAGAGATTTATGTGCATTAATTTTGTATCCTGCAACTTTACCAAATTCATTGAGGAGCTTTAGTAGTCTTCTGGTGGTACCTTTAGGATTCTCTATGTATATTATCATGTCATCTGCAAACAGTGACAGTTTTACTTCTTTTCTGATTTGGATTCCTTTTATTTCTTTATCTTCTCTGATTGCTGTGGCTAAAACTTCCAAAACTATGTTGAATAATATAGTGGTGAGAGTGGACAACCTTGTCTTCTTCCTGGTCTTAGAGGAAATGGTTACATTTTTTCACTATTGAGAAAGATGTTGGCTGTGGGTTTATCATATATGGCCTTTATTATGTTAAGGTAAGTTCCCTCTATGCCTACTTTCTGGAGGGTTTTATCCTAAATGGGTGTTGAATTATTGTCACAAGCTTTTTCTGTATCTATTGAGATAATCATATGGTTTTTCTCCTTCAATTTGTTAATATGGTTTTTCACATTGATTGATTTGCATATATTGAAGATTGGATTCCTGAGATAAACCCCACTTGATCATGGTGTATGATCCTTTTAATGTGCTGTTGGATTCTGTTTGCTAGTGTTTTGTTGAGGATGTTTGCATCTATGTTCATCAGTTATACTGGCTTGTAGATTTCTGTCTTTGTGACATCTTTGTCTGGTTTTGGTATCACGGTGATGGTGGCCTCATAGAATTAGTTTGGGAGTGTTCCTCCCTCTGCTATGTTTTGGAAGAGTTTGAGAAGGATATGTGTTAGTTCTTCTCTAAATGTGTGATAGAATTCGCCTGTGAAGCCATCTGGTCCTGGGATTTTCTTTGTTGGTCCTGGGCTTTTGTGCTTCTGATTGGTCTGTTTATATTTTCTATTTATTCCAGGTTCAGTCTTGGAAGGTTGTGCCATTCTAAGAATTTGTCCATGTCTTCAAGGTTGTCCATTTTATTGACATATAGTTACTTGTAGTAATCTCTCATGATCCTTTGTATTTCTGCAGTGTCACTTTTTACTTCTCCTGTTCCATTTCTAATTCTACTGATTTTAGTCTTCTCCCTTTTTTTCTTGATGAGTCTGACTAATGGTTTATCAATTTTGTTTACTTTATCAAAGAACCAGCTTTTAGTTTTATTGATCTTTGCTATTGTTTCCTTCATTTCTTTTTCATTTATATCTGTTCTCATCTTTATGATTTCTATCTTTCTGTTAATTTTGGGGTTTAGGTTTTTTGGTTCTTCTTTCTCTAATTATTTAGGTGTAAGGTTAGGTTGTTTATTTGGGATGTTTTTGTTTCTTGAGGTGGGATTATATTGCTATAAACTTCCCTCTTAGAACTGCTTTTGCTGCATCCCATTGATTTTGGGTCATCATGTTTCCATTGTCATTATTTCCTAGGTATTTGTTGATTTCCTCTTTGATTTCTTCAGTGATCTGTTGGCTATTTATTACTGTATTGTTTAACCTCCATGTGTTTGTATTTTTTATAGTTTTTTTCTGGTACTTGATATCTAGTCTCATAGCATTGTAGTCGTAAAAGACACTTGATATGATATGATTTAAATTCTCTTAAATTTACCAAGGTTTGATTTGTGATCCAAGATATAATCTGTCCTGGAGAATGTTCCATGAGCACTTGAGAAGAAAGTATATTGTGTTGTTTTTGGATGGAATGTCCTATAAATATCAATAAATCCATCTTGTTTAATGTATAATTTACAGCTGTGTTTCTGTATTTATTTTCATTTTAGATGATCTGTCCATTGGTCAAAGTGGGGTGTTAAAGTCCCCTACTATGATTGTGTTACTCTTTATTTCCCTTTTATGGCTGTTTACATTTGCCTTATGTACTGAGGTGCTCTTATGTTGGGTGCATAAACATTTTCAATTGTTATATCATCTTCTTGGATTGATCCCTTGATCATTATGTAGTGTTCTTCTTTGTGTCTTGTAGTAGTATTTATTTTAAAGTCTTTTGTCTGGTATGAGAATTGCTACTCCAGCTTTGTTTTGATTTCTATTTGTATGGAATATCTTTTTCCATCCCATTACTTTCAATCTGTATGTGTCTCTAGGTCTGAAATGGATCTCTTGTAGAGAACATATATATGGGTCTTGTTCTTGTATTCATTCAGCCAGTCTATATCTTTTGGTTTGAGCATTTAGTCCATTTACATTTAAGGTAGTTATTGATATATATGTTCCTATTACCATTTTCTCAATTGTTTTGTTTTTGTTATTGTAGGTCTTCCCCTTCTCTTGTGTTTCCTGCCTAGAGAAGTTCCTTTAGCATTTGTTGTAAAGCTAGTTTGATGGTGCGGAATTCTCTTAGTTTTTGCTTGTCTGTAAAGCTTTTAATTTCTCCATCGAATCTGAATGATATCCTGAGTAGAGTAATCTTGACTGTAGGTTTTTCCCTTTCATCACTTTAAATATGTCCTGCCACTCCCTACGCGCAGGCCCAGTGGCCATGGCCCACAGGCCTATCCACTCTGCAGCATTTGGTATCCTCCTGGACCGGGGCATGAACCCGTGTCCCCTGCATCGGCAGGTGGACCCTCAACCACTGTGCCACCAGGGAAGCTCTGTATTTAATTTTTGATAGTTTGATTAATATGTTTCTTGGCATGTTTCTCCTTGGATTATACTGTATGGGACTCTGTGCTTCCTGGACTTGATTAACTATTTCCTTTCCCATATTAGGGAAGTTTTCAACTATATTCAAATATTTTCTCAGTCCCTTTCTTTTTGTCTTCTTCTTCTGGGACCCCTATAATTCGAATGTTGGTTTGTTTAATGTTGTCCCAGAGGTCTCTGAGACTCTGATCAATTCTATTCATTGTTTTTTCTTTATTCTGCTCTGTGGTAGTTATTTCCACTATTTTATCTTCCAATTAACTTATCTGTTCTTCTGCCTCATTTATTCTGCTATTGATCACTTCTAGAGAATTTTAAATTTCATTTATTGTGTTATTCATCACTGTTTGTTTACTCTTTAGTTCTTCTAGTTCCTTGTTAAACATTTCTCATATTTTCTCTATTCTATTTCCAAGATTTTGGATCATCTTTACTATCATTAGTCTGAATTCTTTTACAGGTTGATTGCCTATTTCCTCTTCATTTGTTTGTTATGGTCAGTTTTTACCTTGCTCCTTCAGCTCCTGTGTGTTTCTCTGTCTTCTCATTTTGCTTAACTTACTGTGTTTGGGGTCTCCTTTTCACAGGCTGCAGGTTCTTAGTTCCTGTGTCTTTTGGTGTCTGCCCACATTGGGTAAGGTTGGTTCAGTGGGTTGTGTAGGCTTCCTGTTGGAGGGACCAGTGCCTGTGTTCTGGTGGATGAAGCTGGATCTTGTCTTTCTCATGGGCAGGACTATGTCCAGTGGTTTGTTTTGGGGTGTCTGTGATCTTATTATGATTTTAGGCAGTCTCTCTGCTAATTGGTGGTGTTGTGTTCCTGTCTTTCAAGTTGTTTGGCATAGGCTGCCCAGCACTGTAGCTTGCTAGTTGTTGAGTAGAGCCGGGTCTTAGCCTTGAGATGGAGATCTCTGGGATACCTTTCACCGTTTTATATTACAGGGGGTCAGGAAGTCTCTGGTGGAGCAAAGACCTGAACTCCTACCTCAGAGGGTCAAGCCTGACCCCCAGCCAGAGCACCAAGACCCTGTCAGCCACATAGCTCAGAAGAAAAGGGAGAAAAAAAGAAATTAAAATAAAAAGCAAAATAAAATAAAATACATTTATTAAATTAAAAAAATTTAAGAAATTATTAAAAATTTAAAAAATTAAAAAGTAATTTAAAAAAAAGAAGGAAAAAATGGAAGAAAGAAAGAAGAGAGCATCCAAACCAAAAAACAAATCATCCATGAATGATGATAACCAGTGCTAAAAACTATACTAAAAAAAAAGGACCGACAGAACCCTAGGACAAATTGTAAAAGCAAAGCTATACAGACAAAGCACACAAAGAAACATACACAAACATACTCACAAAAAGATAAAAAGAAAAAAAATTATATATATAAACAGCAAGAGAGCAAACAAATCAATAAACAAATCTACCAGTGATAATAAACTCTAAATACTTAACTAAGATAAACATAAAACCGAAAAAAAATTAGATGCAGAAAGCAAGCCCCAAGTTTACAGTTGCTCTGAAAGTCAACTGCCTCAATTTTAGCATGATTCATTGTCTATTTTGGTATTCCATAGATGCAGGGTACATCTAGTTGATCGTGGGGATTTAATCCACTGCTCCTGATACTGCTGGGAGAAATTTCCTTTCTCTTCTTTGTTCACATAGCTCCTGGGGTTCAGCTTTGGATTTGGCCCCACCTCTGCATGTAGGTCACTTGAGGGCGTCTGTTCTTTGCCCCGACAGGATGGGGTTAAAGTAGCAGCTGATTAGGTGGCTCTGGCTCACACAGGCTGGGGGTTAGGAGGGTTATGGAATGAGGGGTGAGCCTGTGGAGGCAGAGGCCAGTGTGATGTTGTAATAGCCTGAGGTGTGCCGTGTGTTGTCCCATGGAAGTTGTCCCTGAATCTCTGGACCCTGGCTGTGGCACTGTGCACAGGCCCCTGGGAGGGGTGGTGTGGATAGTGACCTGTGCTTGCACACAGGCTTCTTGGTGGCTGCAATAGCAGCTTTAGTGTCTCATGACTATCTCTGGGGTCCATGCTGATAGCCATGGCTTGCGACCATCTCTGGAGCTCATTTAGTCAGTGCTCTGTATTCCCTCTCCTCGCACACCCTGAAACAATTGTCTCTTGCCTCTTAGGCAGGTCCAGACTTGATCCTAGACTCCTCCTGGCTAGCTGTGGTGCACTAGCCCCCTTCAGGCTGTGTTCATACAGCCAATCCCAGTCCTCTCCCTGAGATCTGACCTCTGAAGCTGGAGCCTCAACTCCCAGCCCCCACCTGCCCCTGGGGATGAGCAGACAAGCCTCTCAGGCTGGTGAGTGCTTGTTGGCACCAATCCTCTGTGCAGGAATCTCTCTGCTTTGCCCTCTGCACCCATATTGCTGCACTCTCCTCCATGGCTTCCAAGCTTCCCCCCCCAACCCCATCTCCGCCAGTGAAGGGGCTCCCTAGTGTGTCTAAACTTTTCCTCTTTCACAGCTCCCTCCCAGAGGTGCAGGTCCCATCCCAATTCTTTTGTCTCTGGTTTATCTTTTGCCCTACCCAGGTATGTGGGGAGTTTCTTGCCTTTTGGGAAGTCTGAGGTCTTCTGGCAGCCTTCAGTAGGTATTCTGTAGGAGTTGTTCCACATGTAGATATATTTCTGATGTATTTGTGGGGAGGAAGTTGATCTCCACATCTTACTCTTCCACCATCTTGAAGGTCTCCCCCAAAAGAGATTTTTTTAGAATTGGAACTATGTCTTTCTTATTCTTGTTTAGATTTACCTGTGAAACCATGTGGATGTTGAGTTTTCTTTCTGGGAAAGTCTTGAACTATTCTTGCATTTTTTAAATAGAAGAGACATATTCAGCCTGCCTATTTCTTTCTTTCTTTTTTTTTGATCAGAAGATCCTTTTATTTTCTTGGAAAGATAATCTGTGCCAAATCAACCACCACACAGGCCCTTTTCTGCAAGGGAATTTAACCAAAGAACACATGGAAACTGGGCATCTCATAAATGGATCAGGAAGCACAGGTCACGTTTGTGGGGTTTTTTTTATTTGTTTGTTTTTTTCTGATAGAATTTCACACATTAAGAAAAAAACAGAACAGCCTTTATTTTAAAATCTATTTTTTCTGATAGAAGTATTGCTACTCTGGCTTTCTTTTGATTTCCATTTGCATTGAATACCTTTTTCTATCCTCTTACTTTCAGTCTGTGTGTCTCCAAACCTGAAGTGAGTCTCTTGTAGGCAGCATATATGCAGGTGTTTTTTGGTTTCTATTCAGCCACTCTGTTTCCTTTGGTTGGAGCATTTATTTCATTTACATTTAAGGTAATTAGTGATATATATGTTTTCATTGTCATTTTGTTAATTGTTTGCTTTCGTAGGTCTTTTTTTCCCTTACTTCTTTTCTCCTATTGTCATTTGATGACTATAGTAGTGCTATGTATCTTTGGGTTCGTTTCTTTTCTTTCTTTCTTTATTCAAATTGAAGTATAGTTGCTATACAATATTACAGGTGTACAATGTAGTGATTCACAATTTTTAAAGTTTATACTCCATTTATAGTTATTATAAAATATTGGCAATATTCCCCATGTCGTACAATATATTCTTATAGTTTATTTTATACCTAATAGTTTGTAACTACTCTCTACCCCTATATTGCCCCTCACCCCTTCCCTCTCCTCACTGGTAACCACTAGTTTGTTCTTTATATCTGTTATTCTGCCTCTTGTCTTATTCACTAGTTTGTTGTATTTTTTAGATTCCACATATAAGTGATATCATACAGTATTTGTCTTTCTCTATCTGACTTACTTCACTTAGCATATTGCCCTCTAAGCCCACCCATGTTGCTGCAAATGGCAAAATTTCATTCATTTTTTATGGCTGAGTAGTATTCCATTATGTGCATATGTGTGTGTGTGTTTGTGTGTGTATTTGTGTGTGTGTGTATACACCACATCTTCTTTATCCGTCCATGAGTAGATAGACAATTAAGTTGCTTCCATACCTTGGCAATAGTAAATAATGCTGCTATGAACATTGGGGTGCATGTATCTTTTCAAATTAGTGTTTTTGCTTTATTCACTTATATATACAGGAGTGGAATTGCTGGGTCATATGGTATTTCTAGATTTTTGGTAAACTTCCATACTGTTTTCCACAGTGACTCCACCAATTTACATTCCCACTAATGGTGTACGAGAGTTCCCTTTTATCCATGTCCTCACCAGTATTTGTTATTGTGTTCTTTTGATGATAGCCATTCTGACAGCTGTGACATGATGTCTCACTGTGGTTTTGATTTGCATTTCCCTGATTGTTAACGACGTTGAACATCTTTTCATGTGCCTGTTGGCCATCTGCATATCCTCTTTGGAAAAATGTCTATTCAGTTCTGCCCATTTTTTAATTGGGTTGTTTGGGTTTTTTTGATGTTGAGTTGTATGAACTGTTTATGTATGTTAGGTATTAATCCCTTATAGATTATATCAGTTGCAAATATTTTCTTCCATTCAGTAAGTTGTCTATTCATTTTCTTGATGTTTTCCTTTGCTATGCAAATGCTTTTAAGTTGAATTAGGTCCTATTTGTTTATTTTTGCTTTTGTTTCCTTTACTTTAGGTGGCAGTTCCAAAAAAATATTGCTGTGATTTATGTCAAAGCATGTGCTGCCTATGTTTTCCTCTAGAAGTTTTGTAGTATCAGTCTTAGATTTAGGTCTTTAATCCTTTTTTGAGTTTATTTTTCTGTATGTTGTTAGAGAATGTTCTAATATCATTTTTTTTTAACACATAGCTGTCCAGTTTTCCCAGCACCACTTATTGAAGAGACAGTCTTTTCTCCACTGTATATTCCTTCCTCCTTTGTTGTAGATCAATTGACCATAAGTGCATGGGTTTATTTCTGGGCTTTCTATCCTGTTCCATTGATCTATGTGTCTGTTTTTGTGCCAGTTCCATACAGTTTTGTAGTATAGTCTGATGTCAGGGAGTCTGATTCCTCCAGCTCAGTTCTTCTTTCTCAAGATTGTTTTGGCCTTTTGAGATCTTTTGTGCTTCCATACAAATTTTAAAAATATTTTGTCCTACTTCTGTGAAAAATGCCAATGGTAATTTGATAGGGATTGCATTGAATCTGTAGATTGCCTTGGTTATTATGGTCATTTTAACAATATTGAGCCTTTCAATCCAAGAATATAGTATATCTTTTCATCTGTTTGTGTCATCTTCAATTTCTTTCATCAGTGTCTTATTGTTTTCACAGCGCCGGTCTTTTGGCTCCTTAGCTAGGTTTATTCGTAGGTTTTTTTCCTTTTTGATGTGATGGTAAATGGGATGTTTCCTTAATTTCTCTTTCTAATAGTTTGTTTTTAAGGTATAGAAATGCAACACATTTCTGTATATTAATTTTGTATCCTGTAGCTTTACAAAATTCATAGATGATCTATAGTAATTTTCTGGTGGAATCTTTAGGATTCTCTGTGTATAGTATCATGTCATTTGCAAACACTGGCAGTTTTACTTCTGGCTTTCCAATTTGGATTCCTTTTATTTCTTTTTCTTCTTGGATTTCTGTGGTTAGGACTTCCAAAACTATGTTGAATAAAATTGGTGACAGTGGGCATCCTTGTCTTGTTCCCGATCTTAGAAGGAATGCTTTTCACCATTCAGTATGTTAGCTGTGGGTTTGTCATACATGGCCTTTATTATGTTGAGGTATGTTCCCTCTATGCCCACTTTCTGGAGAGTTTTTATCATAAATGGATGTTGAATTTTATCAGTTTCTGCATCTATTGAGTGATCATATGGTTTCTATCCTTCCATTTGTTAATGTGTTGTATCATATTGATTGATTTGCAGATATTGAAAAATCCTTGCATCCCTGGGATAAATCCCACTTGATCATGGTGTATGATGTATTTAATGTATTTTAGGTACATTAATGTATTGTTGGATTTTAATGTATTGTTGGATTCAACTTGCTTGTATTTGGTTGAGAAAGGTACCTATTTCTTTATACCACTTACATAATATACAACCCTTACACTAATATAATTTCACATCTTCTTTCCCAGCTTTTATTCTATTGTCATATATAATATTTTATTTGTACATGTATTATAAACCACAAACCACATGGCTATTCTTTTTGTTCAATGCTTGTCTTTTAAAGAGATTTATATAGTAAGAAATATAGTATATGTGCTTACCTAGGTAGTTAACATTTCTGGTGCTATGTATTTTTTTGTTTTGATTCATATTTTCATCTGATATAATTTTACTTCTGCCTGAAGACATTTCTCTAACATTTCTTATAACATGGGTCTTTAGGTGGTGAATTATTTCAGCTTTTGTATGTCTGAAAACTATTTCTCCTATGACTTTTTAAGTGTGTTTTCACTGGGATAGACTTTTAGGTAGTTAAATTTTTCTTTCAATACTTGAGAAATGTTACTCCACTTTCACTTACATTGTTTCTGGCAAAAAATCTGTTAAATTTTTTCCCTCTTTGTAAAATGTGTTTTAATCTGGTTGCCTGTAAGTTATTCTCATTATGACTGGTTTTGAGCAATTTTATTGTGGTGTATTTTGGTGTCATTTATTTTGGGTTTCTTGTGAGTGGGGTTTATACTTCTTGTACCTGGGTTATTGGATCTGTATGTTTATAATTTTTATCAAATTTTAAGAGAATTCTTTTTTCATTCAAATATTTTTCCTACTCCTTTTCATTCCTTCAGGAACTCTAATCATGTATATATTAGATAGTTTGAAGTTTTACCATAGCTTATTAATATTCTTTTTACTTTTTTTTTGTTGTTGTTGTTGGTGGTGGTTTTTTTTTTTTTTTTCCTTTTTTGCGGTACGCGGGCCTCTCACTGTTGTGGCCTCTCCTGTTGCGGAGCACAGGCTCCAGACACGCAGGCTCAGCGGCCACGGCTCACGGGCCTAGCCGCTCCGCGGCATGTGGGATCTTCCCGGACCGGGGCACGAACCTGTGTCCCCTGCATCGGCAGGCGGACTCTCAACCACTGCGCCACCAGGGAAGCCCTCTTTTTACTTTTTAACATTTCATTTTCAATCTTCTCCTAATGTTGGATGGTTTCTATTCCTATTTATTAAGATTCACTAAAGTTTTCTTCTGTAGTATTTTAATTGCTGTTAATTTCATTCAGTATATCATGTGGAATTTTGAAATTCATACTTTAAAAAATAGAAATAAATAGAAGTATTATCAAGGGAGTCCAAACAACCTAATGAAGGATCAGCAAATCATATCTTATTAAGGGAAGTTGAAGTAAGTGGATACCATTATCTTAAATAACTAGAAGAGAATTTAGAGTATTTATTTTTAGATATTAGAATAAAATTTGGAATAATGCTTCACAAAGAAAACTTTTGACATAGAGAAAATTCAGTATAGAATGAGCTATTTTTTAAGGTAATGTTTCCTATCATCAAAATTTTAAAGTATAGTCTGTTGAGAAGATGTATATAAGGTAGAAATTTGTATTATATTAATTTTATTTTTACAGTCTATATTTAAAATTCCTATATGTATGTTTATATTTTCTTTGAATTTTATTTTCTTTATTTTTTTATACAGCAGGTTCTTATTACTCATCCATTTTATACACATTAGTGTATACATGTCAATCCCAATCTCCCAATTCATCACACCACCACCACCACCTGCCACTGCTTTTTCTGCTTGGTGTCCACACGTTTGTTCTCTACATCTGTGTCTCAATTTCTGCCCAGCAAACTGGTTCATCTGTACCATTTTTGTAGGTTCCACATATGTGTTAATAGGCGATATTTGTTTTTCTCTTTCTGACTTACTTCACTCTGTATGACAGTCTCTAGATTGATCCATGTCTCTACAAATGACCCAATTTCAACCTTTTTTATGGCTGAGTAATATTCCACTGTATATATATACCACATCTTCTTTATCCATTTGTCTGTTGATGGGAATTTAAGTTGCTTCCATGACCTGGCTATTGTCAGTAGTGCTGCAAAGAACATTGGGATGCATGTGTCTTTTTGAATTATGGTTTTCTCTGGGTATATGTCTAGTAGTGGGATTGCTGGGTCATATGATAATTCTATTTTTAGTTTTTTAAGGAACCTCCAAACTGTTCTCCATAGTGACTGTATCAATTTACATTCCCACCAACAGTGCAAGAGGGTTCCCTTTTCTCCCCAACCTCTCCAGCATTTGTTGTTTGTAGATTTCTGATGATGCCCATTCTAACTGGTGTGAGGTGATGCCTCATTGTAGTTTTTATTTGCAATTCTCTAATAATTGTAGATGTTGAGCAGCTTTTCATGTGCCTCCTGGCCATCTATATGTCCTATAGGAGAAATGCCTATTTAGGTTTTCAGCCCATTTTTGGATTGGGTTGTTTGTTTTTTTAATATTGAGTTACATGAGTTGTTTATATATTTTGGAAATTAATCCTTTGTCAATTGATTCATTTTCAAATATATTTTCACATGGTGAGGGTTGTCTTTTTGTCTTCTTTGCAGTTTCCTTTGCTTTGCAAAAGCTTTTAAGTTTCATTAGGTCCCATTCGTTTATTTTTGTTTTTATTTCCATTACTCTAGGAGGTGGATCAAAACAGAGCTTGCTGTGATTTATGTCATATTTAGGTCTCTAATCCATTTAGAGTTTATTTTTGTGTATGGTGTTAGGGAGTGTTATAATTTCATTCTTTTACATTTAGCTGTCCAGTTTTCCCAGCACCCCTTATTGAAGAGACTGTCTTTTCTCCATTGTGTATCCTTGCCTCTTTTGTCATAGATTAGTTGATGATAGGTGCATGGGTTTATCTTTGGGATTTCTATCCATTCCATTGATCTATATTTCTGTTTTTGTGCCAGTACCATATTGTCTTGATTACTGTAGCTTTGTAGTATAGTCTGAAGTCAGGGAGTCTGATTCCTCCAGCTCCGTTCTTTTCCCTCAAGACAGCTTTGCTATTCGGGGTCCTTTGTGTCTCCATACAAATTTTAAGATTTTTTTGTTCTAGTTCTGTAAAAAATGCCATTGGTTATTTGATAGGGATTGCATTGAATCTGTAGATTGCTTTGGGTAGTATAGTCATTTTCACAATATTTATTCTTCCAATCTAAGAACATGGTATATCTCTCCATCTGTTGGTATCTATCATCTTTTATTTTTTTCATCAGTGTCTTATAGTTTTCTGCATACAGGTATTTTGTCTCCCTAGGTAGGTTTATTCCTAGGTATTTTATTCTTCTTTTGCAATGGTAAATGGAAGTGTTTCTTTAATTTCTCCTTCATATATTTCATCATTAATGTATAGGAATGCAAAAGTTTTCTGCACATTAATTTTGTATCCTGCAACATTACCAAATTCATTGATTAGCTCTAGTAGTTTTCTTGTGGCATCTTTAGGATTCTCTAGGTATAGTATCATGTCATCTGCAAACAGTGACCATTTTATTTCTTCTTTTCTAATTTGTATTCCTTTTATTTCCTTTCCTTCTCTGATTGTCATGGCTAGGACTTCCAAAACTATGTTGAATAATAGTGGTGAGAGTGGACATCCTTGTCTTGTTCCTGGCCTTAGAGGAAATGCTTTCAATATTTCACCATTGAGAATGATGTTTGCTGTGTATTTTTCATATATGGCCTTTATTATGTTGTGGTAGGTTCCCTCTATGCCCACTTTCTGGAGAGTTTTTATTGTAAATCGTTGTTGAATTTTGTCAAAATCTTTTCCGGCATCTATTGAGATGATCATATGGTTTTTATTTTTCAACTTGTTAATATGGTGTATCACATTGATTGATTTGCATATGTTGAAGAATCCTTGTATCACTGGGATAAAACCAATTGGTCATGGTTTATGATCCATTTAATGTGTTGTTAGATTCTGTTTACTAGTATTTTGTTGAGGATTTTTGTATCTATATTCATCAGTGATATTGGTCTGTAATTTTCTTTGTTTGTAGTATCTTGTCTCCTTTTGGTGTCAGGCTGATTATGGCCTCATAGAATGAATTTGGGAGTGCTCCTTCCTCTGAAATTTTTTGGAAGAGTTTGAGAAGGATGAGTGTTAGCTCTTCTGTAAATGTTTCATAGAATTCACCTGTGAAGCTATCTGGTCCTAGACTTTTGTTTGTTGGAAGATTTTTAATCACAGTTTCAATTTCATTACTTGAGATCGCTCTGTTCATATTTTCTATTTCTTCCTGGTTCAGTCTTGGGAGGTATACCTTTCTAAGAATTTGTCCATTTCTTCCACATTGTCCATTTGATTGGCATAGAGTTGCTTGTAGTAATCTCTTAGGATGCTCTGTATTTCTGTGGTGTCTGTTGTAACTTCTCCTTTTTCATTTCTAATTTTATTGATTTAAGTCCTCTCCCTCTTTTCTTGATGAGTCTGTATAATGTTTTATCAATTTTGTTTACCTTCTGAAAGAACCAGCTCTTACTTTTATTGATCTTTTCTGTTGTTTTCTTTGTTTCTATTTCATTTATTTCTGCTCTGATCTTTATGCTTTCTTTCTTTCTGCTAACATTGGGGTTTGTTTGTTCTTATTTCTCTAGTTCCTTTAGGTGTAACGTTAGATTGTTTATTTGAGATTTTTCTTCTTTCTTTTTTTTTTCCTGTGGTATGTGGGCCTCTCCCTGTTGTGGCCTCTCCCGTTGCGGAGCACAGGCTCTGGATGTGCAGGCTCAGCAGCCATGGCCCACCAGCCCAGCTGCTCCACAGCATGTGGGATCTTCCCAGACCGGGGCACGAGCCCATGTCCCCTGCATCAACAGGGGACTCTCAACCACTGCACCACCAGGGAAGCCCTGCATTATCGTGTTTTCATTGTCATTTTCTCTAGGTATTTTTTGATTGCCTCTTTGAGTTCTTCAGTGATCTCTTGGTTATTTACTAACGTTTGGTATAACCTCCATGTTTTTGTATTTTTTACGGTTTTTTTTCCCCTGTAGTTGATTTCTAATCTCATAGTGTTGTGGTCAGAGAAGATGCTTGATATGATTTCAATTTTCTTAAATTTACTGAGGCTTGATTTTTGACCCAAGATGTGATCTATCCTGGAGAATGTTCCATGCGCACTTGAGAAGAAAGTGTTATCTGCTGTTTCTGGATGGAATGTCCTATAAATATCAATTAAATCTATCTGGTCTATTGTGTCCTTTAAAGCTTGTGTTTCTTTATTAATTTTCTGTTTGGATGAACTGTCCATTGGTGTAAGTGAGGTGTTAAAGTCCCCCACTATTATTGTGTTACTGTTGATTTCCTGTTTTATAGCTGTTAGCAGTCACCTTATGTAATGAGGTGCTCCTATGTTGGGTGCATATATATTTGTAATTGTTATATCTTCTTCTTGGATTGATCCCTTGATGATTATGTAGCATCCTTCCTTGCCTCTTGTAACATTCTTTATTTTAAAGTCTATTTTATCTGATATGAGTATTGCTACTCCAGCTTTCTTTTGATTTGCACTTGCATGGAATATCATTTTCCATCCCTTCACTTTCAGTCTGAATGTGTCCCTAGGTCTGAAGTGGGTCTCTTGTAGACAGCATATATAGGGGTCTTGTTTTTGTATCCATTCAGCAAGCCTGTGTCTTTTGTTTGGAGCATTTATTCCATTCACGTTTAACATAATTATTGATATGTATGTTCCTATTACCATTTTCTTAATCGTTTTGGGTTTGTTTTTGTAGGTTCTTTTCTTCTTTTGTGTTTCCCACGTAGAGAAGTTCCTTTAGCATTTGTTGTAGAGCTGGTTTGGTGGTGCTGAATTCTCTTAGCTTTTTCTTGTCTGTAAAGCTTTTGATTTCTCAATCAAATCTGAGTAAAATCCTTGCTGGGTAGATTAATCTTGGTTGTAGTTTCTTCCCTTTCATCACTTTAGGTATATCATGCCACTCCCTTCTGGCTTGTTGAGTTTCTGATGAGAAATCTGCTGTTAACCTTATGGGAGTTCCCTTGTATGTTATTTGTCCTTTTTCCCTTGCTGCTTTTAATTATTTTTCTTTGTCTTTAATTTTTGCCAGTTTGTTTACTATGTGTTTCAGCATGTTTCTGCTTGGGTTTAACCTATATGGGACTCTGCGCATCCTGCACTTGGGTTGTTATTTCCTTTTCCTCTTAGGGAAGTTTTCAACTATAATCTCTTCAGATATTTTCTCTGGTCCTTTCTCTCTCTGTTCTCCTTCTGGGACCCCTATAAGGTGAATGTTGTTGCATTTAATGTTGTCCCAGATGCCTCTTAGGCTGTCTTTATTTCTTTTCATTCTTTTTTCTTTTTTCTGTTTCACAGCAGTGATTTCCACCATTCTGTCTTTCACATCACGTATCCGTTCTTCTGTCTCAGTTATTCTGCTATTGATTCCTTCTAGTGTATTTTCTATTTTGGTTATTGTGTTTTCGTCTCTGTTTGTTCTTTAATTCTTCTAGATCTTTGTTAAACATTTCTTGCATCTTCTCGATCTTTGCCTCCATTCTTTTTCTGAGGTCCTGGATCATCTTCACTATCATTATTTTGAATTCTTTTTCTGGAAGGTTGCCTGTCTCCACTTCATTTAGTTGTTTTTCTGGGGTTTTATCTTGTTCCTTCATCTGGTATGTAGCTTTCTGCCTTTTCGTCTTGTCTATGAATGTAGTTTTTGTTCCACAGGCTGCAGGATTGTAGTTCTTCTTGTTTCTGCTGTCTGCCCTGTGGTGGATGAGGCTATTTAAGAGAGTTTTGCATGTTTCCTGATGGGAGCGACTGGTAGTGGGTAGAGTTGGCTGTTGCTTTGGTGGGCAGAGCTCAGTAAAACTTTAATCCACTTATCTGCTGATGGGTAGGGCTGGTTCCCTCCCTGTTGGTTGTTTGGCCTGAGGAAAGGCAACACTGGAGCCTATCCAGGCTCTTGGTGGGGCTAATGTCAAACTCTGGGAGGGCTCATGCCAAGGAGCACTTCCTAGAACTTCTGCTGCCAATGTACTTGTCTCATGATGAAACACAGCCACCCCTCATTTCTGCAGGAGACCCTCCAACACTAGCAGGTTGGTCTACTTCAGTCTCCTATGGGGTCACTGTTCATTCTCCTGGGTCCCAATGCACACACTACATTGTGTGTGCCCTCCCAGAGTGGAGTCTCTCTTTCCCCCAGTCCTGTCAAAGTCCTGCAATCAAATCCTGCTAGGCTTCAAAGTCTGATTGTTTAGGAATTCTTCCTCCCATTGCCAGGCCCCCAGATATGGAAGCGTGACGTGGGGTTCAGAACCTTCACTCCAGTGGGTGGACTTCTGTGGTATAAGTGTTCTCCAGTTTGTGAGTCACCCACCCAGCAATTATGGGATTTGATTTTATTGTGATTGCACCCCTCCTACCATTTCTTTGTGGCTTCTCCTTTGTCTTTGGATGTGGGTATCTTTTTTGGTGAGCTCCAGTGTGTTCCTGCCAATGATTGTTCAGCAGTTAGCTGTGATTCCAGTGTTCCTGCAGGAGGGAGTGAGAGCACCTCCTTCTACTCTGCCAATTTGAACCAATGTGATATATATGTATATATCTTACTAAAAAATGTAAAAACCAATTTTTAACTTTTTAACCCCAATCTTTGTAGATTCACTACAAAATTGTAACAAATAAGAAAGATATTCTGTACCCTTTATCCAGTTTTCTTTGAAGGTATCATCTTGCAAAACTATAGCACAATATCACAATCAAGGTATTGACATTGAGACTATCCTCATAACTTATTCAGATTTCTTCAGTTTTACTTTTACCCATTTGTATTTGTGTGCACATATGCATTTACTTCCATAATATTTTATTACACATGTAGTCAACACAGTGAAGACAAAGAATAATTCTATCATCATAAAGATCCCTTCTGTCACCCATTTATAACTACATCCTCCTCCTTCCCACTTGCCAACATCTCTAACCCCATCTCAACATCTTGAGAACTACTAATTTGTTCATTTCTACAGTTTTGTCTTTTCAAAAGTGTTATATAAATGAAATCGTATAGTATGTAACATTTTAGCAGCCTTTGGTAATTACTAGTTGGAGATTTCTGGAGCACCCTGTCCACAATATATGGGAGGCAATAGTAAACCCAGGGGGCTGACCACTGTGTCTCCCTCAAGTCCTATGATCCCTAGGTAGTTCATCCTCTTCTTTCCACCTTTTAGGGTCTTTCTGGGCTTGGTTGCTGTGTTATGTGCAGGATGTTTCAGCTGTAAGAAGAATGACCTGGGAGGAATGGGGCTATTTCATGTATGCCAGAACCCCCAATCCCCTTATATCAATCTCTAAAAATTATGAAGAGACATTTAGCGTCCGTGAAGTAATCACATTCAAGTTATTTAATTTGCTTCCCCTGAATATGAAGCACCAGTTTCTATTTTTAGAGTACTTTGTAGAGCCTATAACTGTCTTTCAACCATAAATCACAAAATTTGAAGGCATAGAATATTAGTTTTATCTTGTTTCACTTCATCTTCATGTTCTAGGTGGTCATTTTTTTTTTTACATTTCTTTGTTATCCAGGAAAAACTACTAATTTTTTATTAAATCAGCCATAGATATATTTTATTATTACTTATGCTCTTTATAAGATTTGACAAGATTATTTTTCATGTATTATAATAAATAATAGAATTCTAACACTTTAACATATATATATTTGATTTCTCATTACATAGACTTTGAGTTTTCAATTTTCCCAGAAGAAGCTATTATTTATTTCAAGTTCAGATATATTGCTCAAAATTATAAGATTGTTCTGGCACTTTTCATTAAAAATTCAGGTGGCTAGCTGTAATAATCACACGGCAGCCTCTTAAATGCTATATATTCCAGGGATTCCAAATACCCTTAAAAGTATATATACTGATCACTTTCTTGGATTTAACATATTTTAAACATCGCTACAAGAAAGAGAACTTTATTCCTGTTTCATAAATTTCATACAACCATGTAGCATTATGGCTCATCAATTTTCTTTGACATATTAAAAAAATGTTTTCTAATTTGTCAAATACCTAGAGTGGGCAGGTTTTTTACTAACCTGAGTTTTGTCCCCATGGTACAAATAACATTAATTCAGTTGCATTGGATGTGAATTCGTTTTGTTCACTTTTATGAAGTCTGATTTTACATACTCTAATGAACAAATGCTGTTTACTAGAACATGTGGGAAAAGAATGCTTAGAGAAAAGCTAGGAATAAAGTTATTTAGAAGTACAATTTTCAAAATTTATCAATAATAAGTCTGAAAACCCTAAAAAGATATTAGCTCTTAATGGACCACTGAAATGAAAGCAAACTTATTTGGAGGAAATTAGTTTGGAGAGGTTGAAGCCTCAAATTTTAATTGAATGTAAATGGTGCATTCAGTATGCAAGCCATCATCATTTGCACAACCTTGAAAAAGATAAAAAGAAGTCTCTCTGTACAGGAAATAGCACATTAAAAGCTGTGTATAGCCAGTTATGTCAGTAAACCTGTACTGTGTGTGTGTGTTAGCAGACCATCCTGGTGGAAGAGATGTATTATAATTATGATGTTTATCATACATAATTACTGAACATGAGCTGTATTATATGGCACTGACAAGCATGGATCTGTAGTTCTAGATTTATGTCCTTTTAAGTTCCTAAGCAGAGTTTGTTATGTATAAACCAGCAGAAGCAGATGGACTGCTCTCCAGAGTACAATAGAACAATGTAGGATTTTACAGAGGAGAAAGTTTCCTCTAGTAAAACCACAGAAATTCAGGCAGCTAGAGAGAAGAATCCCACAACTGACCAGAAACAACTACTGGTCACACTTAAAATCTAATTGATATATATTAATTCGGAGAAACAGGACACTTATGAAGACAGAGAGAGACGGAGAGAGAGAGAAGGGTGGGGGGAAGGAGAGAAAGAAAGAAACTTCTTGTTTAAAGATTGGCACAAACCTGGCTGTATTGAATAAAAACTGAAAGCACAGACTCTAAAGCCACTTTTCAGTAGATATGTTACTTTGGACACATTTGTTCACCTCTCTTCCATTTCCTCTTCCAAAACATGTAGATAGTAACTGTTGCACCCAAAGGGTTGCCATGAAGTTTAAATGTGATGAGGATTAAATAGTAACATCCATGCAACTTCTGGTTATAATTATTATCCTGATTTTATTGACAAGGAAAAGTCTCAGAGTTTAAGAGCCTTGCCCAACATTACCCACCTAGTAAGAGTGAAAGATAATAAGTACCTTAGTTATCTGTTGCTGTATAACAAGTCACCCTAACATTTAGCGGCTTAACACAAGAACAGTGTATTGTTTCTCATGATTCTTTTAGGTGGCGAGGTTGTTCTTCTGCTTCTTTGACTTGGGCTCACTTTGCAACTACATTTCCCTGGTGGGTCAGCTGAACAGTAGGCTCAGCTAGAACAGCTCAGATGGGAGGCCTTTACTTTCCAATATTTTTGTCCCAGTTTTCTTCAGGGTTTCAAGATGCAAGCTACTAGTCTACAAAGACCTTAGCATACTTCTGGTTGACTCACCTTTGCTGATGTCACATTGACAAAATCAAGTCACAAAGGCAAGCTCATAGTCAATATAGAAGAGGACTACCTAAGGTGTAGACATGAAAAATGTGATTTATTGGAGGCCATCAAGGAAACAATTATCTACATCTATGGATTTGAAAATCCTTTGTTTTTTAAATGTGCTCTTTTGTTTATTGAATTCAGATAAGAAAATTTGCAAAATATAGATTAATCATTTATGAACATTATTACAATGAAAAACCTCCATGTATTTGTGTGTGTGCATGTGCATGCCCACACACAAATGCTTTAATGGGGGTATTGCTGAAAATTCTTGAAATTGACTGACTCAGTGATGTACAATTTAATTGAAAATATCTGGATAAATAATATTCCAAAAGTTTGTGGCAAACCAAGTTATAAGAATAATAAAACTGTTAAAGTAGCAATTTATTCAGAAAACAGGTACATGGATGTTGAATCTTGCCTGTGCCACTAACCTGCTGATTCATTACCTACTGTTGGATATTTGGGACATGAGTGTGTAAGGCAAAGAATGTTAGGTATCATACTGAGTATTTTACTCATCTGGAAATATAGTTAAAAATTAGTGTATATATTTTTAGTAGATATGCCTGTGAAAAATCATGTACTTCTGTCTCCAGTGAATTCACTTTTGTGTAATACTCCTTCATTTGTACCATATTGTTTCCTTAAAGTTTAGTTTCCTCCTCTCTAAAATGCAGATATAATACCTATAATACCACTTCTTTCTATTTTTAGAGTTAGAGTTGGTGTACATCAAGAATCTGTCATAGTGCTTGGCACTTAATGGCACTAAATGAACCTAGCAATTACTCCTCCTTTGTTTTGCTGCTCTCCTCCCCACCTCCTCCTCCCTCCCTCCCTCCCTCCCTCCTTCCTCCACTTCTTCCTACTCCTGTCTCTCCCCTTCCCTCCCTTCTTCCCTTCCCTCCCTTCCTTCTCTTTCCCTTCCCTCCTTCCTTATTAAATTTGATTTTTGGTGTCTTTTGCTATGCATTATTTTAAATATTCCTTTAGTAAAATATAGCAATATTTGCCTTTATAGCTTCTGGGTTACAACATGCTTAGTAAGTTTACAACCATAAGCTTTTAAAAATTTTCCTCCAATTGTGAAACTCTGTGTATTTTAAGTCCACCATGAATTTTTATGCATATGGTTGGGCAAATGTTTGTTGCAAAGTCAGGGTATATATTTTTTCTTATATAAATGTGTAGCCAATTATCATACAATCACTAATTTAATATCATCTTTATCATATACTACTTTACTATTTATACATGCTTTTCTGTCTAGACCTAATTTGTTCCATTAATACAATTTCCTATTCTTAAACCAAATGCACACATTTTTAATTACTGTAACTTTACTCTATTATGACATTTGGTCAGGCATGTTTACTTTGCCTAACTCAAAGTACTTATTTTTTAAAATGTTCTTGGATATTCTCATGCATTTTATTTTACATAGGAAGTTAAAATTTTTTACTGCTTTTCTATTAATTTTCTTAACTTCCAGAATTGTTCTCACTTTCTAGAATTCCAATTAGATAAATGTTGGATTTTCTCTCTTGTCAATTTTATGTAACCTTTATATTGTGTTTTTCTTCTCTTTATACTTTGTGCTTTACATTTGTGTTATTTCCTTAATTATATTTTTTATATCATATATTCAAGTTTCTAGGGTTGTTCATAGTATTAAATGAGCTAACATTTGTGAAATACCTTATGTGTAGTGAGAGCAATATAAGTATTAATACTTATTATTGAATATATATAAAATCATATTAGTATTATTAATAACAGGTAGAAATTAGACAAGCAGATGGGGATTCCCCAAACTGTATCCTGACTGTGAAAAGCTTTACTCTGGAGGTGAAGTGGTTTTGTCTATTTCTTCACTGGAATTAGTTGTTTTTAAAATTATTTTCTTATGTGCAAATTCTTTCTTTATATCCAGTAAAATGGTCTCAATTATTTTAACTATGTTCTGTGTTAGTGTTTGTCCTCATCAACCAGTCTCCCTAGAAGAGGTCTCCCTAGGAAAGTATTACACTTTACAATTCTTGGGGCTTTATTATCATAAAGGCAAACATTTAAGTACTTGCTCTAAATATCCACAGGGCAAATCTGCCTAGCTATTTCACATGCAGTCATTTATCTGATTATCATAATGATAACTCCTAAACTTTGAAGAGGTAATATACTTCATGCCACTTCAAAGCTATTAAGATATAGTAATACTATTAACATTATGATATTTCATATATGCCTTCATCCACTCCATATCTTTGTTTTGTTACTATTATTACATGTTGAAAGGGTTTTAAACAACATTTATTGATATATACATCAAAATACACAAATGTTGGATTTTTTTTTTTTTTTTTTTTTTTACAATCCAGTGGTTTTTAGTATATTCAGTTTTGTGCAGCCACTACCAACAATCTGATTTTAGAATATCTTCATATCCCCGCAAATGCCCCTTAATCAGTAGAAGTCAGTTCTCATTTTCCTCCAAACTCTCTCTTCCCCAGATATGGGCAACAACCAATATAATATCTGTTTCTATTGTTAAAAGATAAAGTGAGGTATATTAAAATTTTCAAGAGTTTATTTGAGCATACATCAATTAGAATTAGACATCACCAAAACAAAAGTTGTTAGGAGCACTCCATAAACAGGAGCTAAGAGATGCTTTTAGAGAGAAGATGCAGAAGCAAAGCAAGGAAATTATTTTATCACTATAGTTTAAACAGTTGCTTTATTTGGAAAGCCAAATTGGCTGTTTGTGATTGGTTCTTCTTAAGTTTATTTTCTTGGATTCCAGGTCATTGACTCTGGCTTAGGGTTTGGTTTGCTTAATGTAGGATATCAAGGTATTAGAGTCACCCCCTGTCTCATGGCCTCCTTGTTTGATTGCTTTAACTCTATGGATTTGCCTATTTTGGACATATATAAATAGAATCATTAATTTGTGGTATTTTGGACTGGCTTTTTTCACCTAACATAATGTTTCTGGTCCATCCACGTTATAGTATGTATTAGATTTTCATTCCTTTCATTGCTGAATAATATTCTATTACAAAAACACTGCACATTTTGTTTATCTATTCATTAGTTGGCAGACATTTTTATTGTTAGCAGTTCTGTAAATTATGGATTGATTGCGGCGTGTACATGTTTCCATTTCTATTGAGTGTATACCTAGGAGTGGAATTGCTTGGATATATGGTAGCTCTAACATTTTTGACAAAAAGTCAAACTGTTTTCCAAAGTAGCTATACCATTTTATATTCCTACCAGTAGTGTAATAATCATTTGTTATTCCTAATAGTTTTATTGTGGATTTCTTCAGCTATTTTGTATATAAGATTACATAATTTACAAAGAGAGAGAGTTTTGCTTATTTTGTTCAAAACTTTAT
Organism: Globicephala melas; assembly: GCF_963455315.2. NCBI lineage: Eukaryota > Metazoa > Chordata > Mammalia > Artiodactyla > Delphinidae > Globicephala > Globicephala melas. Next base: position 84,182,850 of record NC_083318.1, read on the forward strand.
TTTTTTTGCCTAATTTTTCTGGCTAGAACCTCCAGTACAACATTGAATAGAAGTCACAAGAGTGAACATCCTTGTCTTATTCCTAGTGTAAGGAAAAAGCATTCAGTTCTTAACCATTTTCAAGTCTACAATTTTAGCTGGCAGTTTTAATTCGATGGAGTTTATTAAGCTGAGGAAGTTTGTATCTATTCTTAACTTGTTGAGGTTTTTAATAACAAAAAAAAAAGTGTTCGATTTGTCAAATATTTTTGTGTCTATTGAGATTGCCATATAATTTTATCTTTTATTCTAATATGTTGCATTACATTGATTGACTTTCAAATGTAAAACTAACCTTGCATTCCTGGAGTAAATTCTACTTGGTAATCAAGTGTAATCTTTTTTTTTTTTTTTTTCCTGTATTGGCTTTGCTAGAATCTTGTTGAAGAATTTTGCTTCCATACTCAAGGGGTATTGGTCTGTAGTTTTCTTCTTGTGAATGTTTTTGTCTTGTTTTGGTGGCAGTTATATATTGAGCTATAAAATATTCCCTACTTTTCTATTTAAGGTCAGGTTTCTTAAGAATTGGTATTAATCCTACTTAAAAGTTTGTTAGAATTCACTATTGAAGCCATTTGGGCCTGGGTTTTTCTTTGTGGTATTTTTTTATTATTACAAGTAGGATGTCCTGTTATAGGTCTATTTAGATTGTCTATTTATTGAGTCAGTTTTGCTAGTTTGGGTCTTTATAGAAATTTGTTCATTTCACCTAAGTTGTCTCATTTTTAGCACATAGTACTCCCTTACAATCTTTTCATTTCTGTAAAGTTATTTTTCTTTATTGTAATCCTGTTTGTAATTTTTTTTCATTTTTTCCTGTGATCTAGTTATAGGTTTATCAATTTTCAAATATTTTCTGAAAAACAACTTTTTGTTTTGTTACTTTTTTCCAGTGGTTTTCATTTCCCCATTTAATTTATTTATAATATATTATAATGTTTTCCTTTATCTCTCCTTGTTTTGTATTACGTTTATCTTTTTTAATTCCCTAAACTGGTAAGTTAGATTACTGATTTGAGATCTTTCTTCTGATTAAATATAGGTGTTTCTAAATTTTTTTCTGAGCACTATTTTAGAAACATCACAATAGATTCAGCATGTTGAGTTTTGTTTTCACTTATCTTAAAGTATTTCCTAATATCCCTTTGATCCCTTCATTGTTCCATTGGTTATGTAGAAATGTGTTCTTTAATTTCTAGATAGTTATTGGATTCTAATTCAATTTTCATTGCAGTCAGAGAACATACTTTGTATTACTTTAGTCTTTTAAATTATATTGTGTCTTGTTTTATGGCCTAGGATAAAGTTTATCCTGGAGAATGTAACATATGCACTTGAGAAGAATATGCATTATGCTGTTGCTGTTTGTAGCATTGTAGGGTTGATAGGATTAGTAGATTTATAATGGTATTAAAAGGAAGTATAGTTGATTTATAATGTTTCATGTGTACAGCAAAGTGATTCAGTTATATACATGCATATAGTTCTCTGTGCTATAGAGTAGGTAATTGTTGTTTATCTATTTTTCATGTTGTTTTGTTTTGTTTAATTTTCTTTTTTTAATTTAATTTTATTTATTTTTATACAGCAGGTTCTTATTAGTCATCCATTTTATACACATCAGTGTATACATGTCAATCCCAATCTCCCAATTCATCACACCTCCACCCCCACCACCAGCCGCTTTCCCCCCTTAGTGTCCATATGTTTGTTTTCTACATCTGTGTCTCAATTTCTGTCCTGCAAACTGGTTCATCTGTACCATTTTTCTAGGTTCCACATATATGCGTTAATATATGACATTTGTTTTTCTCTTTCTGGCTTACTTCACTCTGTATGACAGTCTCTAGATCCATACACGTCTCAACAAATGACCCAATTTCATCCCTTTTTATGGCTGAGTAATATTCCATTGTATATATATACCATATCTTCTTTATCCATTCATCTGTCGATGGGCATTTATGTTGCTTCCATGATCTGGCTATTGTAGATAGGGCTGCAGTGAACATTGGGGTGCACGTGTCTTCTTGAATTATGGTTTTCTCTGGGTATATGCCCAGTAGTGGGATTGCTGGGTCATATGGTAATTCTATTTTAAGTTTTTTAAGGAACCTCCACACTGTTCTCCATAGTGGCTGTATCAATTTACATTCCCACCAACAGTGCCAAAGGGTTCCCTCTTCTCCACACCCTCTCCAGCATTTATTGCTTGTAGATTTTCTGATGATACCCATTCTAACTGGCATGAGTGATACCTCATTGTAGTTTTGATTTACATTTCTCTAATAATTAGTGATGCTGAGCAGCTTTTCATGTGCTTCTTGGCCATCTGTATGTTTTCTTTGAAAAAATATCTATTTAGGTCTTCTGCCCATTTTTGGATTGGGTTGTTTGTTTCTTTAATATTGAGATGCATTAGCTATTTATATATTTTGGAGATTAATCCTTTGTTCATGTATATGCTTGCAAATGTTTTCTCCCATTTTGAGGGTTGTCTTTTCGTCTTGTTTATGGTTTCCTTTGCTGTGCAAAAGCTTTGAGGCTTCATTAGGTCCCATTTGTTTATTTTCCTTTTTATTTCCATTACTCTAAGAGGTGGATTAAAAAAGATCTTGCTGTGATTTATGTCAAAGAGTGTTCTTCCTATGTTTTCCTCTAAGAGTTTTATAGTGTCTGGTCTTACATTTAGGTCTCTAATCCATTTTGGGTTTATTTTTGTGTATGGTGTTAGGGAGTGTTCTAATTTCATTCTTTTACATGCAGCTGTCCAGTTTCCCCAGCACCAATTATTGAAGAGACTGTCTTTTCTCCATTGTATATCCTTGCCTCCTTTTTTATACAGTAGTTAATGATAGGTGTGTGGGTTTATCTCTGGGCTTTCTATCTTGTTCCATTGATCTGTGTTTCAGTTTTTGTGCCAGTGCCATATTGTCTTGATTATTATAGCTTTGTAGTATACTCTGAAGTCAGGAAGACTGATTCCTCAAGCTCCGTTTTTTCCTCCTCAAGACTGTTTTGGCTATTCAGGGTCTTTTGTGTCTCCATAAATATTTTAAGGTTTTTTGTTCTAGTTCTGTAAAAATTGCCATTGGTAATTTGATAGGGATTGCACTGACTCTGTACGTTGCTTTGGGTAGTATAGTCATTTTTACAATATTGATTCTTCCAATCCAGGAATTTGATATATCTCTCCATCTGTTGGTATCATCTTTAATTTCATTTATCAGTGTCTTATAGTTTTCTACGTACAGGACTTTTGTCTCCCTAGGTAGGTTTATTCCTAGGTATTTTATTCTTTTTGTTGAAATGGTAAATGTGTTTCCTTAATTTCTCTTTCAGATTTTTCATCATTAGTGTATTGGAATGCAACAGATTGCTGTTGCATTAATTTTGCATCCAGCAACTTTACCAAATTCATTGATGAGCTCTAGTAGTTTTCTGGTGGCATCTTTAGGATTCTCTATGTATAGTTTCATGTCATCTGCAAACAGTGACAGTTTTACTTCTTCTTTTCCAATTTGGATTCCTTTTATTTATTTTTCTTCTCTGATTGCTACGGCTAGGACTTCCAAAACTATGTTGAATAATAGTGGTGAGAGTGGACATCCTTGTCTTGTTCCTGATCTTAAAGGAGATGCTTTCAATATTTCACCCTTGAGAATGATGTTTGCTGTGGGTTTGTCATATATGGCCTTTATTATGTTGAGGTAGTTTCCCTCTATCACCAGTTTCCGGAGAGTTTTTATCATAATTGGGTGTTGAATTTTGTCAAAAGCTTCCTCTGCATCTATTGAGATGATCATATGATTTTTATTTTTTAATTTTTTAATATGGTGTATCACATTGATTAATTTGCGTGTATTGAAGAATTCTTGAATCCCTGGGATTAATCCTCCTTGATCATGGTGTATGATCCTTTTAATGTGTTGTTATATTCTGTTTGCTAGTATTTTGTTGAGGATTTTTGCATCTATATTCATCAGTGCTATTGGTCTGTAATTTTCTTGTTTTTAGTATCTTTGTCTGGTATTGGTATCAGGGTGATGGTGGCCTCATAGAATGAATTTGGGAGGGTTCCTTCCACTGAAAATTTTTTGAAGAGTTTGAGAAGGATGGATATTAGCGCTTTGCTAAATGTTTGATAGAATTCATCTGTGAAGCCATCTGGTCCTGGACTTTTGTTTGTTGGAAGGTTTTTTTTTTTTTTTTTTTTTTTTACAGTACGCGGGGCTCTCACTGTTGTGGCCTCTGCTGTTGCGGAGCACAGGCTCCGGACACGCAGCTCAGTGGCCACAGCTCATGGGCTCAGCTGCTCCACGGCATATGGGATCTTCCTGGACCGGGGCACAAACCCGTGTCCCCTGCATCGGCAGGCGGACTCTCAACAACTGCGCCACCAAGGAAGCCCTGTTGGAAGATTTTAATCACAGCTTCAATTTCGTTACTTGAGATTGGTCTGTTTATATTTTCTATTTCTTCCTGGTTCAGTTGGGAGGTTATACCTTTCTAAGAATTTGTCCATTTCTTCCATGTTGTCCATTTTATTGGCATAGAGTTGCTTGTAGTAGTCTCTTAGGATGTTCTGTATTTCCACGGTGTCTGTTGTAAGTTCTCCTTTTTCATTTCTAATTTTATTGATTTGAGTCTTCTCTCTCTTTTTCTTGATGAGTCTGGATAATGGTTTATCAATTTTATTTATCGTCTCAAAGAACCAGCTTTTAGTTTCATTGATCTTTGCTATTGATTTTTTTTGTTTGTTTCTACTTCATTTATTTCTGCTCTGATCTTGATGATTTCTTTCCTTCTGCTAACTTTGGGTTTTGTTTGTTATTCTTTCTTTAGTTCATTTAGGTGTAAGGTTAGATTGTTTATTTGAGCTTTTTCTTGTGTCTTGAGGTAGGCTTGTATAGCTATAAACTTCCCTCTTAGAACTGCTTTTGCTGCATCCCATAGGTTTTGGATCATCATTTTTTCATTGTCATTTGTCTCTGGGTTTCTTTTTATTTTCTCTTTGATTTCTTCTGTGATCTCTTCGTTATTTATTAACGTATTGTTTAGCCTCTATGTGTTTGTGTTTTTTACGTTTTTTCCCCTGTAATTGAATTCTAATCTCCTAATGTTGTGGTCAGAAAAGATGTTTGATACAATTTCAATTCTCTTAAATTTCCTGAGGCTTGATTTGCGACCCAAGATGTGATCGATCTGGAGAATGTTCCGGTACACTTGAGAAGAAAGTGTAAGCTGCGGTTTTTGGATGGAATGTTGTATAAATATCAATTCAATCTATTTGGTTTATTTTTTCATTTAAAGCTTGTGCTTCCTTATTAATTTTCTGTTTGGATGATCTGTCCATTGGTGTAAGTGAGGTGTTAAAGTCCCCCACTATTGTTGTGTTACTGTCAGTTTCCTCTTGTATAACTGTTAGCAGTTGCCTTATGTAATGAAGTGCTCCTATGTTGGGTGCATACTGTATTTACAATTGTAATATCTTCTTCTTGGATTGATCCCTTGATCATTATGTACTGTCCTTCCTTGTCCCTTGTAACATTCTTTATTTTAAAGTCTATTTTATCTGATATGAGTATTGCTACTCCAGCTTTCTTTTGATTTGCACTTGCATGGAATATCATTTTCCATCCCCTCACTTTCAGTCTGAATGTGTCCCTAAGTCTGAAGTGGGTCTCTTGTAGACAGCATATATATGGGTCTTGTTTTTGTATCCATTCAGCAAGCCTGTGTCTTTTGTTTGGAGCACTTAATCCATTCACGTTTAACATAATTATTGATATGTATGTTCCTATTACCATTTTCTTAATCGTTTTGGGTTTGTATTTGTAGGTCCTTAACTTCTCTTGTGTTTCCCACGTAGAGAAGTTCCTTTAGCATTTGTTGTAGAGCTGGTTTGGTGGTGCTGAATTCTCTTAGAATGTCTGTAAAGCTTTTGATTTCTCCATTGAAACTGAATGAGATCCTTGCCGGGTAGAGTAATGTTCTTTGTAGGTTCTTCCCTTTCATCACTTTAAGTATATTATGCCACTCCCTTCTGACTTGTAGAGTTTCTGCTGAGAAATCAGCTGTTAACCTTATGGGAGTTCTTTTTTATGTATTTGTCGTTTTTCCCTTGCTGCTTTCAATAATTTTTCTTTACCTTTTATTTTTTCCAATTTGATTACTATATGTCTCAGCATGTTTCTCCTTGGTTTTATCCTTTATGGTACTCTCTGTGCTTCCTGGACTTGGGTGCCTATTTCCTTTCCCATGTTTGGGAAGTTTTCAAGTATAATCTCTTCAAATATTTCTTGTGTCCTTTTTCTCTCTCTATTCCTTCTGGGACCCCTATAATGCGAATATTGTTGCATTTAATATTGTCCCAGAGGTCTCTTAGGCTGTCTTCATTTCTTTTCATTCTTTTTTCTTTATTCTCTTCTGCAGCAGTGAATTCCACCATTCTGTCTTACAGGTCACTTATCCATTCTTCTGCCTCAGGTATTCTGCTATTGATTCCTTCTTGTGTATTTTTCATTTCAATTATTGTATTGTTCATCTCTGTTTGTTTGTTCTTTAATTCTTCTAGGTCTTTGTTAAACATTTCTTGCATCTTCTTGCGCTTTGCCTCCATTCTTTTACCGAGGTCCTGGATCATCTACACTATCATTATTCTGAATTCTTTTTCTGGAAGGTTGCCTATCTCCACTTCATTTAGTTGTTTGGGTTTTTATCTTGTTCCTTCATCTGTTACGTAGCCCTCTGCCTTTTCATCTTGTCTGTCTTTTGAAGAATGTGGTTTTTGTTCCACAGGCTGCAGGACTGTAGTTCTTCTTGCTTCTGCTGTCTGCCCTCTGGTGGATCAGGCTATCTAAGAGGTTTGTACAAGTTTCCTGATGGGAGGGACTGGTGGTGGGTATAGCTGGCTGTTGCTCTGGTCGGCAGATCTCAGTAAAACTTGCCTGCTGATGGGTGAGGCTGGGTCTCCTCACTGTTCGTTGTTTGGCCTGAGGCAACCCAACACTGGAGCCTACCTGGGCTCTTTGGTGGGGCTAGTGTCCCACTTCAGGAGGGTTCAGGCCAAGGGGCACCTCCCAGAACTTCCGCTGCCAGTGTCCCTGTCCCCACACTGAGACAGAGCCACCTCCTGCCTCTGCAGGACACTCCCAAACACCAGCAGGTAGGTCCGGTTCAGTCTACATGGGTTCACTGCTCCTTCCCCTGGGTCCCAATATGCACATCACTTTGTGTGTGCCCTCCAAGAGTGGAGTCTCTCTTTCCCCTAGTCCTGTCCAATTCCTGCAATCAAATCCCGCTAGCCCTCAAAGTCTGGTTCTCTAGGAATTCCTCCTCCTGTTGCCGGAACCCCAGGTTTGAAAGCCTGACATGGGGCCCAGACCCTTCACTACAGTGAGTGGACTTCTGTGGTATAAGTGTTCTCCAGTTTGTGGGTCACCCACCCAGCAGTTATGGGATTTGATTTTATTGTGATTGCACCCCTCCTACCATCTCATTGTGGCTTCTCCTTTGTCTTTGGATGTGGCATATCTTTTTTGGTGAGTTCAAGTGTCTTTCTGTCAATTATTGTTCAGCAGTTAGTTGTGATTCCAGTGTTCTCGCAAGAGGGAGTGAGAGCACATCCTTCTACTCCGCCATGTTGAACCATCTCTAAAACAGTTTTTTGTCTTGTTTGTCTATTTTTTATATAGTGTTGTGGATATGTTAATCCCATAATCATAATTTATCCCTCAACTCCTTTCCCCTCTGGTAACCATAAGTTTGTTTTCTATGTCTGTGAGTCTGTTTTGTTAATAAGATCATTTGTATGTCTTTTTTAGATTCCATATAAGTAATATATGATATTTGTCTTTGTCTGACTTTCTTTTCTTAAGACTATAATCTCTAGGTCCATCCAAGTTGTTGCAAATGGCATTACTACATTCTTATATAAATAAATAAATAAATATACACACCACATATTCTTTTTCTATTCATCTGTTGATGACTATTTAGTTTTCCTTTCATGATTGGCTACTGTAGATAGTGCTGATATGAACATTGGGGTGCACGTATCTTTTTGAGTTAGAGTTTTCATCTTTTCTTGATATATGTCCAGGAGTAGGATTGCTAGAACATATGGTAATTCTATTATTAGATTTTAAAGGAAACTCCATACTGTTTTCCACAGTGCTGCACCAATTTACAATCCCACCAACAGTGTTGGAGGGTTCCCTTTTCTCCATATCCACTCCAGCATTTGTAGAGTTTTTGATGATGGCCATTCTGACTGGTGTGAGGTGATGCCTCACTGCAATTTTGATTTGCATTACTTCAGTAATTAGTGATGTTTAGCATCTTTTCATGTGCCTGTTGGCCATCTGTATGTCTTCTTTGCAGAAATGTCTATTTAGGTATTCTTCCTTTTTTTTTTTTTTTCCGGTATGCAGGCCTCTCACTGTTGTGGCCTCTCCCGTTGCAGAGCACAGGCTCTGGACACGCAGGCTCAGTGACCATGGCACACAGGCCCAGCGACCATGGCTCACAGGCCCAGCTGCTCCGTGGAATGTGGGATCTTCCCAGACTGGGGCACGAACCCATATCCCCTGCATCGGCAGGCGGATTCTCAACCACTGCGCCACCAGGGAAGCCCTGCCCATTATTTTAATTAGGTTTTTTTTTTTTTAGGTTTTTGTTTTTGATATGGATCTACGTGAGATATTTGTATATTTTGGAAGTTAATTCCTTGTCAGTCACATTGTTTGCAAATATTTTCTCCTGTTCTGTAGGCTGCCTTTTCATTTTGTTTATGGTTTCCTTTGCTGTGCAAAAGCTTTTAGGTTTAATTAGGTTCCATTTGTTTATTTTTGTTTTCATTTTCCTCACTCTGGGAGATGTATTGAAAAATATTGCTGCAATTTATGTCAGAGAGTGTTCTGCCTATATTTTCCTCTAAGACTTTTATAGAATCCAGTATTACATTTAGGACTTTAATCCATTTTGAGTTTATTTTTGTGTATGGTGTTAAAGACTGTTTTAATTTCATTTTTTTTTTACAGGAAGCTTTCCAGTTTTACCAGCACCATTTATTGAAGAGACTGTTTTTCCTCCATTGAATAGTTTTGCTTCCTTTGTTGTTGATTAATTGACCATAGATTTGTAGATTTATCTCTGGGCTTTCTATGCTGGTCCATTGATCTATATTTCTGTTTTTGTGCCAGTACTATACTGTTTTGATTATTGTAGCTTTGTAATACAGTCTGAAGTCAGAGAGTCTGATTCCTCCAGCTCTGTTTTCCTTTCTCAAGATTGCTTTGGCTATTTGGTGTCTTTTGTGTTTACATACAAATTAATTTGTTTTTATTCCAGTGCTGTCAAAAATGCCACTGGTAACTTGATAGAGATTGCATTGAATCTTTAGATTGCCTTGGGTAGTATGGTCATTTTAACAACATTTATTCTTTCATCCAACAACACAGTATAACTTTCCATCTATTTGTATCTTCTTCAGTTTCTTTCATCAGTGTCTTATAGTTTTCACAGTGCGGGTCTTTTGCCTCCTTAGGTAGGTTTATTCTTAGGTATTTTATTCTTTTTGATGCGATGGTAAATGGTACTGTTTCCTTACTTTCTCTTTCTGATAGTTCATTGTTAGTGTATAGAGATGCAACAGATTTCTGTATATTAACTTTGTATCCTACAACTTTACCAAATTCATTGATTAGCTCTAGTAGTTTTCTGGTAGCATCTTTAGGATTTTCTATGTATAGTGTCATGTCATCTGCAAACAGTGACACTTTTACTTCTTACTTCCCAGTTTGGATTCCTTTTATATCTTTTCCTTTGTTTATTGCTGTTTATTGCTGTGGCAAGGAATAAAAGTGGCAGGAGTTGTCATCCTTCTCTTGTTCCTGTTCTTGAAAGGAATGCTTTCAGATTTTGACCACTGCATGTGATGTTAGCTGTGGGTTTGTCAAATATATCGTTTATTATGTTGAGCTATGTTCCCTCTGTGCCCACTTTCTGGAGAGGTTATTTTTTAATCATAAATGGATGTTGAATTTTATGAAAAGTTTTTCTGCATCTATTGAGATGATCATTTGGTTTTTTATTCTTCAATTTGTTAATGTGGTATATCACATTGATTAATTTGCAGATATTGAAAATTCCTTGCATCCCTAAGATAAATCCCACTTGATCATGGAGTATGATCCTTTTAATGTATTGTTGGAGTCATTTTGCTAGCATCTTGTTGAGTATTTTTACATCTATGTTCATCAGTGATATTGGACTGTAATAGGTTTTTATGTGATATCTTTGTTTGGTTTTGGTGTCTTGGTGATGGTGACCTCATAGAATGAGTTTGGAAGTGCTCCATCCTCTGTAATTTTTTGTAATAATTTCAGAAGGATAGGTGTTATCTCTTCTCTCAATGTTTGGTAGAATTCACTTGTGAAGCCATCTGGTCCTCGACTCTTGTTTGTTGGGAGTTTTAAAATTACTGATTCAATTTCAGTACTGGTAATTGGTCTGCTCATATTTCCAATTCCTCCTGTTTCAGTCTTGGGAGATTGTATCTTTCTAAAAATTTGTCCATGTCTTATAAGTTGTGCATTTTGTTGGCATATAGTTGCTCTTATTATCCTTTGTATTTCTGAGGTGTCATTTGTAACTTCTCCTTTTTCTTTTCTGATTCCAATGATTTGGGCCCTCTCCCTTTTTTTCTTGAGAAGTCTGCCTAAAGCTTAACATTTTGTCTTTTCAAAGAACAGCTTTTAGTTTCATTTATGTCTTCTATTATTTTCTTAGTCTCTGTTTTGTTTATTTCTGTTCAATTTTTAAGACAGCAAAACTACTCTTCTGTATCATACTATAATGGTGTATACATGTTCTTACACATTTGTTAAAACCCACAGAGTGTACAACACCAAGAGTGAAACTTAATGTAAACTATGGACTTTGGGTTGCAATGATGTGTCAATGTAGGTTCGTCAATTGTAACAAAATATCACTCTGGTGCAGGATGTTGACAGTGGAGGAGTTTGTACAGGTATGGAAATGGGGGTATATGGGAACTCTCTGTACATTGTAATAAATATGCTGTTTACCTAAAAATGATCTAAAAAATAAAATTAAAACAATGGGGCTAGAGCAGGGGCTAGTTATAGCTATATAAGATAGTATTTGGGAGCTTCAAAGTGATAATACAGTGACATATCTTGATTGTGATGGTGGTTTCATAAAGCTACTCCTGAGATAAAATTTCATAGAACAATATTTGCACAAACAAATTAGTGTATATACAACAATAAATCTGAAGAATCTCACTGGATAATATAAAAATACATTTATAATATTTTTTACATGTACCTATGTACTCAACTCCACCATTCTTTCTTTAATCATGCACATTCAAGTTCCTGTCTAATGTACTTTAATTTCAGTCATTTCATGTTGATTAACAGATGTTGAACTATCCTTGCACTCCTGGAATAAATCTCTCTTGATTACAGTATATGATATTTTTAATGTGTTGTTGAATTTGGTTTGCTAATATATTGTTGAGGATTTTTTTTATCTATGTTTTTCAGGGATACAGACCTCTAATTTGTGTGTGTGTGTGTGTGTGTGTGTGTGTGTATTTCTTGTCTGGTTTTAGTATCAGTGTAATGTTGACCTCATAAAATAAGTTTGGAAGTGTTTTGTCTTCTATTTTTGGAAGAGTTTGAGAACAATTTTTATTGGTTCTCTTTTGAATGTTTGGTAGAACTATCCAGGGAAGCCATCTGGTCTGGACTCTTGTTCTTTAGGAGATTTTTGATTAGTGATCCAATCTTCTTACTACTAATAAATCTGTTCAGATTTTCTAACTCTTTATGAATTTATCTATTTCTTCTAGGTTATCAAATTTGTTGGCATATAATTGTTCATACTAATCTCTATGATCCTTTGTATGTTCTTCATTTTAAAGAATAGTTTGTTGCATATAGAATTTGTGTTGACTTTTTTTTCTTTCAGCTTTTTGATTAGATAATCTAACTTCTTTCTAGTATCCTTAATTGCTGATCTTATTGAGGATTTCTTGTACATGATGAATTTTCTCCAGCTGCTATCAAGAGTCTCTCTTTTTCTTTGGTCTCTGACAATTTGACTAAAACGTGTCTAGGGGTAGATTTCCTTGAATCTAACCTACTGAGAGCTTGTTGAGCCTTTTGGATCTGGATAATTAAGTTTTTCATCAAATTTGGAAAGTTTTGGTCCACTGATTCTTCAGATATTCTTTGTGCCCCTCTCTCTGTCTCCTGTCCTTCTGGGACTCCCATTTTGTGTATCTTGTTATTTGATTTGACATCTATTTTAGGCTAAAAAATGGTCCCCCCAATTTGGCCATGTCAAATCCTTGGAATCAGTTAATGTTACCTTATTTGGAAAAAAGTTGTCTTTGCAGATGAAATTAAGTGAAAGATCTTAGAGATGAGATCATCCTGAATTATCCAGGTGGACCATATATCTAATTACAATTGTTCTTTGAGAGATACAGGAGTAGAACAGATAGAGGAAGGAGACAAGTGACTTCCCTGGCAATCCAGTGGTTAAGACTTTGCATTCCAATGCAGGGGGTGTGGGTTCGATCCCTGGTCAGGGAGCTAAGATCCCACATGCCTGATGACCAAAAAACCAAAACATAAAACAGAAGAAATATTGTAACAAATTCAATAAAGATTTTAAAAAATGGTCCACATCAAAAAAATCTTTAACAAAAAAAGAGGAGGAGGCAATATGCTCACAGGCATACATATCAGAGCAGTGTAGCTCAAAGGATTCCAACAGACACCAGAAGCTTGAAGAGGCAAACAATGGATTCTCTCTCAAAATGTGAAGGGAATATAGCCTTGACAATACCTTGACTTGGACTTTGGCTTCCAGATATGTGAGGAATAATTTTCCATCATTTTAAGCCATCAAGTTTGTTGTGTTTTATATGGTAGCTTAAGAAAACTAATACCGTGTCTCACAGGTCTCTGAGGCACGGTTTATTTTTATTCATCCCTAATTCTCCTACTGGATAATAATCACCCATCTCCAAGTTAGCTAACTCTTTGTTCTTCTCCCTCAAATTTGCTACTGAACCATCTATTCAATGTCTTTTAATTTCTGTATTGTACTTTTTAAACGCCTGAAAATTTTTAATTGATTTAAAATTTTTTCTATCTCTTTATTGACATTCTCTGATGGGTTACCATTGCCATATTTTTCTTTAATTCTTTAGATATGTTTCTTCTTTGTTCGGTGAATATATTTTTAATACTCATTTAAAATCCTATCCAGTGGGCTTCCCTGGTGGCGCAGTGGTTGAGAGTCCACCTGCCGATGCAGGGGACATGGGTTCGTGCCCCGGTCCGGAAAGATCCCACATGCCGTGGAGCGGCTGGGCCCGTGAGCCATGGCCGCTGGGCCTGCACATCCGGAGCCTGTGCTCCACAATGGGAGAGGCCACAAGAGTGAGAGGCCCGCATACCGCAAAAATAAATAAATAAATAAATAAAATCCTATCCAGTGAATTCAACATCTGGGCCCACTAGATACAGTTTCTATTGATTCCTTCCTTCTAGTATATGGGCCAAACATTTTTGTTTCTTTCCATGTCTCATAATTTTTGTTGAATATCAGTTATTTTAAATAATGTAATGTGGTGCCTTGAAGTCAGATTTCCCTCTCCCCAGGGTATTTTCATGTTGTTGACATTGCTGAAAATTTGTAGAGTGATGCTCCTGGATTACTTCTGTAAGTCTATATTATATGTTATGGGCGAGCATGGAAGTCTATTCTCAGTTAGCTTAGTGGTCAACTAATAGATAGTTCTTGTTAAATTTCTTGAACCAGTGAGACTCCCAACTTTTTTTTTTTTGCAGTACGCGGGCCTCTCACTGCTGTGCCCTCTCCCGTTGCAGAGCACAGGCTCTGGATACGCAGGCTCAGTGGCCATGGCTCACGGGCTCAGCCGCTCCGCGGCATGTGGGATCTTCCCAGACTGGGGCACGAACCCGTGTCCCCTGCATCGGCAGACGGACTCTCAACCACTGCGCCACCAGGGAAGCCTGAGACTCCCAACTTTTGCTGTGGATTTCTGTATGTGTGCTGTGGTAAGTGTTAGAGAATCTGGCAAGTACTTTACAACTTTGCTTTAGGTTTCTCTTTCTATGTATGCAAAGCCTGAAGGTTAGTCAGAGACTAGAGGTTAGGACCATCTAAGGACTTTCCTAGGTATGTACACAGACCTGCTCATAAGCATAAACTTGTAGATTCCCAGTAATATGTCTGTACTTTCAAAGCTTCCTAGGGATATCTCATTCTCCAGATTTTCCTTTTAAGATTTTGGCCAGCCTCTTGTATACCTCACATAATATAGCCATCTTAGGCTGTCATAATTTAAAACAATTACTGTTTTCTTTTAGCACATATCCTAGTTAACAAGATTTCCTCATTGAGTAAGCTCTTGAGTAAAGACAAATGCTGTAGATGTGCCTTTTTCTATATTCCAAAAAAGCCAAATGGTGACAATTCTCTGAACATGTTTTTGAAAGAGACTCCAAACCTATTTTCTCCCACCAGTGGCTACTAGCCTGCTGACTTTCACAACTAATATTGTTTCAAAATCGCTTGTTTCTAAGGTTATCATGGTGCTAGGAAGAGGGGAAGTGTAATAGGACAATTTGAGTGCTTACCAAAATTCAGTAATTCTTCTTTATTGATTATGAAACATGAGATTTTGACAATGTTTTCTGGTGTTTGCAAACTTTCATGGAGGGTAGATATGATAAGGAGAGCCTTTTCCTGATATTCTGGAAGTTCCCCCCAAAAGCACTTCTGTGCTTTTGGTAATATTTGATTCCAATTTTGCTTTCTAGGTTATGTTTAGAAGAACGTGATTCCACTTAAGGGCACAATTGTTTTGTTGGTCATAAGTTTCTTCTTTCAGATTTATCTATTCCCCTGATTTTTATCTTTCTACTTTACAGAAATAATATACAACGTCTTCAACTGATAGTATCTCTGTTTTGGCAATTCTTCTTTTGCTTATGTACACATACACAACTTTATTTAAACTTATTTTCTCTCATTTCAATGAGCTTATGAGGAATTAAATTATAATAGTTGTTTGTTCTATCAAATATGTTAGGTAGACCTAACATTCAGTATTTATATTTAATTTACAAGATCCATATGCACATTATGAATATGCACATATTGATAATGAACATGTTCCTGTAATTTAATAAATACCTAATTGAATGTTGTATTTTGAAAAAATGCTCTTTAGTTTTGAAAGAGATTTCTTATTGTTCATGGGCAGTTTACTCAAGTAAATGATACTCATGTTTAATGTTCTCTAGTTTCAATAGTTTCAATACTGAAAGAACAGTTAATAGACATATTCTTGATTTAGAAGCACCTTGCTATGCTGTACAAGAAAAAGTCTTGAATCTACATATCATTAATAGAAATGCCAGTGTAAGCTGGGCATTAATTACTCTAGTGAAATTAATGAGTATTTTAAGATATATGAATTCCATTCCTCCAGTGTATTTGTTAAAGTATGTGTAAACTAAAAGATATGCACTCTCACTTGTAAAAATATAATAGTATTATCTAGTTAAAAATAACAGGTACTCAAATAGTTTCTAAGTATGAATATTGATATATTGAGCAGGCAGAAAAATGTATATTAAAAAAACTACCATCTCTGATGTAAGGTTTTACCTGAGTAAAAATGTAAATTTTCTTCATGAACTTCAAATGCATTTCAATTGTAATTACATAACATAAGCAGTGCTTTTGTGCCTTCATTTATTATTCCTTTTACTTCTGAGGTCTATAAAAGAAAACTTGGAGGATAAAATGGTTATTGAGATTAGAGCTAACTACATCATTTTGATCTGTTTTCACAAAATGCAGACAAAGGCTTTTTTTATTTCTTTCCAGTAGTGCTCAGGCAGTTTGGAATTGTGAAATTTTGAATTATGCAAGGATAAGTGGCTCATACTTTACCTATAACAAGAGTCTGTGCTTTACTCATGAGTGTGAGCAATCTTCATTTTTAGGAATCACTTATCTGAGACAAGAAATCACCAACGTTACTATAAGCTCTTAGTAAAGAATGGTTCTATGTGTTAATAAAGTGTTTCTCTTCATAAACCTTTCTCAAAGAAGCTTTCAAGTTGAATTTGGTAAGCTTTCCATTCCATTTTTTTCAAGAGTTAAGTATGGCTATTTGAATTTTAATATCCAAGGGAAAGCATCTTACAGGTGAACAAAAAAATGTCACTTTGCATTACTGAGAAAATCCCCACCATCTTTTGGAAGTCCTGCTGGTTAACCACAAGTAGTTATTAAGTTAACAGATCAGAAGAGTCCAGACTTACTAAAACATTGTAGTAAACTAATTATTCCATAGTCTACAGGAGTAGCGCAGTTAAATCCATATCAAATATCCCTAAGAATATTGAATTAGTTACAGATACTCATTTACTCACAACAATAACTATCTCCTCATCTAGAAGAATAGTGAAATAATTATAAGAATAAAGCATCCCCTAAGGTTATAGAGAAAACCTAGAACTTAGCCCAGGTGTATTTTGAGGATAAAGATGAAGACAGGGCACCTGAGATTGTAAAGGGTCTTCCCGACTGGGGTATAAAGTAACATAGCATGCTGGCAAACAAATTTGCTAAATATAACTATTAAGCAATTCAATAAACATTTTCACTTTCTCTCAAACATATGACAGTAGAAACTGTGAAATAAATTGACCCCAATATGCAGTTGAGTGTAAAGCCCCTGGGACAAGTCCAGCCATGTAAGTGGAGACATTTATGCCTGGCAACAGTTGGCCTAGAATATACTTTTCTAAGAAAGGAGAATTCAGTATAAATTAGAAAAAAGAGGGGGGTAAAATTTCAAGAAAGAGAAAAGCATGTCTATCAGTCTCATATTTAATTGTTTTTCTTTCTATAAGGCTTCATTTTTTAAAGAGTTTTAACAAGAAGAAATTTTAAAACTACAATAACAAATGGTACACTGTGGATTTCAGTCTAAAGGCTTTCTGACTGCAGCATCTCACAAGATGCTTAACTTTTAAGACAGGGAAGCTTCTTTTTGTTGATTGACTTTGACATACCAAGATATAGGAGAGTAAATAGAATGTTAAAGTGATTTTTCTATCCCTTTCTCTGTATTATCTTCTAATTACTTCATTATTTCTTCAAAAATATTGTATATGCTACTAAATTAAAGCCTTGAGAACATTGTTAGTCTACTTCTAGATTTAAAAAAATCTTTAACTTTCATTTGTTAACTTGCTTATTTTATGCTTCCTCCTTCCATGGAATTTAAACTCCGTGAGGGCAAAGACCTGTGTGTTTTCTTCAGTCTTCTATCTCCAGTGTCCATATTAACACCTGAGACAAATATTGAGCTCAGTAACTTTTAGTAGGTATGTTATTATGACTTCATTTACAAATATATTATTCAAGTATTGGTGTAGAACCAATAAGCTGCATAGTGCTCATACTGGAAAAACAAAGGAAATTCTCCAAATTTTGCTATACATTCAAGCAAAAACAAAAATATTATGAAAGTTAAAGGATTTTATTTTCAAGTTTTATCTGGTTGTCAAAAACATCTATTAATATTTATATTCTATAAGTTTTGTCTTCGAGTAATGTGATTTTTTTTCTTAATAAAATGGCATGTTATAAAGATGAAGAGGAGATTTAAATATAGACATATGGTTAGAGTAGATGTGGCTTAGTGTCACTTCTAACCCTGAGATTATAAGATGACTTTGAGTCTTAGGAAATGAGACTTCCAGAGGAGCTTGGCCAATCAGTAATTGCTTAGAACTCTACCTTATAATCTATTTTACAAACTGGGACACTTTAAAAGTGAAATGAGGTGTTTTTAATAATTAGACCAGAAAAAGTGGCATGAAGGATATTGTCTAGAGAAAACTAGGATTTTATTTCTCACTATCTAGAGTGATGGTTTTAGGATATCTCTTTCTGAGACTTGACAGTAATTGACTGAAAAAATCCTCATGAGTCCGAAGGTAAATTTCACACACACACATAGACACAGAAATGTGGAAAAAATCTTGGGGTTCCACAGTATCTGGAAGGTCTGAGAAAGACACAGTGTTCTTCAGTAGCCAAAACATAGGCTAGTCAGAAATGCAGGGATGATCTTACCGATCATCTTACTCCTGGCATCTGTTTCATTAAAAAACCTTTTATTTGTCTGCTTTTTGCTAGAGATTTCAGTGTCTGAATTTTGGGAAAATTAATCAGTGGAAGTGGACATTATCGTCACAGAGCCAAGTTCACAAGTGTACAGAAGGAGTTACCAAATGAAAAACTAACTCCATTCAAAAAACATTGATAACCTAACAAAAAGTTAGAGGGATTAATATAAATTACAGTCTATCCAGACTAAACAGTAGCAAATGAGAATGATAACTACCTTATAAACTTGTGACCAAGGTAGGATTATCCAAATGTTTGGTATTTGTGTCTGCGTTTACTCTTCTAATCCCAAAAGAGTTGGTTTAAATTATGTTTACAAAAGTAGATCTGCTCGTTGTGGTTTGCATCTGTCCATTATTTATACACGACATATTTACTTCAATGCTCTTAAGTCTGACAATTGTTTCTAACTGCAGTTATTTGGCTCACATTCTTTTTGTGAAATATTCGGGAGTGCTTTTTTAGAGTGGAAACAACAGATAAACTCTTCTTTAAGAGTGATAAGAATCACGTGAATAACTTTAAGACCCGAATAAGGAAAGGACATTTCTGAGGACTGAGAACTTGAGCTACTACTTCCTGGGGATGCTCAATATAAAAAACTAAATTGCAACTGACTCTCACATGGATTAACCATTTATGAAGAAACTGAAGCTGATATTATGTTCTCATCATATACTGTTGAGGCATCAAAGAGTGAAGAGATTAGCTGAAAGAAGGATCAGAGTGATTGATTATGTTTGTATGCATCTGAAAGTGTTAAGTGAATAAAAAGTCTTCAGAACAGTAAGTGTTAAAATGTTTACAGATATTCTCATGTATAACACTTTACCATTTTCTTATGTTTGCTTTTGCTTTATATATACTTCTGGTTTAAGAGATCCTACATTCAGTATTTAAAATAGCTGTTTTATTATTATTTTTTATAAAGCTTCTGATTTTGTGAACATAGTGTCTCTATAGAAACAAAAACTCTAAGATTATTTTGGAAAAAAATTTTATGTCAAGAGAAAAATAATAGAAAACAATACACTGATAAAACATCCAAAATAGTTCTGTTGTTGTTGCTGGAAAGGGTAATAACTTCCTTGTTGCTTGGCACATTATGTAGTATATAAATGTTATATTCTTAAATGGCTTAGATAATCAGAAAAAGTAAAAAGACATAAAATGTTTAGAAAATTCATTTAATCTAGTATCACTGACTTGGGTATACCTTTTAAGACCTTTTAATGCATTTTTTATTTTTAAATTTCAAAATAAAAAGTTTAGAGTTGATGTATTTCATAATAGGTGATGTAAAAATTAACCTATAATAATGAGTTTTATTTTATAAAATGTGTTTTTAATCAAGTAATAATGCCCATATTCATTTTTTGTGATTGTAGTAAATAGGCAAAATAAAAATAGATATGGTCACAGGAACATATTTTACCTACCAGCAAATTATAAAATAACGATGGAAATCAGAAAGGCCAAAAAAAAAAAAAAAAAGAAAGAAAACTTTCCCTTGCTTTGACATACATTATCTCAAACTGAATTCTATTTTCCTTGTTTTTATAATGAAGTCTTCTAGTCGTGTTAATATGAATTCTGAAAAAAGAAGTGAGTTTCTCAAGTTTCTTTCATTCCAATAACTGCAGTTATAGAAGTGTGTGATTTTATTTGTGTGTGACAATTATGGAGAAACATTCAGTACAGTATGATTAGAATTTAATCAGGTCAGTGGAGTGTGAGCCATTACATAGGAAGTACAGTTCCTGAGGCAATAGAAATCTCATGTAGAAATGTATACTTATTACTTTATTGAGAGTGTTTGGGTTTGCAGTTTACCAAAGTGTAAATAGCCAATGTTTTTTATAAGTTGTGTATAATTTGATTAGCTGATAAACTAAAGTGCATAATAAGCCATTTCACCATATACAATTACCCATTCAAGCCTGCCATCCATTGAACTGTGCTTAAAAGGACGTTTGCAGGATAGTGTAACTACTTCTTTATTGCAGTTTCTTTGTTTATGTATCAGCATACAAAATTTAGTAATTATCAATGCGTCTCAGTTCATTTACATTAAATGAGCAAGATCTCAACGCTACTATATTCTATTAGGGTGTAATAGCTCTCTTGACCTCTACCTAGGAATAAGTATTTTATCCACCACAGGGAAAATGAAAATAGCAGTGCCTTCCTTTCTCTTCATGAAAATGTAAAGTACCTTTTACATCAATTTATATTTATGGATGAAAAAAAATGTGAGCTTACTTTTATTTATCAGACTCAAACTGTAGTAAATCATGGCATAAATGTGCACTTTTGGGGGTTTGAGCCACAAATTAAAGTCAACAATAATATTTTCACCTTTTCTTTATGAATAGAAACTTCAAACAGAAAATAAACACTTCAAATTGCTTTTTCTTTCAACATGCAGGAAGATAAATAATTTTCAGAAGTTAATAACATTTCTGCAAAGGCTGTGGGAAAATCATGCAAAGCTAAACTGCATAGCACAGAAGTCTTCTAAACAAAAAACTTTTTGGAACCTCTACTGCATTTTTTTCTTTATCGTTCTATAAGATTTAAAGTACTTTCAAAGAGTAACCATTTTTTAGAAACTGGATGTCTTATACATCTTAGAGAAGGAGACATTTAAACCATAATTCAATCATATCAATCACAGTCATGAAGGTAAGGAATTTCTGAGATATGTTTTCTTTGACACTTCTAGTAATGTATGAAAGCTCTGTTATTTTTAATACATGTCTTAATGAGGAAAATATTTCAATGGATTATATTTTTTTGATTAAGACATTTGTTTTCCAAATTATGACTTGATATGACTGTAATTTTACATGGAATGGATATAATATATTTTACAACTCTTTAAACAAGGGAAAAAACGCTTTGAAAAAAATATGTGGAATTTTAATGCCTTATGAATTAACCATATGTCTGAGATTGTCTTTCTCTCTACTCTCACTCTAGCCAGAAATCACATTGTAGCTGACAGCCATCTTGCTAAGTCTAGCGCCTTGTATTGGTAGAACTAAACATAAAACTCTCATTCTGGTGGTCACACTCCCTGCGCCCAAAATGGAGCCCGCATTTCCACAGAGCTGGAACTCCTGGCTCGGGGGTCTCTTTCCTCATCCGTCACTGAACGTCCCTGGAACCTGAGGGGAGGGCAGCCTCACTGAGGCTGCCGGCTCAGGAGAGGCCCCACCAGCCAAAACCGCGACAGTCCTTGGGACCGCGGGCCAGAGTGAGTACAACTTGGAGGAGCTTCAAGATGGCGGAAGAGTAAGACGTGGAGATCACCTTCCTCCCCCAAAATACATCTACATGAGGAACAACTCCTACAGAGCACCTACTGAACGCTGGCAGGAGACCTCAGACCTCCCAAAAGGCAAGAAACTCCCCACAGAGCTGAGTAGGGTAAAAGAAAAAAACAGAGACAAAGAATAGGGGCGGGAACTGCACCAGTGGGAGGGAGCTGTGAAGGAGGAAACGTTTCCACACACTAGAAGCCCCTTCGCGGGCGGAGACTGCGGGTGGCGGAGGGAGGGAATCTTCGCAGCCACGGAGGAGAGCACAACAACAGGGATGCGGAGGGCAAAGCGGAGAGATTTCCACACAGAGGATCGGTGCCAACCAGGACTCACCAGCCAGAGAGGCTTGTCTGCTCCCCCGCCAGGGCGCGTGGGGCTGGGAGCTGAGGCTCGGGATTCGGTAGGATCCCAGGGAGAGGAGAGGACTGGGGTTGGCTGCGTGAACACAGCCTGAAGGGGGCTAGTGCGCCACACCTAGCCAGGAGGGAGTCCAGGAAAAAGACTGGAGCTGCTGTAGAGACGAGACTTTTTCTTGCCTCTTTGTTTCCTGGTGCGTGAGGAGAGGGCATTAAGAGCGCCGTTTAAAGGAGCTACAGAGACGGGTGCGAGCCGCAGTTATCAGTGCGGATGCTAGAGAAAGGCATGGGACACTAAGGCTGCTGCTGCAGCCACCAAGAAGCCTGTGTGCAAGCACAAGTCACTGTCTACACCTCCCCTCTTAGGAGCCTGTGCAGCCCGCCACTGCCAGGGACACGTGATCCAGGGAAAACTTCCCCAGGAGATCGCACAGCATGCCTCAGGCTGGTGCAACGTCATGCAGGCCTCTGCCGCTGCAGGCTCGCCCTGCATGCGTAGCCCTCCCTCCCCACATCCTGAGTGAGCCAGAGCCCCCGAATCAGCTGCTCCTTTAACCCCGTCCTTTCTGAGTGAAGAACAGATGCCCTCAGGCGACCTACACGCAGAGGCGGTCCAAATACAAAGACGAACTCCGGGAGCCGTCTCAGGAGCAGCAGATTAAATCTCCACAATCAACTTGATGTACCCTGCATCTATGGAATACCTGAATAGACAACGAATCATCCCTAATTGAGGAGGTGGACTTTGGTAGCAACTGTATATTATATATATATATATATATTTTTTTTCCCATTTTTCTTTTTATGAGTGTTTATGTGTATGCTTCTGTGTGTGATACTGTCTGTATAGCTTTGCTTTTACCATTTGTCCTAGGGTTCTGTCTGATCATGTGTTTTTTTATTACTTAAAAACTTTTTGTTTTTATAATTATTTTTTTATTTTAATAACATTATTCTATTTTACTTCATTTTATCTTCTTCTTTCTTTCTTTTCTCACTTTTCTTCTGAGCCTTGTGGAGGACAGGCTCTTGGGGCTCCAGCCAGTCCTCAGGGCTATACCATGGAGATGGGAGAGCCAAGTTCATGACACTGGTCCACAAGAGACCTCACAGCTCCACATAATATCAAATGGTGAAAATCTCTCAGAGATCTCCATCTCAACGCCAAGACCCAGCTTCACTCAACGACCAGCAAGCTACATTGCAGGACACCCTATGCCAAACAGCTAGCAAGAGAGGAACACAACCACATCCATTAGCACAGAGGCTGCCTGAAGTCGTAATAAGGCACAGACACCCCAAAACACACCACCAGACGTGGACCTGCCCATCAGAAAGACAAGATCCAGCCTTATCCACCAGAACACAGGCACTAGTCCCCTCCACCAGGAAGCCTACAGAAACCACTGAACCAACCTTAGCCACTGGGGACAGACACCAAAAACAATAGAAACTATGAACCTGCAGCCTGCGAAAAGGAGACCCCAAACAAAGTAAGCAAAATGAGAAGACAGAGAAACACACAGCAGATGAAGGAGCAAGGCAAAAACCCACCAGACCTAACAAATGAAGAGGAAAGAGGCAGTCTGTCTGAAAAAGAATTCAGAATAATGACAGTAAAGATGATCCAAAATCTTGGAAATAGAATGGAAAAAATATAAGAAACGTTTACAAGGGCCAAGAAGAACAAAAGAGCAAACAAACAGAGATGAACAACACAAGAAATTAAATGAAAATTTCTCTAGAAAGGATCAATAGCAGAATAACTGAGGCAGAAGAACAGATACGTGACCTGGATTATCCAGTAGTTAGTGGAAATAACTACTGCAGAGAAGAATAAAGAAAAAAGAATGCAAAGAATAGAGGACAGTCTCAGAGACCTCTGGGACAACATTAAACACACCAACATTCAAATTATAGGGGTCCCAGAAGAAGAAGAGGAAAAGAAAGGGACTGAGAAAATATTTGAAGAGATTATAGTTGAAAAGTTCCCTAATATGGGAAAGTAAATAGTTAATCAAGTCCAGGAAGCACAGAGAGTCCCATACAGGATAAATCCAAGGAGAAACATGCCAAGACACATATTAATCAAACTATCAAAACTTAAATACAAAGAACAAATATTAAAAGCAGCAAGGGAAAAACAACAAGTAATACATAAGGAAATCCCCATAAGGTTAACAGCTGATCATTCAGCAGAAACTCAGAAAGCCAGAAGGGAGTGGCAGGACATATTTAAAGTGATGAAAGAGAAGAACCTACAACCAAGATTACTCTACCCAGCAAGGATCTCATTCATATTTGATGGAGAAATTAAAAGTTTTACAGACAAGCAAAAGCTAAGAGAATTCAGCACCACCAAACCAGCTATATAACAAATAGCTAAAGGAACTTCTCTAGGCAGAAAACACAAGAGAAGGAAAAGACCTACAATAATAAACCCAAAACAATTAAGAAAATGGTAATAGGAATATACCTATCGATAATTACCTTAAATGTAAATGGATTAAATGCTCCAACCAAAAGACATAGACTGGCTGAATGGATACAAAAACAAGACCGGTATATATGCTGTCTACAAGAGATCCACTTCAGACCTAGGGACCCATACAGACTGTGATGGGTTGGAAAAAGATATTTCATGCAAATGGAAATCAAAAGAAAGCAGGAGTAGCAATTCTCATATCAGAGAAAATAGACTTTAAAAAAACACTATTACAAGAGGCAAGGAAGGAGAGTACATAATGATCAAGGGAAGAATCCAAGAAGATATAACAATTTTAAATATTTAGGCACCCAAAATAGGAGCACCTCAATACATAAGGCAAATACAGCTATAAAAAGGGAAATCAACAGTAACACAATCATCATCCAAAATGAAAATAAATAAGGAAACACAAGCTTTAAATGATACATTAAACAAGATGACTTGATATTTATAGAACATTCCATCCCAAAACAACAGAATACACATTCTTCTCAAGGGTTCATGGAAAATTCTCCAGGATACATTATATCTTGGGTCACAAATCAAACCTTGATAAATTTAAGAAAAATGAAATCATATCAAGTATCTTTTCTAACCACAACATTATGAGACTAGAAATCAATTACAGGAAAAAAAATCTGTAAAAAATACAAACACATGGAGGCTAATTAATACACTACTTAATAACCAAGAGATCCCTGAAGAAATCAATGAGGAAATCAAAAAATATTAGAAACAAATGACAATGAAAACACCACGACCCAAAACCTATGGGATGCAGCAAAAGCAGTTCTAAGAGGGAAGTTTATAGCTATACAAGTCTACCTTAAGAAAGAAGAAACATCTCAAATAAATAACCTAACTTACACCTAAAGCAATTAGAGAAAGAAGAATAAAAAAAACCCAAAGTTAGCAGGAGGAAAGAAAGATCATAAAAACAAGATCAGAAATGAATGAAAAAGAAATGAAGGAAAAAATAGCAAAGATCAATAAAACTAAAAGCTGGTTCTTTGAGAAGGTAAACAAAATTGATAAAGCATTGGCCAGATTCATCAAGAAAAAAAGGGAGAAGACTCAATAGAATTAGAAATGAAAAAGGAGAAGTAACAACTGACACTGCAGAAATACAAAGGATCATGAGATTACTACAAGCAACTATATGCCAAAAAAATGGACAAGCTGGAAGAAATGGACAAATTCATAGAAATACACAACCTTCCGAGACTGAACCAGGAAGAAATAGAAAATATGAACAGACCAATCACAAGAACTGAAATTGAAACTGTGATTAAAAATCTTCCTACAAACAAAAGCCCAGGACCAGATGGCTTCACAGGCAAATTCTATCAAATCTTTAGAGAAGAGGTAATACCTATCCTTCTCAAACTCTTCCAAAATATAGCAGGGGGAGGAACACTCCCAAACTCATTCCACGAGGCCACCATAACTCTGATACCAAAACCAGACAACGATGTCACAAAGAAAGAAAATTATAGGCCAATATCATTGATGAACATAGATGCAAAAATCCTCACAAAATACTAGCAAAAATAATTGAACAGCACATTAAAAAGGATAATACACCATGATCAAGTGGGGTTTATCCCAGGAATGCAAGGATTCTTCAATATATGCAAATTAGTCAAGGTGATACACCATATTAACAAATTGAAGGAGAAAACAATATGGTCATCTCAATAGATCCATGAAAAGCTAAACCCACGCACATATGGTCACCTTCTCTTTGATAAAGGAGGCAAGAATACACAATGGAGAAAAGATAGCCTCTTCAATAAGTGGTGCTGGGAAAACAGGACAGCTACATGTAAAAGAATGAAATTAGAACACTCCCTAACACCATACACAAAAGTAAACTCAAAATGGATTAAAAACCTAAATGTAAGTCCAGACACCATCAAACTCATAGAGGAAAACATAGGCAGAACACTCTGACATAAATCACAGCAAGATCCTTTTTGACCCTCCTTCTAGAGAAATGGAAATAAAAACAAAAATAAATGAACGGGACCTAATGAAACTTTAAAACTTTTGCACAGCAAAGGAAACCTTAAACAAGACGATAAGACAACCCTCAGAATGGTAGAAAATATTTGCAAATGAAGCAACTGACAAAGATTAATCTCTAAAACATACAAGCAACTCATGCAGCTTAATATCAATAAAACAAACAACCCAATCCAATAATGGGCAGAAGACCTAAATAGACATTTCTCCAAAGAAGATATACAGATTTCCAACAAACACATGAAAGAATGCTCAACATCATTAATCATTAGAGAAATGCAAATCAAAACTACAATGAGATATCATCTCACACTGGTTAGAATGGCCATCATCAAAAAATCTACAAAAAATAAATGCTAGAGAGGTTGTGGAGAAAAGGGAACTCTCTTGCACTGTTGTTGGGAATATAAATTGATACAGCCCCTATGGAGAACTTTACGGAGGTTTCTTAAAATACTAAAAATGAGAACTACCATACGACCCAGCAATCCATCTTCTGGGCATATACCCTGAGAAAACCATAATTCAAAAAGAGTCATGTAGGGCTTCCCTGGTGGCGTAGTGGTTGAGAGTCTGCCTCCCGATGCAGGGGACAGGGGTTCGTGCCCCAGTCTGGGAGGATACTGCATGCCGTGGAGCGGCTGGGCCTGTGAGCCATGGCTGCTGAGCCTGTGCATCTGGAGCCTGTGCTCTGCAATGGGAGAGGCCACAACAGTGAGAAGCCCGCATACAGAAAAAAAAAAAAAAGTCATGTACCAAAATGTTCATTGCAGCTTATTTACAATAGCCAAGACATGGAAGCAACCTATGTGTCCATCAACACATGAATGGATACAGAAGATGTGGCACATATATACAATGGAATATTACTCAGCCATAAAAAGGAATGAAACTGAGTTATTTGTAGTGAGATGGATGGACCTAGAGACTGTCATACAGAGTGAAGTAAGTCAGAAAGAGAAAAACAAGTACTGTATGCTAACACATGTATATGGAATCTAAAAAGAAAGAAAAAATGGTCAGAAGAACATATTCTTTATTTATTTATTGGAATAAAGATGCAGACCTACTAGAGAATGGACTTGACGATACGGGGAGGGGGAAAGGTAAGCTGGGACAAAGTGAGAGAGTGGCACGGACATATATACCCTACCAAATGTAAAATAGATAGCTAGTGGGAAGCAGCCGCATAGCACAGGGAGATCAGCTTGGTGCTAGTGACCACCTAGAGGGGTGGGATAGGGAGGTTGGGAAGGAGGGAGATGCAAGAGGGAAGAGATATGGGAACATATGTATACGTATAACTGATTCACTTTGTTATAAAGCAGAAACTGACATACCATTGTAAAGCAATTATACTCTAATAAAGGTGTTAAAAAACAAGAAAAACAAACAAAAAAAACTCTCACTCTGGCATCATTGGCTTAAGAGAGTTGTCAGCAAACGTTTTCTTAAAGGGCCAGAGAGTACATACTTTAGCTTTGTGGGCCATATAGTCTCTGTAGCAACTACTCAAGTTCATTCTTATAAAATAGCTATACATGATACATAAACAAGTGAGTATGGCTATCTCCCAATAAAATATGGACACTGAAGTTTAAATCTCATAATTTTCACATGTCCTGAAGTAGTCTTGATTTTATTTTTTCCAACAGTTTAAAAATGTAAAAACCATTCTAACTTGCCATACAAACAAGCAGTGGTCTACTTTGGGTTGTGGGTCATAGCTTGCTGATCTCTAGTTTAAGATATGCTTCTTGTTGTGCTGGCTAAAATTGTATTTCTGTGCCCATGATGTACAATCTTCTTGCTTTAATTTTTGTTCAATGCCCCCAGTCTTAATAAGAGCTTCCACATTTTGACAGAATTCTTGCTGGGTCCTTTAAGCCTTTCCTAACTGCTAAATCTCCTGCTTGCTTTCTTTTCCTTTTCCTTCCTTTTCTTCCCAGCATCTTCTCATTTGTACTGCTGCCTTTCATCAATCAACAAATACAATGCTAACATAATGTTACAGGCTCCTGCTAAGGTCTGGTCAATTCTCCAGACTATATTTTTTTTTCCAATTCTATCTACTTTTTGTTCTCCAAGACCCAACTTATTATGGATACAATAATGGAAACAACAATGGAAACAGCAATGAGTAAAACATACAAGGTGTTTGCTCTCATAGAGCAAAGTGAAGAAAAATATGTTAGGTATCAAAAATAAATAGTTTGCATATTCCTCATTCAAAGTAATAGGCCACTGGTTGTGGGTCCCTGTGTCAACACACATGGACTGAGGTTGATAAAATTTTGGTTTATTGTAACACATATGTAACAAAATTTCTGAATATATTCTGTGTAATATACATAATCCGCCATGTTTAGAGTGAATGTGTGTATAAATTTTATTTGTTCCACCCAAACTCTCATCTAAGCAGCTTTACACCAGAGTAAGTAGATCATTTCATGTTATATTTATATGTTAAAGATGGAAGACAAAAATAAGTATCTAGGCTTTAGTTTTTCTGTTAAATTTATATTATGATCTTAGCTTTCTTGGGAATTTGATGGTAAGGTATAGTAAAGATTGTTTATATAGTATTCAATGCATGTATAGATGTCCAAGGGAAGTGCCATGGACCAAATTTCAGGGGAAATTATTTGCAGTGGCCCATGGCAATATCAGTTTATGCATTTCCTCCCTAAAAAATTAGAACAAATGAATATTTTTGTCATATAAAATTCTGACTGGCATAATTATGTAGACTTAGCTACAGCTGAAACATATCTTCTAAAACTCCATCCAAATTCATGTTAACATCTTTCTTATTGGTAATTACTTAAACATTCAGTTTTCTCATTTATTGCATGCCAAACAGAATAAAATTGCTAAGTGAAATTTAATGGTGCAAAGCAACATAAATAGGTGCTGAGGAAAAGTGTACTAAACATGGCAGACAATATGTGAACGTCTGACTGGAACCTACTTCGTCAGAAATAATTAGGACATAAATTTAACATAATTGAGAAGTATAGAATTTGTTATTTAAATTTCTAATTTGTTATAGAAATTTAATAGTGCAAGTGTGTAATAGAAAGCAAGAATACATATTTCTTTAATGCTCAACTCTTTGTGGAGTATTATAACTGCTTGAAAGGATGCATAAAACGGTTGTATTTCAAGACAACAGAAGTGTTCTCTTGAAGAGGTATAAAAGAATTGTTCAAAAAAAAGAAAATACATGTTGATCAGGAAGTTTAATTTTTTTTTTTTAAAGAGAATGTCTGCAAGATTAAGTCTGAACCAAAAATAGGTAGAAAATTAATTCTGGAAAAAATTCTGCAGATAAAAGGTAATATTTTTGTTTATAAAATATTTATCATTCTGTATATATATTGAATGTTCTTGCATAATCTTTATTTCTATAATTTTTTACAAAATAATGATATATTCTCTAGTCTATACATATGTGGTTTAGCTACCCGCAGGGGCATGATGGAGTTCCTCCCAAAATTTGGTCCAGAGGTTAAGACTCATGATGCCATACACACATATATACAGCAAGAAGATATCAAAAGGTATATTTACATAATAAAGCTTTTCTGGGTAGAGTGGCAGGGGGCTTTAAGCTGGAGTGAATATGTCTTGAGAAAGTGTCCTTGGGTTTTTATTGTGCTTAGGGCATGTGCCCAGAGTTAGGGTTTTTGCACACAGCCAGGGATTTGTATGGTTTGAGTCTCCTACCCACACCAAAGAGGGTAGCATACAGGCTTTTTCTTAGATTCCCAGATGTCGGAGAGAAGGAACGGTGAGACTTAAAACATGGGGTCAGGCTCTTCATTACAATTGGCATACTTAAATGTAAAAAGTAAAATTTCTAATTTTGGAAATCTCAGCATATTAATAAATTTCTAAGAAGTCACATGAAAAACAGATTGTTCTACAGTGCCTACTATGTGTTAAGCACTGTACTTAGCATTTTGGTTATATTACATAATTTAATTTTCACAAGAACTGGTAAGTGAGGAACTATTATCTGTATTTTTCCTAAAAGAAAACTAGTATATAAAACATAGTAACGTGTTCAATGACATGTGCCTAATGGCACATGCCCAGGTAGAAATTAGTTAAGGAAGGATTTATACAAAAATAGACTACTGCCAGAATGTGGAGTTAAATCATATATCCTCCCTCTGGATAATGAGATTGTGTGAGTAAGTGGAATCAAATGTTTTTTGCTTTTTCTTTAAGTTTTTGAAAATGAGAAAAAAACCTGTAAGAGCTCTCATTGTAACAAATATTTACTCTACTAGGGGGCTTAGCCTTTAGTCAAAGCAATTGTAAATTAGAATTTTTGTGGCAATTTAGAATAGAAAATAATCCCCAAATATATTTCTATTTAGTCCTTTTTATTAATATTTTCATTTTTGCATCAAACCACTTTTTTATTTCATCAATTTCAAAACTTTGACAGCCAAAGAAGCAGTTTGAACTCCAGTAGTGTTATGAAAACATGTAAGTCCATTTGGCATTACAATTTAACAGTCCATGTGATTGAGGGCAAAACTTGCCAAATATATAAAATCAAGTAAGAAATAACCTGTGGTCACCTAATCTATGACAAAGGAGGCAAGAATATACAATGAAGAAAAGGCAGTCTCTTCGATAAGTGGTGCTAGGAAAACTGGACAGCCACATGTGAAAGAATGAAATTAGAACACTCCCTAACACCATGCACACAAAAAAATGGATTGAAGAGCTCAATGTAAGACCTGATATGATAAAACTCTTAGAGGAAAACATAGGCAGAACACTCTCTGACATAAATCTCAGCTAGATCTTTTTTGATCCACCTCCTAGAGTAATCAAAATAAAAACAAAAATAAACAAATGGGACCTGATTAAATTAAACTTAAAAGCTTTTGCACAGCAAAGGAAACTATAAACAAAATGAAAAGACAACCCACACAATGGGAGAAAATATTTGCAAATGAAGCAACTAACAAGGAATTAATCTCCAAAATATACAAACAACTCATGCAACTCAATATTTAAAAACAACAACAACAAACAATCCAATCAAAAAATGGCCAGAAGACCTGAATAGACATTTCTCCTAAGAAGACATACAGATGGGCAAGAGGCACATGAAAAGATGCTCAACATCTCTAATCATTAGAGAAATGCAAATCAAAGCTACAATGAGGTATCACCTCACACTCATCAGAATGGCCATCATCAAAAAATATATACAAACAACAAATGCTGGAGGGAGTATGGAGAAATAGGAACCCTCCTACACCATTAGTGAGAATGTAAATTGGTGCAGTCACTATGGAGAACAGTATGGATGTTCCTTAAAAAACTAAAAATAGAGCTACCATATGATCCAGCAATCCCAATCCTGGGCCTATATGTGGAGAAAACCATAATTCAAAAAGATATATAGATCCCAATCTTCATCGCAGCACTATTTACAATAGCTAGGACATGGAAGCAACCTAATTGTCCATTGATGGATGAATGGAAAAAGAAGGTGTTGTATGTATATACAATGGAATATTACTCAGCCATTTAAAAGAACAAAATAATGCAATTTGCAGTGACATGAATGGACCTAGAGATTGTCATACTGAGTAAAGTAAGTCAGACAGAGAAAGACAGATATCATATCTCTTATATGTGGAATCTAAATAAACAGTACAAATGAACTTATTTACAAAACAGATATAGTCACAGATGTACAAAACAAAATTATGGTTACCAATGGGGAAAAGTGGGGAGGGATAAATTGGGATTGACATATACACACTACTAATTTTAAAATAGATAACTAACAAGAACCTGCTGTATAACACAGGGAACTCTACTCAATACTCTGTAATGACTTATATGGAAAAAGAATCTAAAAATGAGTGGATGCATGTATGTGTGTAACTGATTCACTTTGCTATACAGCAGAAAATAACACAACATCATAAATCAACTATACTCCAATAAAAATTAAAAAAAACAAGTAATAGGTAAAAATAAATACAGTAGAGAAAAAATAAGGCATTAAATGTAATGAACTAGTCATAAACCAGAAATTTTTATTTCTAACATAGTAAATGTTATAAAACTGTTTAACATAACAGTTAAACATTCTGAGTCACTGGAGAATCAGAATTTAGAATGTTTCAAGGGATGCTTATTTAGGGGAATGTGTGGAAACAGAAATCACTTTATAATCTTGTTAATATATCTCCATATTAATTAATATGGAGTTAAACAACATGCTATTGAAGAATCAATTGGCTCAAAAGAGAAATAAGAAAACAATACCTTGAGCCAAATGAAAATACAACATACCAAAACATATGGGGTGTAGTAAAAGAAGTTCTAAGAGGGAAGATCATAGCAATAAACACCTGCCTCAAGAAACAACACTCAAACAATCTAACATTGCACCTTAAGGAACAAGGAAAATAACAAATGAAGCCAAAGTTAGTACAAGGAAGGACATAAATCAGAGCAGCAATAGAGAAAAAAGTACAATAGAAAATATCAATGAAACTAAGTGCTGGTTCTTTGAAAAGATAAACAAAATTGAGAAACCTATAGCTAGACTCATCAACAATAACAAAAAACATCTCAACAAATCAGAAACAGAAGAGGAAGTGTTATAATTGACACCACAAAAATACAAAGAATCATAAGAGACGACTCTGAACAATTATACACCAACAAATTGGGCAACCATTTGGAAAGAAGAAGAAATGGATAAATTCCCAGAAACATAGAGCCTACCAAGACTGAATCATGAAGAAATAGAAAATCTGAACAGACTGACTACTAGTAAGTAGACTGACAGTAATCAAAAACTCTAACCAATACTCAGATACAAATAACAAATCTTTTCAAACATTTCCAAACTCATTTTATGAAGCCAGCAGTACCATGATACCAAAACCAGACATAGATTACACAAGAAATGAAAACTATAGCCCAATATCCCTGATGAACCTTCAACAAAACTTTTAAAAACCCTCACAAAACTTTTAAAACCCTCAACAAAACTTTAGCTAAATTCAGCCATACATTGAAAGGATCATACACCATGATAAAGTGGGATTAATTCCAGGGATGCAAGGATGGTTCAACATCTGCAAATCAATGTGAAACACCCTATTAAAAAGGATAAAAATCCTTTTTCCATCCTCTCACTTTCAGTCTGTATGTGTCCCTAGGTCTGAAGTGGGTCTCTTGTAGACAGCATATATACACGTTTTGTTTTTGTGTCTATTCAGCCAGTCTGTCTTTTGGTTGGAGCATTTAATCTATTTACATTTAAGGTGATTATCGCTATGTATGTTTTTATTGCCATTTTGTTAATTGTTTTGGATTTGTTTTTGAGAGTTTTTTTCTTCCCTTCCTCTTTTGTTCTCTCCTCTTGTGATTTGATGACTAACTTTAGTGTTGTGTTTGGATTCCTTTTTCTTTTGTGTGTGTGTATCTATTGTAGATTTTCAGTTTGTGGTTACCATGAGGTTTTGATATAGCACTCTGTATGTAAAAAAGATTGTTTTAAGTTGCTGGTCTTTTAATTTCAAATGCATTTCCAATATCCTGCATTTGTGCTTGCCTCTTCTCACAATTGCTGGTTTTGATATACAGTAAGTCCCCTACATATGAACCTTCAAGTTTTGAACTTTCAAAGATGTGAAAGTGCATTCTCATGTCCAATCATGTAAGTTAGTTCACATGTCTGGTGTACACTGTCACATGTGTGCATTCTTTACAAGTGGTTGTGCTTTCTGTGTACTTTATAGTA
The DNA here is from genome assembly GCF_963455315.2 of Globicephala melas. Taxonomy (NCBI): domain Eukaryota; kingdom Metazoa; phylum Chordata; class Mammalia; order Artiodactyla; family Delphinidae; genus Globicephala; species Globicephala melas. The sequence goes on from NC_083318.1 coordinate 84,217,170, forward strand.
CTGTATAGTGTACAGTATCTTTATTTCAAGCCCAGGATGTCTGGAAGAAAGTGTAAAAGCAGCAGTATATAGCCAATTGTGTTAGTTGGGTGCCTAGGCTTACTTTGTTGGACTTACAGACAAGTTGGGATTACAAACTTGCTCTCAGAACTCTTTCATATGTAGGGGACTTACTATATGTGCAGATGATTTCTTACCCTTTCTGTATGTTTGCCTTTACCAGTGAGCTTTTCCATTCATAATTTTCTTGTTTCTAGTTGTGGCCTTTTCTTTTCCACTTAGAGAAGTTCCTTTAGCATTTGTTGCAATGCTGGTCTTGTGGTGCTGAATTCTCTTAGCATTTGCTTGTCTGTAAAGCTTTTGATTTCTCCATCAAACTGAATGAGAGCCTTGCTAGGTAGAGTATTCTTGATTGTGGGTTCTTCCTTTTCATCACATTAAATATATCATGCCACTCCCTTCTGAGAGCTTCTGCTGAGAAATTAGCTGATAACCTTATAGGAGTTCCCTTGTATGTTATTTGTTGCTTTTCTCTTGTTGCATTTAATATTTTTTCATTGTCTTTTATTTTTGTCAATTTGATTACTATGTCTCAGAGTGTTCCTCCTTGGGATTACCATGCCTGGGACTCTCTGTGCTTCCTGGTCTTGGGTGACTCTTTCCATTCCCATGTTAGAGAAGTTTTCAGCTATTATCTCTTCAAATATTTGATCTTCAAATATTTTCAAAGAAAGAAAATATTCTCTCCTTCTTATCCTTCTGAGACCCTGATAATGTGAATGTTGGTGCATTTAATGTTGTCCCAGAGGTCTCTTAGACTTCTTCATTTCTTTAACTCTTTTTTTGTTGTTGTGTTCCATGATAGTTATTTCCACCTTTCTGTCTTCCAAGTCACTTATCCATTCTTCTGCCTCATTTATTCTGCTATTGATTCTTTCTACTGTATTTTTCATTTCAGTTCTTGTATTGTTCATCACTGTTTGTTCTTTAGTTCTTCTAGGTCTTTGTTAAACATTTCTTTCATCATCTCAACCCTTGCCTCCATTCTTTTTCTGAGAGCCTGTGTCATCTTCACTATCATTATTCTGAACTCTTTTTCCAGTGGGTTGCCTATCTCCCCTTCACTTAGTTGTTTTTCTCAGGGTTTATCTTGCTCCTTCATCTGTGACATGTTCCTCTGCCATCTCATTTTGTCTAACTTTCTGTGAGATTGCAGTTTCCATGCCACAGGCTGCAGGACTGTAGTTCTTCTTGCTTCTGTGTTCTTCCCTCTGGTGAGTGAGGCTATCTAAGAGGCTTTGCAGGTTTCCTGATGGGAGGGATGTGTTCCTGCTCAGTGGTGGGTGGAGCTGGGTCTTGTCCTTCTGGTGGGCAGAGCCATGCTCAGGAAGACATTATGCCACTTGTCTGATGACAGGTGTGGCTGTGTTCCCTCCTTGTTGGTTGGTTGGCCTGAGGAGTCCCAGCACTGGAGCCTATAGGCTGTTGGCAGCCTTTGGGAGGGCTCACACCAATGAGTATTCCCCAGAACTGCTGCTCCCAGTGTCTTTGTACCCACAGTGGGCCACAGCCATCCCATGCCTCCACTGGAGACCCTCTAAAAATAGTAGGTAGGTCTGGCCCAGTCTCTTAAGGGATAACTGGTTTTTTCCACTGGGTCCTGGTGCACATGAGACCATCTCTTCACCTTCCAAGAATGGAGTTTCTGTTTATCCCAGTCCTGTGGAATTCCTGTGATCAAACCCTGCTGGCATTCAAAGCCAGATTCTTTGGAATCTTCTCCTCCTTTTGCTTGATGCCCAGGCTGGGAAGCCTGATGTGGGGCTCAGAACTTTCACTCCTGTGGAAGAACTTCTGTGGTATAATTGTTTTCTAGTTTGTGAGTCACCTACCTGGCAGGTATGGAATTCAATTTTATTGTGATTGCACTCCTCCTACCACCTCATTGTGGCTTCTTCATTGTCTTTGGATGTTGGGTATCTTTTATGGTATGTTCCAGCAACTTTTTTGTCAATGGTTGTTCAGCAGTTAGTTGTGATTTTGGTGTTCTCATAAGAAGCAGTGAGCTCATGTCATTCTACTCTGCCATGTTGAGCTAATCTGCAAAGAGGCATCTCTGTCTCTCAGAGATCACCCAGGTTTCTGCTCTCCCTCTCACCAGCTTCCTAGGCATGCACACAAACATGGGCACATAGCTATTCCATGTGAATGAAAATGGAAAGAGAGCTGGAGTAACAATACTCATATCAGACAAAATAGACTTGAAAATAAAGACTGTTACAAAAGACAAAGAAGGACACTGCATAATGGTCAAGGGTCAATCCAAGAAGAAGGTATAACAATTGTAAATATATAGGCACCCAGCATAGGAACACCTTAATATATAAGGTAACTGCTAACAGCCATAAAGGGAGAAATTGACAGTAACACAATGATTGATAGGCGGGGACTTTAACACCCCACTTTCATCAATGGACAGATCATCCAGACAGAAAATCAATAAGGAAACACAGTCCTTAAATGACACATTAGACCAGATGGACTTTTATTTATAGTGTGTTCCATTCAAAAGCAGCAGAATACGCATTTTTCTCATGCACATGGAACATTCTCCAGGAATGATCACATGCAGGGCCACAAAGTGAGCCTCATTAAATTTAAGAAAATTGAAATCATAGCAAGCATCCTTTCTGACCACAACATTATGAGATTAGAAATCAACTGCAAGGAAAAAATTGTAAAAAAAAAAAAAACCCACAAACACATGGAGGCTAAAAATATACTACTAAACAACAAAAGGATCACTGAAGAAATCAAAGAGGAAATCAAAAAATACCTAGAGACAAATGAAAATGAAAGCATGATGAGCCAAAACTTATGTGATGCAGCAAAAGCAGTTCTAAGAAGGAAGTTTATAGCAATGCAAGCCTACCTCAGGAAACAAGAAAAATCACAAATAAACCACCTAACCTTACACCTAAAGCAACTAGAGGAAGAAGAACAAACAAAACCCAAAGTTAGGAGAAGGAAAGTAATCATAAAAATTGGAGCAGAAATAATTGAAATAGAGATGAAGCAAAAAATAGCAAAGATCAATTAAACTAAAAGCTGATTCTCTGAGGTTAACATAATTGATAAACCTTTAGCCAGACAAATCAAGAAAAAAAGGGAGAGAGCTCCAATCAATAAAATTAGAAATAAAAAAAGAAGAAGTTACAATGGACACCACAGAAATACAAAGAATCAAAGAGACTACTAAAAGTAAATTTACACCAATAAAACGGACAACCTGGAAGCAATGGAAGCAAACGTACAATCTCCCAAGCCTGAAGCAGGAAGAAGTAGAAAATATGAACAGACCAGTCACAAGTACTGAAATTGAAAGTGTGATAAAAAGAAAAAAACAAAACAAAAATCACCCAACAAACAAAAGTCCAGGACCAGATGCTTCACAAGTGAATTCTATCAAACATTTAGGGAAGAGTTAACACTTATCCACTGAAACTATTCCTCTGAAACTATTCCAAAAAGTTTCAGCGGAAGGAATACTCCCAGATTCATTCTATGAGGCCACTATCACCCTGATACCAAAACAGGACAAAAATACCACACAAAAAGAAAATTACAGGCCAGTATTCCTGATGAACATAGACACAGAAATCCTCAACAAAATACTAGCAGTCTGAATCCAGCAATACATTAAAAGGATAATACACCACGATCAAGTGGGATTTATCCCCGGGATGCAAGGATTTTTCAATATCTGCAAATCAATCAGTGTAATACATCATATCAACAAATTAAGAATAAAAAACATATGATCATCTCAATAGATGCAGAAAAATCTTTTGACATAATTCAACACATATTTTATGATAAAAGCTCTCCAGAAAGTGGTCATAGAGGAAACATATGACTCAAGATGATAAAGACCATATACGACAACCAACAACTAACATCATACTCAACAGTGAAAAGCTGAAAGGATTTCCACTAAAGTCAGGAACAAGACAAGGATGTCCACTCTCACCACTTTTATTCAACATAGTTTTGGAAGTCCTAGCCATGGCAATCAGAGAAGAAAAAGAAATAAAAGGAATCCAAATCAGAAAAGAAGAAGTAAAACTGTCACTGTTTGCAGATGATGTGGTACTATACATAAAAAATCCTAAAAATGCTACTAGAAAACTAGAGCTCATCAATGAATTTGGTAAAGTTGTAGGATACAATTAATACACAGAAATCTGTTGCATGTCTCTGCACTAGTAACAAAATATCAGAAAGGGAAATTAAGGAAATAATCCTATTTACTATCACATCAAAAAGAATAAAATACCTAAGAATGAACCTACCTATGGAGACAAAATACCTGTACTCCAAAAAATATAAGATGCAGATGAAAGTAATCAAATATGACACAGATTGAAAAATATACCATGTTCTTGGAATGGAAGAATCAATATTGTCAAAATGACTATACTACCCAAGGCAATCTACAGATTCAATGCAATTTCCATCGAATTACCAATGGCATTTCTCACAGAACTAGACCAAGAAATTTTACAATTTTTATGGAAACACAAAAGACCCTGAATAGCCACAGCAATCTTGAGTGAAAAAGGAAGCCAGAGGAATCAGGCTCCTTCACTTCAGACTATACTACAAAGCTACAGTCATCAAAACAGTACAATACTAGCCCAAAAACAGAAATGTAGATGAACAGAACAGGATAGAAAGCCCAGAGCTAAATCTATGAACCTATGGTCAATTAATCGATGACAAAGGAGGCAAAACTATACAATGGAAAAACAGTTTCTTCAATAAATGGTGCTGGTAAAACTAGAAATCTTCATGTAAAAAAAAATTGAAATTAGAACATTCTTTAACACCATACACAAAAATAAACGCATAATGGATTAAAGCCCTAAATATAATACTGGATTCTATAAAAGTCTTAGAGGAAAATATAGGCAGAACACTCTCTGACATAAATTGCAACAAGATCTTTTGCAATCCATCTCCCAGAGTAATGGAAATTAAAACAAAAATAAACAAATGGAACCTAATTAAACGTAAAAGCTTTTGCACAACAAAGGAAGCAAAGCAAAAAGATAGCCCACAGAATGGGAGAATATATTTGCAAACAATGCAACTGACTAGGGATTAATCTCCAAAATTTACAAACAGTTCATTTGGCTCACTGTCATAAAAGCAAACAAACCAAACAAAAAATGGGCAGAAGACCTAAATAGGCATTTCTCCAAAGAAGACATACGGATGGCCAAGAGGCACATGAAAAAATGCTCAACATTGCTAATTAGAGAAAGGCAAATCAAAACTGTAATGAGGTATCACCTCACACTCATCAGAATGGCCATCATCAAAAAGTCTACAAATAATAAATGCTCAAGAGGGTATGGAGAAATAGGAACCCTCCTACACCATTGGTGGGAATGTAAATTGGTGCAGCCACTATGGAGAAAAGTATGGAGGTTCCTTAAAAAACTAAAAATAGAGCTACCATATGATACTGCAATCCCACTCCTGGACATATGTCTGGAGAAAACCTTAATTCCAAAAGGTACATGCACCCCAGTGTTCATTGCAGCACTACTTACCATAGCTAGGACATGGAAGCAACCTAAATATCCATCAACAGAGGAATGGATAAAGAAGATGTGGTACATATATACAATGGAATATTACTTAGCCATAAAAAGGAATGAAATAATGCCATTTGCAGCGACATGGATGGACCTAGAAATTGTCATACTGAGTGAAGTAAAACAGACAAAGATAAAAATATTATATGATATCACTTATATAGGGAATCTAAAAAAAATGGTACCAATGAACCTAGTTATAAAACAAATTGAGTCATAGATATAGAAAGCAACCTTATGGTTACCAACAGGGAATGGTGGGGAAGGGATATATTGGGGATTGGGATCAACATATACACACTAATATATATATAAAATAGTAACTAATAGGAACCTACTGTATAGTACGGGGAACTCTATTCAATACTCTGTAATGAACTATATGGGAATAGAATGTAAAAAGAGTGGATATATGTATATGTATAAATGATTCACTTTGTTGTACACCTGAAACTAACACAACGTTGTAAATCAACTATACTCCAATAAATTAATTGAAAATAAAAAAATTAAGGAGATGCCATAAAAAAAGGTGACAATACTGATGTGTTGTTTTTAACCCATTAGACTGACACTATTTCAAAAGGATGTTAATATACACAACAGGCAAGAGTGTACCTTTACTATCAAAAACAGATTTAAATTACCCACTTGCTAATTTGATCTGCTGTATAATCAATAGTTCAACACACATTATAAGATGTATCCCTTGAGTTTGGAGTAAGTACTCACTAATTAACTAGACAGTGACAAAAAAAAGAATTTGTAAATGAGAGAGAAAAAGAACAAGAGAGAAAATGGTTACAAAATCTTTTATGAATCTAAGCCTGCAAACTATTAAAAAAACACATGAAATCTAACACCAAGAAAGTCAACATAATCCATAATCAGAATGGAAATTCACTCTATATGAAAATTATGTAACAGCTCCATCTGACAAAGATGGGTGCAACAAATTCGGAGATTGGGATTGACATATATATACTACTATGTATAAAATAGATAACTAATGAGAACCTACTGTTTAGCACAGGGACCCCTACTCTATGATCTGTGGTGACCTAAATGGAAAGGAAATCTAAAAAAAAAGTGGATATATGTATATGTAAACTCACATTGCTGTGCAGCAGAAACTAACACAACATTGTGACTATAGGTAATAATACCATACTTATATTTGAAAGCTGCTAAGAGAGTAGATCTTAAAATTTCTCATTACAAGAAAAAATTATATGTAAAATATAAGGCCAAATTTACAGTAAATTGACTGCCCTAGTTTGAAAGAATAAAAATGCCTCTAAGTTACTGTTGTTCTCAAATATATAGCCAATGATTATAAAATATTGTTAGCTAATAGATTTTGTTTTCATTTGTATAATGTATGAGACTAGTGTCTACATAGTATTTTGTCAGTAAAAATGGGATTAAAAAGAGAGGTCACTGAAATGTGAACATCATGTATTTTTTATTGGGTTGAGACACGGTCTTCAGGGAAGACCTGTGTATGATCAGTGAAAGACAGTAAAGCCTTAAAAACAAACAGAAATTTATGTATTTTTAATAACACAAACCTAGTCATTGGTTCTACTAGAGAGAGGTGATTTATATTAGAGTAGACATAATACGATGTAAAGGGTTTATGTCTAGAATTATATCAAGTTGATTAATCAATAAACATTTATTAAATACCTACCATGTGTGTGTTGTTGGTTTAGGCAGGCAGATTCAGATTTGAATAAAAGTAAAATACTTCTTGTTCTTAAAAACACATCCTTAAAATATATTAAAATAATAACCAATACTTAAACATTATCTTTTAAAAAAGGCATACAATGTACGATGAAACATATTAGACCACCTAACCTAGTCTGATGGTCATTGAAGAATTTTCTGAGGATCTAACTTAATATCTATTAAATTATTTGGTTGTAATTGAATAATTTCCCTAGCCTAACACAATAAAGACAAATCATAGCTTTTTTTATTCAGTGAATTCTATACATCTACCAGTTCTGGGAGAGCGAATAATTCAATAAATATTTCTTTATTAGTGTGATTCATATAAATGCTGAATATTATCAGTTGAAAACACTCCTGAAATTTCCTTCAAATTGACACTAATCTGTAAGTGAACATTCTCTAAGCAAAGTTATTAATAAAGTTTTATATTTACTTAATTATAATGTATAATTATAAATGTATATAGCATGTTTTGTCTGTAAGACTGCCATGAAAAATTTATAAAAACATGCGTGTTGAAATCATCACAGAAATGCTATATAATTACCATAATCTCTGAGTCTGGAAAATATACATGAAGAAGAATAAAATTTGCTTGGGTTGTGTTAATTTTATTGAACTTAAAACAGATTTTAGTTATCTTTTTGGTTTTTCTTGGAGAGAATATTTGTAAATGATGCTACCGACAAGGGCTTAACTTCCAAATATTCAAACAGCACATACAACTCAACAACAAAAAAATGAACAACCCAATGGAAAAATGGACAGAGGACCTAAAGAGACATTTCTCCAAAAAAGACATACAGATGGTGAAGAGGCACATGAAATCATGCTTAACATTGCTAATTATTAGAGAAATGCAAATCAAAACTACAATGAGGTACCATGTCACACCAGTCAGAATGGCCATCAGTAAAAACTCTACAAATAAATGCTGGAGGGGATGTGGAGAAAAGGGAACCCTCCTACACTGTTGGTGGGAATGTAAGTTAGTAGACCCACTATGGAAAACAGTATAGAGATTCCTCAGAAAACTAAAAATAGAATTAGCATATGATCCATTAATCCCACTCTTGGACGTATATCCAGACAGAACTCTAATCCAAAAAGATACAGTAAGTCCCCTACATATGAACCTCAAGTTAAGAAATTTCAAAAATGCCAACTCCTGTTTGTATATCCAATCACGTAAGTTAGTTCACATGTCTGGTGACATGTGGTGACACATGTCTAATCTCACATGCATGCATCCTCTATGAATGGTTGTGCTTTTGTGTACTTTACAGTACTGTATAGAGTACAATAGTACAGTATCTTTATTTCAAGCCAAGGTAGTCCAGAAGCAAGCGTAAAAGCAGCAGTGATGTAGCTGGCACTACTGTACTTTTCAAGGTACTATACTGTAATATTAAAAATGTTTTATTTTTTGTGTTTTTTTGTTTTTCATGTATTATTTGTGTGAAAAGTATTATAAACCTATTACAGTACAGTACTATATAGCTGATTGTGTTAGTTGGGTACCTAGGCTAATTTTGTTGTACTTACAAACAAATTGGATTTACAAACACACACTCAGAATGGAACTCATTCATATGTAGGGGACTCACTGTACATGCACCTGTATGTTCATAGAAGCACTACTTACAAAGGCCAAGACATGAAAACAACATAAATGTCCATCAACAGATGGATGGATAAAGAAGATGTGGTATATATATACAATGGAATATGACTCAGCCATAAAAATGAATGAAATAATGCCATTTACAGCAACATGGATTCAACTAGAGATTATCATACTAAGTAAAGTAAGTCAGAAAGAGAAAGACAAATACTATATGATATCACTTATATGTGGAATCTAAAACATGACACAAATGAACCTATCTACAAAAGAGAAACAGATTCATGGACATAGAAAACAGATTTGTGGTTGCCAAGGGGGAGGGGGTTGGGGGAAGATGGAGTGGGAGGTTGAGGATAGCAGATGTAAGCTATTATATATGGAATGGATAAACAACAAGGTCCTACTGTATATAGAACTATAGTCAGTATCCTATGATAAACCATAATGGAAAAGATTATAAAAAAGAAGGTATATATATATATATATATATATATATATATATATATGATTGAATCACTTTGCTGTACAACGGAAATTAATGCAACATTGTAAACCAACTATACTTCAATAAAAAAAATTTAAAAAAAAACTTTTAGTGACGACATCTAACTCATCTCTGTTGTAGCCTGTCCAAAAATGCACTCAGCATTCATATGACACCTATTGGAAGATAGCTTTTAAACAAATAGGCATTAGCTTATCTTCAGTTTTTTGTACCAAATATTGTACTTCAGCCAATGTTATACTAAAGTAAATAAGCCTCAGTGACTTCCCTGAAGGAGTTGAGGTTTAGTGTTTTCTGATCTTTGTGGTCAAGTAGAAACACCACATTGTTTTTTCCACAAAACTTTTCCACTATCATCACATGAAAACTGATTGTTTCATAAATAAATATTGGGTTGGCCAAAAAGTTCGTTTGTTTTTTCCCATAAGATGGCTCTAGTAGCACTTAGTTGTCTTGAACTTCATTCAAAACAATTTTGTTAGATTGTATGTGACAGCTGTCATATCGTGCATTTAAAAAAATGACTTACCAAAATTGATGAATTTTTGTGTAGCCATTTTAATATTGAAGATGGAAGGAAAAGCAACATTTCAGTATATTATGCTTCATTATTTCAAGAAATGTAAAAACACAACCAAAACGCAAAAAAAAGATTTGTGCAGTGTATGGAGAAGGTGCTGTGACAGATCAAATGTGTCAAAAGTGGTTTGTGAAGTTTCATGCTGGAGATTTCTCGCTGTATGATGCTCCTCGGTTGGGTAGACCAGTTTAAGTTGATAGCGATCAAATCGAGACATTAATATAGAACAATCAACATTATACCATGTGGGAGATAGCTGACGTATTCAAAATATCCAAATCAAGCGTTGAAAGTCATTTGCTCCAGCTTGATTATATTAATCACTTTGATGTTTGGGTTCCACATAAGTTAAGTGAAAAAACCTTCTTGGCTGTATTTCCGCATGTGATTCTCCACTTAAATGTAAAGATAACATTCCATTTTTTAAACAAATTGTGATGAGCGATGAACAGTGGATACTGTACAATAATGTGGAACAGAAGAGATTGTGGCACAAGTGAAATGAACAACCATCAACCACATCAAAGGCTGGTCTTCATCCAAAGAATGTGATGATGTGTATTTGGTGGGATTGGAAGGGAGTCCTCTATTATGAGCTTCTTCCAGAAAACCAAACGATTAATTCCAATAAGTACTGCTCCCAATTAGACCAACTGAAAGCAGCACTCGATGAAAAGCATCCAGAATTAGTCAACAGAATATACATAGTCTTCCTTCAGGATAACACAAGACCACATGTTTCTCTGATGACCAGGCAAAAACTGTTACAGCTTGGCTGGGAAGTTCTGATTCATCTGCTGTGTTTGCCAGACATTGTACTTTGGGATTTCCATTTATTTAGGTCTTTACAAAATTCTCTTAATGGAAAAAATTTCAATTCCTTGGAAGACTGTAAAAGGCACCCGGAACAGTTATTTGCTCAAAAAGATAAAACGTTTTGGGAAGATGGAATTATGAAATTGCCTGAAAAATGGCAGAAGGTAGTGGAACAAAAGGGTGAATACATGGTTCAATAAAGTTCCTGGCGAAAATGAAAAATGCGTCTTTTATTTTTACTTAAAAGGTGAAGGCACTTTTTGGCCAACCCAATATTTCCAGCCAATGATGCTTTTACTATGTACATAAGTCAATGTCTATTTAAAGATATATATTATATATATATATAATATTCATTTCCTAAAGATTAAATTGCTTAATGAAAATAAAGCACTTTTACTGTACAGTTTTCAACTTTGCTTTTTGTCCTTGATAGGAGCCAGAAGTGTATATATTTATTTCTTGTTCAAACATTTACTTCCTCTTCCTTTGTCCCATTCTGACTAGCTCCCTTCTATCAGTTCCTTTTGTATAGGAAAATTAGGCTTTCTAATCTACCAACATAAGGTACCCGACTTGCTTTGGTCAATGAAATGTGAGTGGAGGTGATGTGTCCTAGTCTCTAGTAGAAACTTTAAAGCTATTGCATGGTTCTACCATAGCACTTTCCCCTTCAGTGTGAGGCCAGCATGTTTCAGGTAGCACCTTCAACTTCACATTCATGCTAGAATAAAGATCTGCACCACTCTATGCAGGGAGCCCAGATCAAATGCTCTGTGATCTCAGAAGCTGGGCTTCAAGCTCTGGTTCTGGACCACCTCCTATTGAGGCCCCAAAGTTCAGGGTTCAAGGGAAAATACCTTGAACCTGAACTTTTTATTTCACCTTTTGAACCTCAATTTCCTTAGCTTTCAAGTGGATACTATCAAATTTGTAGGATTGTTAGAAACTTTAAATGTTTTTGGTACACAGTAAACTCTCATTAAATGACCTAATTATATATATTACCAAAAATATAACTAGAGTTTAGGAGAAACAAATTTATTTATTCTCCCTAACTGAGCGACAGTTAAAAATGTTTGTCTGAACGACTTATGTATTCCTTTTTAATGATTTCTGAAAATATTGAAAGCACAGCAAAGAAGCACTTAAAAGTTATTAGAAAAGATTTATGTAAGTATTTTCACAAACCAGGTAGTGGTAGTTTAGAGAAAGACCCCTCTTCCTATATTTTAGAGAACACTATTCAGACAAACTATTTCATATATTTGGGAAAATAGATATTTTAGAATTTTCTTCACATTGTTTCTTATTTTTAAGAGAGACACAAATTTTCATTTAGATTTAGATTAGTACCCAAGCCTGTCAAAGGTAGATTAACAAGTTTTGAGCTTTCTAATGACAGATACATATAAACAGAGATTACTGCTGTTGGAATAATGAACATATTACTTGCATTGTATTTATTTTAATATTCATTTTAATTTAACTAGTTTATTTTCTTTAAAAGAGACATATTTATGGCAAGTGTTAAAGGTTTTGCAGTTTGCAATATGTTTAAGTCAGTTGATAAAAATTTATCAAATATATAACACAGGTAATATAAGGATATGTCAAAATCATAGAGAATAACTATGAATTAGAAAATACTGTCATAAAATAGGGTTAGTGATTAATATAGTTTCCTGATTTACAAAATCTATCTTTAATACCTCTCCTCTAATCCAGGTAACCTAATTCACTCTTTTTAGAACATATTTTATAATTATTTTCCTTACCCTCTCTTCTCAATTTTTATTATTTTTCTCATCTGTTCTTCTTTATTACCATGGAGTAAATATAAAATAAATATCTACATAAATGTAGATATACAAACCACTTTAGCTTCTAGAAAGCACAATTTTAAAATACAGTGGTCTTTTTATAATAGAGTTACAAATACTCTTTAAAATATAATTATAACTTGTTCTTTAATGTTCTCCACTTTTCACATATTTGTCTTATATACTCAAGTAGAAAGTATAGTTTTTGGTAAGTCAAGACTGTAACATTTCCATAATGCATGGAACACTGGACTAGAGTCTATGATCTTTAATTTCTAGTCCTAACTTAGCTATTCATTCATGAATGTATTAATTACATACCCTGGTTATCAATTTTCCTTTCTTCAGAATGAGAGAACTGAATTTTCTTGCACCTATTATTCTTCTCAGATCTCTAATGAAAGAAGATGTGTCTCTTTAAAATATTGACATTGCCTGCATTTATATAAATTCATTTTACAGATATAGGCATTTTTAGTTCAGACCTCCTAATTGGTTTTCATCTGCCATTTTTGACCCACACTATTTTTATTAAAAATTAGATAGAAAAATCATTAATAATCATGATAAATCTCTAAATCTTGAGGCTCATTTATTAGAATCAACACTTTTTAATAAGTTTTATGAATTGTTCTGTCTTCCCTACTGAAGTGGGAGTACCTTAAGGGCATGATCACCTCGACAAATTCATTTTTGTATTTTCATAGCACATAAACTGTCTTGCATGGTTGTGTCTGTAAAAATGTTTATTGAATAAAAGAAACAAAACAAATAATATTTGGTTTTCTAGCACTGTTCTCATTGAAAAGGCCTAATTTTCTGGAATCCCCAATTCAGAAACTTGATTCAGTTTCATGGTAGATGCTAAAACTAAAACTGGAAAAATAATTTTGTGTCATCAACTTTTAGGCTGATTTTCATCAGGTAAAGCCAGATTCTACATTTAGAACAGGAGATAATAACATAGAAGAATGGAGAAATGCAGTTATTAGAAGTGGGAGATGATATCATTGCTATATAGGAGATACCAAACATTTCACTTAGCTGTAAAAAAAAAAAAAAGGAAAAAAAAGAATATTTAAAGGATTTAGCTTTTTACATTATCATAGGAGGTTCTCTTTTCCATTTCTATGGTAACTTACTGCTAATGTAAATAATAATTGCAGGTACACTTATAAAATCATATTCTGAGAGTTCACTTTTTAATTTTGATCCCCTTTCCCTTTGCTGCTTCCATCTGCTCTGAGTGTGACTGATGATGTTGGGAGCATTTGCAGCATCGTTGCCTCATGCACTTTGTATGCATGAAGCAGATGTAATCTCAGATGATCAGGTATCTATTACTCCTATGAGGAAATATCTACAATAAGCAATTAATTGTGTTTCAGATCCTCCAGTTAGTCATTTATAGAAGATTTAGCAGTACTGTTCATGGACATTCTATTGATCTGTATGTGTGGCTAATTTATCTTCCCTTTCCTATGACTGAAGATAATATAGAGCATATTTTTTCTTTTCTTTCAACATATTATCATGCACTAGATTTGCTTTTTCCCCCTCCTTAAAATGTTATTGAATTTATTTATAAAGTCTAGCATTTCTTGTACTATATGATTCTTATTACCACATAAATACATTTACAAAAATACAGAAGCTTGAACCTCATTTAATAAATAAGTAAAAGCAATGCCCTTGAAGTTCTCTCTTTAACTGCTCATAGTTAACCCTCATAACACAGAACACAAAGTCTTCAAAGAAATGCTCCTTTCCCTTCCCTTTAATTTTTCCTCAACACACATGAACACATACACAAATGTACTGCAGAAGCTTAAGATTGTCCAATGCTGCAGAAAATACTGCCTTTCTAGGATCTATCATAGTTTAAGAGTATTTTGTGACAAGAAGAGTAGTTCCACCAGAACAGGGGTAGAGAAGGGGATCTTAACAATTTATTCTCTTTATTTTCAAACATACCCACTACAGAAAATTATAGAGGGAGTCATTAGTTTACACAAATTTTCTTAAGCTTTTTCCTCCAATGGCAGCAGAGAGATTTTGGAAAGAAGCAGGGAGGGAAGAACACAACAACACAATCTTCAGTATTTAAACTAGGATTCCTAAACTTTAACCAGCTTTTGGAAGCATCCTCTGAAATGCATTTTTCTAGTTTTCCTGGGGAATTTTTTCCCACTTCATATCTATCACATCAACTTTTAAAAAATGAACGCTAATTCATACATATTCTGCTAAAGGCAGAAAAAGCAAAAAAATAAATAAAATAATAATAATCACAGCCACTTCGCAGTTAAATAATAATGTGAATTTTGGCTGTTTCATTTCTTATTCTTCACTTTTTCCTTATCTCAAAGTACACCTCTTAGTATTCCAGAAGAAGTCCAAGATTTGCATATAAATCTAATTGTGTGTATTCATGCAAAACTTTTCAATTCATGACAAACTATCCATAGATATTAAAGTTAATTTGTGAGGAAAGAGCCATTGTGTTCAGAGATAGAAAGTGTCAAGCCTCCTGATCCTCCATGTTTTACTACCACTTAGCTGTACACAAAGTGGACTTATGAAAAGTGCTAAACATTTAGCTAAGCAAAGGGCCATATGTTTGAGAAAGGTGCATCTATGAACTGTTTCTCACATATCAGCGTACATTTGTATATGTACTTGATGTTTTCATTATTATTGAATGGAAATGTAAGGCTTTACATATTTAGAGTAGATTGATCCAAATAAGAAATCATTTAAGCCTAAGACAACTGAAAGTTATTTTTATCACTTGGATCATATAGTAATCCACGAAGCTATTTAACAATGGACTAGCTATTTAAGTATTTATTCTGTGTAAATCAATATTTCTGGCTAAAATTAGGAATATTCAATTCTCACATTTTTAAATTATTTTTTTTAACCAGGTTGAATTCAGTAGATATGATATTTATGTATTTAGTTAAGTCTTATCCTAGGAGTAGTGATTATTTTTCTGCTGATGTAAGCCATAGGGCTTTCTACAAATTGTGTACATTAAGGAAGACAGAATGGGATACTTCCTGTAAATATTATGCACCTTCGTATTTTGATGGTGACTTCTCCATTTCCCACCAGCTCTCTTTAATTGTGAAATTCCAAAGCTCAATGTTTACTTCCTGGGAGTCTATCATCACACTATTTCTACAGTTGAACTTATCAGTAAAAAAAAAAAAAAAAAATGACACAGTATCTACTGATGCAGATGGAACAATAATATCAAAATTGGCAAAGGGAATTTTATTATTAAACACATATGAGAAAAAACATCAAGGTCCATTTCTTATATTTATAGCTTTCTCAAAGCTACTGTTTAGGCCTATACCTGTTATCATGGGGGGAGGAGAGAGAAGTTTAAGACTACAATCCTGTCCACAGGTGAATAGTGGAAGTGGTATCCTGAATAGCACTTGGTTTATCATATTTCCTGTCTTTTTGTTAGAGTTTAGACTATGGGCTTAAGTCATCCACTATGCTATACTGGTTGTTCATTACTTTATCCAGTGTAATATAATTAACATCATGAACATAACAGGTAAAGAAGGAGATATGTTTGACCTAAAAATTCAAGTAAAATTTTTAAAAACATCAGTTGACTTTGGAAGGAGTCCAATTGTTTGAAAACAGTTGCTCTTATCAATTCAAATAAGAAAAATTAAAATTTAGAAACTATTATTAACAAAAAGTCAGAAATTCTGTATCTTGGCATTTTTCTTTCAAAGTGAGTTATCTAGGTAAATTACCACAAAATTGAGTTTAAAATAATTATGTTACCAAATAAAATTTGGATAATCTTTGAAAAGGCCTCAAAGGAGATATAACATTCCATACCTGTATAATGAGAATTGCTTTTCAGACTTAAATATGTGTATCTCAACGTCGTGTTTGTTTATAACAAAGACCTCTATTCCTAAGTTACTAAAATGTAGAGAAAAGAAAACTAATGGATGTTTATAATACTCACATAGGCAATTAAGCTTATTCTGCTTATTTCATTCAAACATTCTATTTTCTAGCTGGTAATGACAGAAATATCAAATCCTCTTTAAAAAAAAACCAGTCAGTTGATAGCCAAAAATCGATAGAGTTTGCATATGTCCATTCAAGGATAGAATTTAGTTTTTGAAATTCGGGATGATAGCTACTTCTTAAATGCTACTTGTACAGATAACCTCTTACTATGGCGGTTGCATAACAACTAAATTTTCTGCCCTTGAAGTCAATGAGAGTTCTGTTCCCAGAAATGTGACCACAAATTGACTTACTCTAATACCGTAGATTTTATTATTTAGTTATGAGGCCTCTCATGCACATTAGGAGTTGACAAGAGTTCGTGGATGGGAGAATAATTACTTACTAAATGTCATACATTAATTTCAAAAGGTTTGCTTTTCAATTGATAATCTCATGATGAATATGTCATCAGGGTATGACGATATTTTATCTTTCAGATGTTCTTAATCTGGAAACCATTAAGACTATATGCAACCTAAATTCAAGTTATTTAGCAGGGATTCTGCAATGTCTACTGGAAACTTTATGTCTACACTAATGAGATTTGTATATCAAATCACACTTTTATTTCGAGGAGTAGCATGAGATTTTTAATATCTAGATCTGTGAGAGTAAATATATTTCAACATATGTTGTACCATTTTTCATAACTTTTAAATAATAATCAACTAGGAGAGTTATTATAATAAAGAAATATTATAACAGGATATTCATCTAATAAATAAATCTTAATAATCATTAGAAAAAGTCACCACAATGTGTGTCACATGAAAACCAGAAACATTACTTGACTAATCTGAATTTCAAAAGGTATGGAAATTCATTTAAATGGATTTGGATTTCTACTTTTTTGAAACCAGCCAAATATTCAGTGAATTTGAATTTTTGTTTTATATACATTTTCCAAAACATAAATAAAATGCATTATGACATAATTAAGCTATAAATTATAAAAAAATACTTTATCTGTTTGCTCTATTCTCAACAGGCAAAAACACACACACTTACATATGCAGAAAGAGGAAAGCAAAAAAGATATCAAATATACCAATGCTAAGAATTGAATCCATAAAGTAAAACTATGAAAATAATTTTACTTTACTTCCACTTAGTTAAATTAACACCAGGGTTTATATAATTTCATTAAAGAAAGATATTTAGACTATTGCAATGTATAAAACCAACTATAATAAAGGTTGCTCAACTAGACTGAATAGTATAATAACTAATACTACCTTTGAGTAATTTACAGTCTACAAGTTAAGAAAGATGTAAGAAAATGAAGGATGTGCAGGAATGGAAGGAATCATCTGGCACTAGGCAGAGAAAAAGAAAGAATAAATGTAGGAAAAAGTCCTGTGGAGCTTAGGAGTCTCCCATCCTAGAAATTGGAGTGGCCACAAAAACACAGACATTATAAATGAATAAGTATTTGCAAAAGAAATCACTGACAAGTCCTACTTTAGAATTATAACTTCTATTTTGCTCTTGACAAAGGTAGCTTTCCCAAGAAAGTAAAGAAAAAGTAATTTTCCTGCCACACTAAAACTGGAGATGAACCTGAAAACACAGAATATGATATATACCAGAATGACTACAGTATACCGAAAGGAAGTAAAACAGAAATAGAGTCACAGAGGTAGAAAATAAATTTATGGTTACCAAAGGTGAAGGGGTCGGGGGAGGGATGAATTATGAGATTGGGGTTAACATGTACACACTATTATGTATAAAATAGATAACTAATAAGGACCTACTGTATAGCACAGGGAACTCTACTCAACACTCTGTAATAACCTATATGGGAAAAGAATCTAAAAAAGAAGGGATATATGTATATGTATAACTGATTCACTTTGCTGTATACCTAAAACTAACACAACATTGTAAATCAACTATACTCCAACCAAAAATTAAAAAAAAAAAAAAGAAGTTGGCTGACATAGGTATTTTGCCTTTGAGGTAGGGAGATTGAATCAAATTCGTAGACTTAACATGTCAGCTTCTACAACTGTTCAACAAGACTTGATCTAAGGAAACTTACATTTAAATAAACAAGACTTGTAAAAGAAGTAATTGTGGGCTTCCCTGTTGGCGCAGTGGTTGAGAGTCTGCCTGCCGATGCAGCGAACACGGGTTTGTGCCCCGGTCGGGGAGGATCCCACATGCCGCGGAGAGGCTGGGCCCATGAGACATGGCCGCTTAGCCTGCGCGTCCGGAGCCTGTGCTCCGCAAAGGGAGAGGCCACAACAGTGAGAGGCCCGTGTACCAAAGTAATTGTTAAAACGATTTTGTAAGGATTGACTCCCATATTTTTATTGAAACATTTTAATATATAATAAAATGGAATAATGCACATTATCTCATTCAAAAGGGTCTTTTACCCCCAGATTATTTGTGGTAGACAAGTCACATTAGAAGAGACATGTTTAATGATCTTAAACTACGACATAAAATTAGCAAAAAATATTCACAATAATTTGAGTAAAAGGTAGGGATAAAACGTTATAATACCATTTCTAACTGAATTGTTTTGTTGCCCTATTGATATAACCACAGAATAAGTAAATCCACAGTTTGTATGTAAAAAAGACATAACCATTATTTGACCAATTCCTTTTAATAGAAATATGTATTCAAGAACTAGCCCTGATGCTTCTTCTCTACTAAGAAGCAAAACCAAACAAAAAGAAACAAAGCACTTTACATGAAAGGGACTTTGCAATAAATAACTACTTACTATTAATATGTTGTTCTCACAGTTTCTGGACTTTTTGCCTATTTATAATGAAAAGTAACAGAACATTTCTAGACACAATTGGCAAATTCATCCAAAAAAGACTTCTACCAGATTCTTTTGTTGTTTTTGTTTAATTTGCTAGATGAACTATAAGAGGCACAGAACACTAGTATATATTTAGCACAATGTGACTCATCATAATATGTATAAATGGGTAAGTGCTCTTATGAATATGTTGGTATGAAAACAATTTAAACGTCAGAATGATTATACAAAACAAAGATTATTGAGATTTGGCTTTAATTTTTAGATCCTTTCCCTATACTGTAATCCAATCATAATTTTTTAAAATTCCTCTGTTAAGTAGACCAAACTCAAAGAAGTAGAAATCAGCATAGCCATGCCTTTTTCTTCGCCCCCAATCACCTCACTGAAATAAATCCTGACAAAACAAAAACTGAAAGAAATTATTGTTTGCTTTGCTTTATCCATCCTATACACAATTACAAAAGTTTTCTTTGCATAACTTCTTGAAGTTCATTAGCTATCTATAATTTCTCAATTGCGGCTTTGTCGTGGGATTAGAACATCATTATTTTGAGTCACTATTGTGCCAGTAATATTCAAAACTTAATTCTAGGGCAATTAGTTTAAGTGGACTCCAAAGTCCAGAAATATGCTCCCATCTGGTGCAAAACAGTATTTTAAAAAATTACTTATTTTAACAAGTAGTTATTGCCTGAATATTTTAGACTGTATAGAAAACAAATATTTTCATACAACTCCTAAAATATGATATAACTAGCTCTTTGATTGCTACAAAATTATTCTTATTATTATGTTTTCTTTGGAATATTTGGTCATTTTTCAAATATGCCAAGA
The DNA here is from genome assembly GCF_963455315.2 of Globicephala melas. NCBI lineage: Eukaryota > Metazoa > Chordata > Mammalia > Artiodactyla > Delphinidae > Globicephala > Globicephala melas. Next base: position 84,237,599 of record NC_083318.1, read on the forward strand.
TTAATTTCATTCTTTTTAGGTGTGTTATAATGCAGTTTGAGAAATTATACTCAAGTAATCACCATAATAACTTTTTGCATATGTAAAAGTAAAAGGTAGAAGAAAATATAAAAATTACAACTTTATAATGGTCAAATGCTTTTTTAATGAATTACGTTTGATTAACTCATTTGTTCCATTAGAAGAGAGTTGACACTATAAGGAAATTCAGGAAACACCATGTCTATATTGTCATAAGTTGTATCATTCCTTACCATTGTCCATTCTATGATATGTAAAGATCCTTCATTATGTGTACAATTAAGTATTAACAAAATAATTCAGAGTCTAAGAAGAATTGTTTCTATTATATTACTGCACTTCATGAATCAGATAATTTTTATTGTTCTCTTTAATTTGAAAGTCCCATTTCAGTATATGTTTAATTTTCAGAATTTATGTTACTCGAATCTTTGAATTTGAAACAGAACATGCAGAGAAAAGATAAAAGTGTTGTTTTCTTTAACTTTGATTTTAAGTCTTTTCACTCTGGACATATTAAGAGAGATTTATTTGCTATATTTTATTTCTGAAGAAATATGGATAATTCTCTATTTTCCTGTCCATTTCTACTAGATAGTATCATAAAAATCAGTAGAATTTCTTACTTTAATGGCTACTGAGCTTAGAATTTTCAAAGATGTAATTATTTTTGACAGAAAGTTGATACAGATAAATGGCCAAAGAAGGCCATTTTCTCACTTATTTCAAGGAAGACATGTCCCTTGTGATAAATACCAACTATTCAATGACTTACAACTGAAATATTTTATAATTTAGCTCCTATAAGCATGTTTGTTCCCTTGAATAACTGGTAAATTTCTCTCTCTCTCTTTCTCTCTCCTTCCCTCCTTCCTTCCCATATAATTATATAATCATATATATTTATATAGTATATACAAAATTATATATACATAAATATTGTATATTTAACATATATAAACATATGTTATATGTAACATATACAAAATAATATATACAAAATATAGTATATTTAACATATTATGTATTTAAAATTAAAAATTCATTTCTACCAGTAAGTGCAATGGCACTTTTAACACATATATTCTTTTTGTGAAGCACACAATTTCAAAATAAAGCTGTATGTGTATATATATATATATACTTGAGCATCTAGTCCATATCATTGTTGTGCTTAAGACTAAAGAAAAGTATCAAAATAAATTGTTCTTTCAAAAGCTCAAGATAAATTTTGTCATATCAAAAACAAAGTTGATGTAAGCAAACTATTGATAGCCATTTTCATTTCATTGTCCTTCATTCTTCATATAAAATTTGTAATCAAACCTTTCTATATTTTAAAGTCATTATTTTGATGAAAGGGTTTCCTCTCTCCCATAAAAATTATATAGTTAAAAGACACTTCTATGTTAATATTTGACTAAAAGAGCTCAATTTTCTTGAATATGTTTGAACTCTCCTGAAATAAATAATAGGAATCTCTTTAATGAGTTTGAGGTGAGTGAAAATTTGATAGATTTACTAAAGAACAGCATTTAGCTATTCAATAAAAATAACTTTCATAAAAAAGTATAGAGGAAAGGATTAAAACAAATAATATTGAAGTCTGCTTGCCTTTTTTTTTTAATTTAATTTTTCACTAATTTTTATGTCTACTATTAGCCAAGACTGAAAAGAATATTGTTGCTGAATAGAATTAAGTGAAAATAAAACTTATGAAGTGAAAGCAAAGCTAGGATTTAGATGGGGGAAAAGAGAGCTCTGATATGAAAGATAAAAATTAATAATGGTAGTCTAATATTCTTACCTGGAAAAAAAAATTCTTACCTGGAACTACTCTAAGTGCCTTACATATATTAACTCCTTCAAATTTCTCAATGATGTATGTTCTAGGCAGCAGGTACAATTTTATGTCTATTATATGATTTAGGTAACTGATACACAAAGAGGTTAACAAAATTGTTCAAGCTAACAGAAGTTGTAGAGCTATGATAGGAATTTAGCCAGTTCTACTTCAATGCCCACATACTTATACTGAGCCATACTGTCCATGATGAAGAAATTTGACTTAATTATTTTAGGAGATTAGTCAAAGTAATCTCTTAAGATGGGAAAGAGCTAACTATGGGAAGCCAACCATTTGCTTACACTGTGAAAAGACTGAAATAAAATGAAGAGTAAAAATATTAGGAAATGGAAAGTATATGGTTTCTGGAACAAGACTGTGGATTAAGTATACATAACCTATCTCCCTGCCTTCCCAATCTCATATAAATGAAAAACAAATATGTACTAAATAGAATAAAATCATAAGTGCACCCATTAGAACCTTTGACAAAATGTTGGAATACCAAGAGCATATGGAATGCAAGTGATTGATGAAGTAGAGAAAGACATAGGCAAAACAGGTACAGGCAAGGCTGTAATAAAATTTGGAGTTTTCTACCAAACTCCAAACTCAGAGTGGAATATCCAAACTCAGAGTGGAATATAAAGAAATGCTTTAGGTTTTTAATTTAATGATCATCAATGGCTACTCATTCATACCCATACTCATATAGAGAACACTTGTCAGTGGAGATATTTACCATCATAACCACTGAATCCATAAGAAATATGTGCAATTTGCCAGTGAGTTACTAAAGTTTGGGTGTCAGGATTGGCACACCAGAATAGGGCCCTTAACTTCACTCACGGTTTGTCTGCTAATATTTTGACCACTAATTCTAAAATGAAAAGTGTCAGTGGACATGCTAATATATTTAAAGCTCATAATTAGTTCAAGAAAACACATATAAAAAGTAAATCCTTATAGAAACCATACTGTACACAAATATTAATAAAAAATAAAAACCCAGTGGTTAAGTTATATTTAGGGAAAACAACTGCATAGGAGGGAAGCATCACATTAAAAATAGACAAATTACACCAGAGGAATGAGATAATTCAAGGAACACAAGGGCATCTTAAAATAATCTACCTAGCAACTTTGGAGAATATAAGAAATATTGCTTCAATAAATCAACCTAGGGTATTATAGGCAAATTGAATTGAGAGAATGAAGAAAACATTTCTAAAATTATAAATGCATGGAAAATGAAAAATTTAATAGAAGACTTTAAAGACAAAAATGGGACAATTTGTAGATTATTGAATAAAATGTCAAAATAAGATAAAATTTAATAAGCATAAAGATCTTATTCTAAAGCTATGTTTAATATCAGAAAAAAAGAAGAGTGAAGTAGATAGAAAATGAATAAATAAATGTTAGAAAAAAAATCACAGATTTGAAAGGCAGGAATATGCAAATCAAAAAAGCTCATAGTGAAACTCTAGTACACTGTTGGTGGGGCTATAAATTGGTACAGCTATCCTGGAAAACAGTACGGAGGTTCCTCAAGAAATTAAATATAGACCTATCATGACCCAGCAATTCCACTCCTGGGTATTTACCTGAAGAAAATGAAATCACTAATTTGGAAAGATACATACACCCCAGTGTTCACAGCAATGTTATTTACAATTGCCAAGATATGGAAGCAACATAAGTGTCCATCAACAGATGAATGGATAAAGAAAATGTGGCATATGTATATATTTTTATGGCTGAGTAGCATTCCACGGTGTATGTGTCTATATAAACACACATATTGTGATGTGTATATATACACAGTGGTATGTGTATGTATGTAGACACACATGCAAACACACACTGGGGAATGGTACTCAGCCATAAAAAAAAGAATTAAAATTTGGCATTTGTGACAACATGGATGAACCCAGAGAGTATAACACTCAGTGAAATAAGTCAGATAGAAAAAGACATATACTGTATGTTTTCACTTATATGTGGAATCTAAAAAATAAAGAAAATGAATGAATATAACAAAAAAATACATGGACTCAGAGATACAGAGAACAAACTAGTGGTTACCAGAGGGAAGTGGGTGAATAGAGGGGCAAAAGAAATGAAGGGAATAAAGAGGTACAAATTACTAGGTATAAAATAAATAAGTTACAAGGATGTAATGTACAGCACAGGGTATATATCCAATATTTTATAATGACTTTATATAAAATATAATCTATAAAAATATGAATCACTATGCTGTACACCTGAACTAATACAATATTGTGAGTCAACTATACTTGAATAAAAAAATTCACAGTAACTGCTAATTTTTATTTTTCTCCATTTTTGTTATATTGACCTAATTTGTTAATTTCCTACAATAAAAACTATATTGACACATTTGTAGAAAGTCTTTCATAAAGTATGACCAGAACAATGGACCAGACACTTTAAATGTCAAGAATCATTACATCCATTGTAGATTTCTCTTTGACCTAAAATGGTACTAACTAAAATATATTAAATAAACACAAATAAGTGTTAAAGTTTGGCTTTAGGTTTGCATGGTGTTATTTAATAAATCTTCTAAATCATATACCTAGTACATTGAATTTTTCATTGTTTAAGCTTGAAGCTAATTAAAGTATACCTTTCAGAGAAAAGAGTAGGTTCTGGAATTTTTAATTTTTTTTTTAATTTTATGTTTCTGAAAAATATTAAAATAATTGACCTAATCAACAAAGTAGGCATTAGGTATGAAAGGGCAAACATGAATACAGGAAAATTTCCATGTTAAAGAGCAAAAATCTGTCAATTTTCTGCTCTCATCAGACAAGAGCAATGCATTTTTATTTCTAACACATAATACATTTCCTGACCTCCACCAGGTACTTTGATTTGGTATAAACATTCTGTCTTAGTGATGCCTATTAATGTCATAGGCCACCTAAGTAAGAGCACCAAAGGCATATATTTTAGTATTAATTTATGTTAATTTCACTCATGATAAAGCATGATGAGACAGTTTAGTGCACATGGGCTCTATAATAAAATCAAACTGAGAGAAAGGTAGCTCTGTACTATTGTCACACTATCACTGGTGTGTGTGTGTGTGTGTGTGTGTGTGTGTGTGTGTGTGTGTAGATAGATAATATTGCTAGTCTTAGTGTTCTGATATTTATGTCTAAACACAATGTACCAAGTGCATATATTTAAGTCCAAAAGAGAAACTTTTATGCAGTAAGAAGTATCTTAAAACACTTAATATATTTTACAAATGATTTCTTGTAGAAAATAAGATTTCATTAGTTAGGAAGAAAAATTGGCAAAATGGCACTGCTCTAATACCATTTTGGCAATAGCTGTATCAGTAATGCATTATTTGTTTTACAGAAAGTGCTATAAAAATATAGAAGTAAAAGGCATAGTCATTCATTATCTTTCCCCTTAGAAAGGTAGACTAAGTATTTTTCAACATATTTCAATCCTTTGGCATTTTTTAGTTAATTTATTCACCTGTCACATTTCAGCTCAAAAGCAATATCTGCTTTCTTGCTTGCTTTGTTATTATATTGAGAAATGAAGCAAAATAATTATCTTAAGATTATCTACTCATATTTTCTGTATAGCATAGGTGGTATAAAATTTACCTTAAACTTGTATTGTACAGATAAAATTAAGAGAAAAAGTACAGAATTATGTATATACATGATCTATGCATATATTCATAGAGTAGAGCAGTAAGATTATTTATTAGCTAATTCAGGATCTAAGATTTCTGCAGTCTTCTGTTGTGTAAAGGAAGAAAGTAGGGATAGAAAATTGATTTAGCATGCTCAACTCTTTGACACTGAAATATAATAAGAAAATTGAATATGTCTAGTGTATGCATATAAAGGATATACTTCTAAAGACGGACATTCATTTATTCATTTAACAAATAGGTATAGAATACATGCTCTATGCCAGGCAATGTTCTAGGAAAAACAGAGAAAAATATCACTAAGGAACTTATCTTCTAATTGAGAGTAACAGATTATACAGTTTATTCAAAGATGGTTTGAGGAAAAAGGAAGAAAAGAAGGGGAAAAGGGAGCACAGGTTGAAGCTGATGGATGTATGAGAAGAATGCAAAATTGTGAATGTTATTTGAGAAAGATTTTTAAAATATCTTGAAAATTTCTACAAAAGGAACTTGACATGAATATTCTTGTTCTGGCTATGCTCAAGCCTTCCTTCTTTATCCCCTTCAGATATTTCCACAAATGTCACTTTCTTGGTATTATTTTCAGATTTCTATCCTTCCAATTATTTTCAGATTTTTATCCTTCCAGTCTTTGCTCAAATTTCACCTTCTCAGTATTCATTTCCATGTGGGTTTCTCTTATTTGAAATTATGATTCTCCACTCATTTAACCATTAACTCCACCTCCCCGTACATCTTCTTGATTTTATTTTTCTCCATTGTTCACCATATGAACAAATCTATATTTTATTTACTAATTAAGTTATTATATGTCTCCTCCAACTAGCATATAAATTCTATGAAGGCAGGAATTTGTTTTGTTTTGTTTTGTTTTCACTGCTATTGCTCTGGCCTTCGAATGGCATTTGGATTTAATAGGCACTCAACAAATTTTTATTGAATATATACCTAATTAATCTAGCTATCATCTTTGACACATTCATTCCCTTCACTTTTTATATGCAATCAATTATTATATCTCCTTTATTTTTTGCTCCCAAATATCTCTTTAATCTGCATACATCACTCCAATTCTACTGGCATCAAGACTGCCTCATGTCCATTGCTCCATCTCCTACTTTTCTCAGTTTCCACCTATGGTCTTTTCAAATCCATTCTCTTCACTTTTGCTAGGAGGAACATGCTAAAATGAATATCTGATAAACTCATTTTCATTTTAGAAATTCCTCAATAGAGTCCTTGGTTCTTTTTAAAAAAAAAAATTATTTATTTATTTATTTGATTTTGGCTGCGTTGGGTCTTCGTTGCTGCGCAAGGGCTTTTCTCTAGTTGCAGTGAGCGGGGGTTACTCTTTGTTGCGGTGCGCGGGCTTCTCATTGTGGTGGCTTCTCTTGTTGCGGAGCACCGGCTCTAGGTGTGCGGCCTTTGGTAGTTGTGGCTTGCGGGCTCTAGAGCACAGGCTCAGTAGTCGTGGTGCACGGGCTTAGCTGCTCCGCGTCATGTGGTATCTTCCCAGGCCAGGGCTCGAACCCGTGTTCCCTGTATTGGTAGGCGGATTCTCAACCACTGTGCCACCAGGGAAGTCTGAGTCCTTGATTCTTAAAGTCCCAAATCCAACAGAACTTGGCTGTGCTAACATCTCCAGCCTCATGTTATGCCATTTGCCAATCTTACCTGATATCAGGGTCATACTGCCCTTTTCCAGTTGATCAAACAATTTTTTTCTCTAGAGTTTTACACATAACAAGCCTACTTCTAGAGTATATATGCTCACATCCACTCCACCCTCATCCATTCTTTGCTGTTGGGTCAATTACTTTCTCAGGGAAGCCTTTCCTTCTAACTCCTAGAACTTTGGTTTGTAATACTATACAGATCTCTAAAGTTTTCTTTCCTAATCTTTATCTCAGCTTGTAAATATATATATTTGAGGGATTATTTTTATTAATTTCTGTCTTCTCCACTAGGTTGTATGCTCTGTAAGAATGGACATCATTTCTGCTATGATCACCATGGTTTCCCTGGAACGTTGTACACAATAGATGCTCAAAAATAAAACCAGGAAAAAAAACAAACAAAAAGGAATGGATGAATGAAGACACGGTATCTTGGATTCCTTCCCAATATAGTGATCTATAATAAAGGGGAAATATTACCTAATTGAGAGTGGCAAACTTGAGAATGAATATTCAGTTGAGTCAGTACCTCCTGATGCCAGTTCTGTATGTTGATTTAGATAGACTAGCTGAATAATGCTAAAATACTAAGGCCATTTAAAACAAATCAGTAATAGTGTGTGAAACCTATATAGGTCTAAATACAAAGAATTTATAAATCCAATTGAGGACCCATGTGTTTCTGTTATATTTTTTCCTTTTTTCATTATGCTTGACACTTTTGAAACTGAGTTTTGTTACAGTTCATTAGCTTACTGCAATGTGCTAGTATGATGAGATTGCACTGAGATGCATAACATAACATTTTAGCATGAACAATTGAAATTACAAGGTTTTACAGATAGTGTGTTGTGCAGATTGTTTCAGCTTGGCCTGGAAGTTGAATTTGTGAGCAGGTAGCTTGTTGTGATGGAGTGAGATGAAACTGGTGCCCAATCATTGGAGAAAGTTGTAATGATGTATGAAATGAGAAATCTCTGTCCACTCTGTGCAGAGAATACAGGCCCTCCTTTGCATTCACTGCTTGCTATTTTCTCCAAAATGTTTTTGTAACTCCACAGAATGGAAAGTCCATAGCAGAGCCAAAACTTGCAGTTTATCAGAAAAACTGAGAAATTAGATTTGTTGGAGAATTTGTGAAAATGAAGAATTATATAACCTCCTATTGTAAGCAAGATTTTTTGTAACCATATAGATACCACCACTTATACAATTAAGCTCCAATGTCCTTAGCCTAATGCATGTGTGCATGCACACACACACATACACACAGAGTGAGAAAACAACCTATCCAGGAAAAGTACTCTGAAAAAAATGTAAGTTAGAACTCATTTCCATTACATATTTTAAGCAACTTTTATCTTGACTCCTTTTGAAAGTTATAGAAAAGCCTTATGAGAAGATTTATTCATTAATTAAACAACTATTTATTAAAATTTATTATATCATTCACAGTACTAACTGGGGATACAGAGTAAGCAAAACACAAAGACTTCTGCTTTACTGGAATTTACTTTCTAATTCAGACAATACAGGGAATAAATTAGGAAAGTATGCAACATGTTTGTAGTAAGTGCTATGGAGAAGAATAAAGTGGAGAGAGGAATCGAAAGAGTAGAGTGAAGGTTTTTATATAAGTTGGTCAAGGAAAATCACACTAAGAAGACTTGAGAACAGTTCTGAAGGAAGTAAGGAATCAAGGAAGAAAGCCATTCCACGATTAGGGAAAATAGCCTTTCAAACACCAGGAAAAACAAGGGAAACCGGCAGGAGAGTGCCTAGAATATTTGACAAAAAACAATAGATCAGTGTGGGTATGCAAACAACGTTAGAGAGACATTGGAAGAGAAGGCAGCTTACAGAGACTTGCACATTATTGTAAACTTTTTGCTTTATTTATTCTGAGTGAAATAGGAAGCCATTTGTGGGGGATTGAGAGACAAAGAATGACATAGTCAGGGCTATTTGAAAGTACTACTGAAAGCACTTTGGCTGCTTTTTGGAAAGATAAAGATCAGTAAAGAATTATTTCATTACTCAGGGGAGATAGAATGATAGCACAGACTAGGATGGTAACAGAAGTTGAGAGAATAGAAAACTTAAAATGGAGACAGACAGATAAGCATAAAGCTACTTCAAATGTGTAACAACCACACTGAAATAGGAGAAGAAAGAGGAGAGAGGGAAGAGGGGGGAGAGAAAAAAAAAAGACTAATCCAGGTAACTTTTAAACATGGGATTTTTATAACATCCTCTGAGACTAATGACAAAAAGAGCTTACAGTGATGAAACTTTAGTTACTAGGTTCAGCAGCATATTTTCTGCAACGATTTGAATTCGGGATTCTGATACACATTCTGTGTATCCTAGAAAAAATGTAATAAGTAATTATGTTGAAGATAATATAATAAGAGTCAAGTCTCTCATTCTGGGAGAAGGGTGTTACAAATAAAAGGGAGGAGGCCGAGAATAAACCTTATGGTACTGGATTGGAATTGGATGTATCAGTATAAACTCAAAACCGATATGAATACATATAAACATACATAAAAACACACACACCCCACACACATATTTCCTAGTTTTTGGTTTCTTTTTCTCCTCTGAAATGACATAAGAACAATGATATCTCAGTAGCAATGAGCACCCCTTGTGCCTGGTGTCCATGTTAAATATCAATCTGAATTAAAAGGAACAAAGGCTCTGAAGAGAGATGATTCTAGGGCTGGGCAATAAAAGGAAATGTTGAAAGACATACAGGAACATGTTGAAGAGGCTCCTACTGACCAAACTGATTTAAACATCAGAATAAATAATCATACTACTCCATATAACCCATAGAAAAAAACATTCTATTAGTGGATAATAATATAAACATAAAATTAATTAATATGTTAATGTAGGAAAAGGAAAAGGCATTTCTTTACAGTAGACTTCCAACAAATAAAAACAGGATATAATTAATCAATCACATTTAGCAACCATCAGAATTATAAATGATTCAATCAGGAATCATGAACAGATGCTAAAAATAGTAAGTGAAAGTTTGATGATGAAGGATGTTTACAGAACCTCAAAATATTTCCCCACCAATTACTCACTAACTGTAAAGGGGAAAGTAGTAACTTTACCATGAAAAACCTGAAGGCACAATCTTAAATCAGGGATCAACAACATCACCAAAAAGAGGACGAACTTACAGTATGTATCTCCCTCTACTGTGCATTGGTAAGTTCACAACATCACTTGTATGCAATTTGTGACCAAAGTGGACAACATGAATCTGAGAAAACATTGAGAGAAATTCTACCAACTAACAGCCCTGTACTCTGAAGATCAAAACCATGAAAAACAAAAAAAACAAACCCTCAAAAACAACAAAGGAGACTAAAGTAACCTGGCAAGGAAATGCAATGCTGAATTTCCTGATTTTACAATTTTGTTATACTGTCAAAGAATGTCACTGTCCTTAGGAAATACAAACTGAAGTATTTAAGATAAAAGGCATGATGTTTGCAACTTACTCTCAAATGGTTAACAGTTCTTTAAAATAAACAGAAAGAGAATAAATCAAATGAGGCGAATTCTTTTAAATGGTTGAATCTGTAAAGAAAAAAACAAAGGGCTTGTAAAAGTGCTATGTAGTATTTGTGAAACTTCTCTAAAGTTTGAAATGAAATAGGTAGAAAAACTTTTTTCAAACATTTTATTCTTTTAGGAATTAAATACATATTTGCAACATATAACCTTCAAATGTAATAACAGCCTACTGCCTTTTTTTCCTTTTTAAAAAATATATTTCTACCATAATTCAAAAAGAGTCATGTACCACAATGTTCATTTCAGCACTATTTACAATAGCCAGGACATGGAAGCAACCTAAGTGTCCATCAACAAATGAATGAGTAAAGAAAATGTGGCACATATATACAATGGAATATTACTCTGACATAAAAGGAAATGAAATTGAGTTATTTGTAGTGAAGTAGATGGACCTAGTGTCTGTCACACAAAGTGAAATAAGTCAGAAAGAGAAAAACAAATACCGTATGCTAACACATATATATGGAATCTAAAAAAAAGATAGTTCTGACGAACCTAGGGGCAGCACAGGAATAAAGACGCAGACATAGAGAATGGATTTGAGGACATGGAGGGATGGGGGAAGGGGAAGCTGGGACAAAGTGAGAGAGTGGCATGGACATATATACACTGCCAAATGTAAAATAGCTAGTGGGAAGCAGCCGCATAGCACAGGGAGATCAGCTTGGTGCTTTGTGACCACCTAGAGGGGTCGGATAGGGAGGGTGGGAGGAAGATGAAAAAGGGAGGGGATATGGGGATATATATATATACACGTATAGCCGATTCACTTTGTTATACAGCAGAAACACAACATTGTGAAGCAATTATACTCCAATAAAGATTTAAATATATATATATATACACACACACACACACATATATATATATATTTCTTTGTCACTGAGTAAAGGTTTATAGTTTTCCAGAAAGAAATTTTGCTCATATCTTACAAAATTATTTTCTAGTATTTAGTTGTTGATGCCTTTGAAAATGGATTTTTTTCCTTTATCAAAACCTGAGTTTTGATATTTATATTTTTACTTGTATATAGCCATTCAACCAAAATATATCTTATTCATTCTAATAGTTTATAATTTAACATATATATTTTTAATTTTGGGGATGTATAACCATATTATGTGAATTTAAAAAATGCTGTCATATTTTTCTTCTCTTCCTAATACATTAGCAAAAAAAGGACATCCATAATAGTCTACCACAGGGGAACTAGGGGAAACTCATTCTACTGGGGATCCTAATTGTGGATAACCTAATACTTACTGTGATCACATATTCACAGATATCTAGGGATTTAAGAAATGGGAGATGTAGGTAATCTAGAATTGGAATGTCATGAATGTTTATAGAGTTATTGTCATGTTCCTTAGAAGGAAAAAGTATGCTAAATATTCTAGTTTTGATACTATAGTTTTTTACAGAGTATACATAAATTTGTTAACTTTTCTATTTTTCAACACTACTTGGCCATGAACACTTTTATATTCTTAAGCATCGTAAATCCTTGTTTTGTTTTTTTTTAATGCAAGATAAAGTAGTTGAGCTAATAATTATGAAGTTCTCTGCTTCTTTCAATGGGTCTTAGGACTAAATAAACCAGTGATTATGTAACAAATGTTTCTGTTAAAACAGCCATGGTGGAAATGGACCAGAGGGTAAAAGCTCTTGTTCTGACAGAAAGGAACAGGGAGGAGAATCACAATAAAAGGGCTGAGACTTAATCCAGGTGTGAGACTGCTGAGGTTGGCATATCCTCCCTTTGGAAAGATAATCCTGAGGTCCAAACTGTCCCTGTGATAAACATGCTTGGGGTTTCTTAGCAAGATTTTTCTCCCTGATAAAAAACATGTAAAAAGAAACCTCTTTTAACCCCAGACATCCTTCTTTACTGCTTAGGACTTCACCTTGCGAGGATATCATGTTAGAAGCTGCTGCAGCTATCTAGGGTCACTGAATGGAAAGACAAGCCAACTTAACATCCTGTCTCTTGAACTATTGTACAACCACCTCCAGATTCTGAAGTGATATAACTAAGTCATCATGATCCTGATATTCTCCTACCAGAAGGTGAATTCACTCTACATGATGGATACTTTTTTTTTTTAACATCTTTATGGGAGTATAATTGCTTTACAATATTGTGTTAGTTTCCCCTGTAAAACAAAGTGAATCAGCCATATGCATACATATATTCCCATATCCCCTCCCTCGTGTGTCTCCCTCCAACCCTCCCTATCCAACTCCTCTATGTGGTCACAAAGCACTGAGCTGATGTCCTTGTGCTACGTGGCTACTTCCCACTAGCTATCTGTTTTACATATGGTAGTGTATATATGTCCATGCCACTCTCTCACTTCATCCCAGTTTACCCTTCCCCCTGCCAATGTCTTCCAGTCCATTTCTTTAGGTCTGTATCTTTATTCCTGTCCTGCCCCTAGGTTCTTCAGAACCATTTTTACTTTGGATTCCATATATATGTGTTAGCATATGGTATTTGTTTTTCTCTTTCTGACTTACTTCACTCTGTATGACAGTCTCTAGGTCCATCCACCTCACTACAAATAACTCAGTTTCATTTCTTTTTATGGCTGAGTAATATTCCATTGCATATATGTGCCACATCTTCTTTATCCATTCATCTGTTGATGGACACTTAGGTTGTTTCCATGTCCTGGCTATTGTAAATAGAGCTGCAATGAACATTTTGGTACATGACTCTTTTTGAATTATGGTTTTCTCAGGTATATGCCCAGTAATGGGATTGCTGGGTTATATAGTAGTTTTATGTTTAGTTTTTTAAGGACCCTACATACTGTTTTTCATAGTGGCTCTATCAATTTACATTCCCACCAACAGTACAAGAGGGTTCCCATTTCTCCACACCCTCTCCAGGATTTACTGTTTGTAGATTTTTAACGATGGCCATTCTGACCATTGTGAGGTGATATCTCATTGTAGCTTTGATTTGCATTTCTCTAATGATTAATGATGCTGAGTATCCTTTCATGTGTTTGTTGGCAATCTGTATATCTTCTTTGGAGAAATGTCTATTTAGACTTTCTGCACATTTTTGGATTGGGTTGTTTGTTTTTTTGACACTTAGCTGCATGAGCTGCTTGTATATTTTGGAGATTAATCCTTTGTCAGTTGCTTCGTTTGCAAATATTTTCTCCCATTCTGATGGTTGTCTTTTTGTCTTGTTTATGGTTTCCTTTGCTGTGCAAAAGCTTTTAAGTTTCATTAGGTTGCATTTGTTTATTTTTGTTTTTATTTCCATTTCACTAGGAGGTAGGTCAAAAAGGATGTTGCTGTGATTTATGTCATAGAGTGTTTTGTCTATGTTTTCCTCTAAGAGTTTTATAGTGTCTGACCTTATACTTAGGTCTTTAATCCATTTTGAGCCTATTTTTGTGTATGGTGTTAGGGAGTGTTTTAGTTTCATTGTTTTGCATTCAGCTGTCCAGTTTTCCCAGCACCACCTATTGAAGAGGCTGTCTTTTCTCCATTGTATATTCTTGCCTCCTTTATCAAAGATAAGGTGACCATATGTGTATGGGTTTATCTCTGAGCTTTCTATCCTGTTCCATTGATCTATATTTCTGGTTTTGTGCCAGTACCATACTCTTTTGTTTACCATAGCTTTGTAGTATAGTCTGAAGTCAGGGAGCCTGATTCCTCCAGCTCCATTTTGCTTTCTCAAGATTGCTTTGGCTATTTGGGGTCTTTTGTGTTTCCATACAAATTGTGAAATTTTTTATTCTAGTTCTGTGAAAAATGCATTGGTAGTCTGATAGGGATTGCACTGAATCTGTAGATTGCTTTGTGTAGTATGGTCATTTTCACAATGTTGATTCTTCCAATCCAGGAACATGGTATATCTCTCCATCTGCTGGTATCATCTTTAATTTCTTTCATCAGTGTCTTATAGTTTTCTGCATAGAGGTCTTTTGTCTCCTTAGGTAGGTTTACTCCTAGGTATTTTATTCTATTTGTTGCAGTGGTAAATGAGAGTGTTTCCCTAATTTCTCTTTCAGATTTTTCATCATTAGTGTATATGAATGCAAGAGATTTCTGTACATTAATTTTGAATCATGCTACTCTACCAAAAGCTCTAGTAGTTTTCTGGTAGCATCTTTAGGATTCTCTATATATACCATCATGTCATCTGCAAACAGTGACAGTTTTATTTCTTCTTTTGTGATTTGGATTCCTTTTACTTCTTTTTCTTCTCTAATTGCTGTGGCTAAAACTTCCAAAACTATGTTGAATAATAGTGGTGAGAACAGGCAACCTTGTCTTTTTCCTGATCTTCGAGGAAATGGTTTCAGTTTTCCACTATTGGGAACGATGTTTTCTGTGTGTTTGTCATATATGGCCTTTATTATATTGAGGTAAGTTACCTCTATGCCTACATCCTGGTGACTTTTTATCATAAATGGGTGTTGAATTTTTTCAAAAATTTTTTCTTCATCTATTGAGATGATCAGATGGTTTTTATTCTTTAGTTGCTTGATATGGCGTATCACATTGCTTGTTTTGCATATATTGAAGAAACCTTGCATTTGTTGGATAAATCCCACTTGATCATGGTTTATGATCCTTTTAATGTGCTTTTGGATTCTGTTTACTAGTATTGTGTTGATGATGTTTGCATTGATGTTTATCAGTGATATTAGCCTGTAGTTTTCTTTTTTCATGACATCTTTTTCTGGTTTTGGTATCAGGATGATGGTCACTTTGTTGAATGAGTTTGAGAGTTTTCCTCCCTGTGCTATATTTTGGAAGAATTTGAAAAGGATAGGTGTGAACTCTTCTCTTAATGTTTCATAGAATTCGCCTGTGAAGCCATCTGGTCCTGGGCTTTTGTTTGTTGGAAGATTTTTAATCACAATTTCAATTTCAGTGCTTGTGGTTGGTCTGTTTATATTTTCTATTTCTTCCTGGTTCTGTCTCAGAAGGTTGTACTTTTCTAAGAATTTGTCCATTTCTTCCAGGTTATTCATTCTATTGGTATATTGTTGCTTGTAGTAATCTCTCATGATCCTTTGTAGTTCTTCATTGTCAGTTGTTACTTTTCATTTCTAATTCTGTTGATTTGAGTCTTCTCCCTTTTTTCCTTATGAGTCTAATAGTTTATGAATTTTGTTTGTCCTCTCAAAGAACCAGCTTTTTTGTTTTATTGATCTTTGCTATCATTTCCTTCATTTCTTTTTCATTTATTTCTGTTCTGATCTTTATGATTTCTTTCCTTCTGCCAACTTTGGGGGTTTTTTGTTCTTTTTTCTCTAATTGTTTTAGGTGTATGTTAGGTTGTTTATTTGAGATGTTTCTTGTTTCTTGAGGTAGGAATTTATTGCTATATACTTCCCTCTTAGAACTACTTTTGCTGCATCCCATATTTTGGGTCATCATGTTTTCATTGTCATTTGTTTCTAGGTATTTTTTGATTTCCTCTTTGATTTCTTCAGTGGTCTCTTGGTTATTTAGTAGTGTATTGTTTAGCCTCCATGTGTTCGTATTTTTTTTACAGATTTTTTCCTGTAATTGATATCTAGTCTCATAGCATTGTGATCAGAAAAGATACTTGATACGATTTCAATTTTCTTAAATTTACCAAGGCTTGATTTGTGACCCAAGATATGATCTCTCCTGGAGAATGTTCCATGAGCACTTGAGAAGAAAGTGTATTCTCTTGTTTTTTGATGGAATATTCTCTAAATATCAATTAAGTCCATCTTGTTTAATGTATCATTTAAAGCTTGTGTTTCCTTATTTATTTTCATTTTGGATGATCTGTCCATGGTTGAAATTGGGGTGTTAACATCCCCTACTATTATTGTTTTATGGTTGATTTCCCCTTTTATGGCTGACGATAGAGTAAATAACAGTTGTGTCTTTTATTAATTGCTTTAGCCACATTGTGATTTACCTGCCACAGGAATTCAACCCATTCACAATTATGGGAATTTCTGATATGTTATGAGGAAGAGGAAGGGCAAATCTAAGTAGAAATAAATGAGAAAAGAGATATTTTGTTGACTGTGACACTATTGTAGCAATGCAATCTAAGATTAAGTAAAGGGAAAAGAAAGATATTAGGCTATTCTTTTAAGTAATCCTTATCTAATTTAATATTTAAGCCACTGCTAATATAGACATTACTAATGTCTTCTTACAGATGGGAGAAATCAAGGATTAAAGAAGTCACAGAAATTTCCTAGGTCATACAACAAACACATGCTACAAACAATTCTCATTTTTTTCTTGTACCTGGGAAGTCCACACAAGATGTCCTCCTGATTCTACTTTATGTCACAGAATTGTCAAATTGAAGAATGTCTGCTTTGACAATATCTTTGAGCTGGTTTATTAAATAAGTCTGTGCAGTTTTCAGAACTCTACTTATACTCAGTTAGTTTTAGACTTAATGTCTGTGATTCAATAACAAAACCAGTTTATTAGGGCTACAATTTGTTGTTTTTCTTTGGAAGAAGCAATCAGACAGTTCTTACTCTGCTAAATGATTTTGTCTCCAGGCTTAAAATAATTACATGCATATGTAGTGAAAAGAATAAGGAGGCCAGGTCAGAAGATAGAAGTTGTCTTTAGATGAAAATAAACAACTCAAAAAGGGTGCAAAAATGAGTTTTAGAAAATGTAAATCTGTAGATGATATGCTGATAAGTGGTATTTTTTTAAACCAAGGTTATTGATGATATTAAATTCATTTGAGAAAAGAAACAGCTGACCTTTTATGCTGGCATGGGTTCAATATGCTGGCATGGGTTCCATAAGAATAAGTATGCTAGAGCTTTCCTGTTAGTTTAGAAGAATGTATATATGATATTTCATGCCTTTATAGCAAACATTGTGTAAAAATTATCATAGTACACAAGGTACAGGAAACTAGCTTGGGTTATATATTGATACATATAAGGTTCTGGATCAAATGATCTATGAACTATCTCTGAAGGCCCTCAATCATCTGATTTTGGATATAACAGATTCAAAATAGAAATAAATCATAGAATTCTAAGAGGAAGAGATAGTCTAATCTGTTGAGTAGCTTGAGTCAAACATGTGAAAGTATTTAATAAAACTGTGTTGATTTAAAGAGTCAATATTTGGGGAAAAATTTAGCTAGTCTGGAGTGTGGTGGGTAATAACAATTTTTTAAAAAGTAACAACAAAAGTAACTTATGTAATTTAGATACAATTTGAGTCACATAAAAAATAGGATAGGTAACACTGATTTAATATAATTTATGTGAAAGAGGCAAAGGGATTTCAAATAAACATGATATCAAAGTACATCAACATCATAAGTTTTCTCTGCTCTCATTCAAGTGACATGGCTTTTACAGGTCAATTGTGCCCCCCCAATTCTGAACTGGTGGGTCTCTTCTTTTCCTTGTATAGTCCCAGGTAAGTGAGGGCCAGATGAAATATTTTACATGAGAGGGAGAAAAATGGTAAGAAGCATATTTGTTGTATGTTTTATATACAAATCTATGACTTGAATCACTCTGCATTTATCTGTATTGCTTGCAACTGTCAAGGTAACAGCCTCTTTCCTGCATCATCTCTTTAAACTCCTTGATAATTAAGTAAAAAGAAGAAGAACATAAAGAAATGCACCCCCAGAACTTTTCATTATTAATGTTCTATGACTAAATTGGAAATCTGCTACTGTACCCCAAGGGGGTGATTAATTTAGCAGACTAGGAGTTTTGATTAAAAAGGAATGAAATGTCTGACATGTAGTCTATTTATCAGTTATTAGGATATTAAAACACTCTAATCATTGTGGCACCTAAATTAAGACTTCATAGCCTAAATGTCACTTCATTTTGCTTTTTTTTATTTGGTGGTGTTTTATGGGTTTATCATCTGTGAGTGTGTGTGTGTGTGTGTGTGAGAGAGAGAGAGAGAGAGAGAGAGAGAGAGAGACATTCTTATGGATCTTTGAAGAAAAATAATGCTGCAAGAAAGCTTTCTGTCACAAGCTGTGTTCCCTATTTCTCCATGTTTCTGAAGATATTAGAAACATAAAGAAATTAATAATTTTTAAATTAGCTGGTCATTCCAAAAATTTAGATATGATTATAAAATTATTCTATTGGTATTAGTCAAAAATTCAGTTATCAGAATTTGTAATTTAAGATTCTGTTTTATTAATTGACACTCATAGACCCAAATATTAAAAAAGTTGTACCATATCATTGATTTAAATATTGTATAAACAGCATAAAAAAGGAATATAGATTTTTTCAGTGAGTATAGCTTTATTTTAATCCTACAGAATATGCTGAAGACTTGAAGTGCTAGTGTAATGCATAAAAAAAATAGTAAAATATAATTTTAAGTGTTGATTTTTCTATTTTATGAAAATGTTTACCATAGTTTAGCCTTTCTCTCTCCAGATGATTTCACCGCCCATTCATTCCCATTTGGAAAATTAAGTCCAAAGTATTTCCTTCTCATAGTTCTGTGTGTTTCTCTCTTTGTCTCTGTGTATCTGTCTCTGTCTCTTTCTCTCCCCCGCCCCCTTCCCCCTTCCTTCAGTGTGGAACCACAACCAGTCTTTTTTATTGATTCCTAAGCAACTTTTAAAACCTAAGAGTGTTAGACTGGGGTCTTCTTTCCCAATCTCATTTCTAGTTCTTTCTCTAATGTCTCAGAAGGCTCAGATCTGGGGCAAGACAGGTTATATTTGGAGAAATAATCTAGTTTTTCCTCATCCTTTCTACTCTCCAATCCATATTCAAGTGTGATTCCATATCTTGGGCTGGAAGAAGCATGAAAGCAGTGAGAACTCAGAATAGAAATGGGGGCAACAGGAAAAGACCATCTATTCAGCCTGAAACCCTATTCAATTCTCTACTGACCCTTTTCCAAGGTTTAAGCCATTCAAAATCCCCAAATGAAAGAGAGGGCTAGGATGCCCAAGCAGATCTTGATGATGTAAAAGCGAAGATGCTCCAAACCTTCAAATTTCCAAAGGCGGGGGCACTATACAGAATCAACACAGGATTTACCAACAATCCAGGGAAGAGATGGAAATCCTCTCCAATTCCCTTTCCACCCTCATACCATAAAAGTCATTTAAATTTCCTTCTTTTTCAAGACTGAATATTGCATTGTATATATGCACCACATTTTAAAAATCCATTCATCTGTCCATGGACATCTAAGTTTTTTCCATATCTTGGCTATTGCAAATAATGTTGCAATGAACATAGGAGTGCAGATATCTCTTAAGAGACTCTAGTTTCAATTCTTTTGAATATATACCCAGAAGTGGGATTGCTGGATCATATGATAGTTCTATTTGTAATTTTTTGAGGAATCTACATACTGCTTTCCACAATGGCTTTACCATTTTACATTCCCACCAAGAGCATACAAGGGTCCCAATTTCTCCACATCCTTGCTAACAGTTGTTTCTCTTTTGTTTTTTGAGTATAGTCATCTTAACAGGTGTGAGATGTTATCTCATTGTGGTTTTGATTTACATTTCCCTGATGATTAGTGAAGTTGAACACCTTTTCATGTACCTGTTGGTAATTTGCATGTCTTCTTTGGAGGAATATCTATTCAAGTCCTTTTCCCTGCCATATGCAACAACATGGACTCACCTGGAGGACATTATGCTCAACAATATAAGCCAGTCACAGATGGACAAATACTGTACGAGTCCACTTACTTGAGGTATTTTAAGTAGTCAAACTCATAGAAACAGAGAGTAGAATGGTGGTTGCCAGGGGCTGGGGTATAGGAAATTGAGGAGTTGTTGGTCAATGGGTATAAAATTTAGGTTAAGCATGTGGCACAAGTGATAGATATCTGTTTCATAACATTGTGCTTATAGTTAACAATTCAGTATTGTACACTTAAAAATTTGTTAAGAGGGTTAGATCTCATGTTACATATTCTTAGCACACACACAAAGTGGAGAAGGCAGGACTTTAGGAGGTGATGGATTTGTTTATTACCTTGATTGTGTGATACTTTCATAGGTATATGCATATCTCAAGTTATATACATTAAATATGTCAAGTTTTATTGTATATCAATAATACCTTAACAAAACTATTTTGAAAAGTCATTTGTGGCATGAGGAAAATGTTAATTTCAATAATATAACAACAATTAGCATTCATTAATGTCTCCCTATACTGTATCAGGCACAATGATAAATATTTGATATATATTTTATTATTAACTTTCATAAGCCTCCTATAAAGTAGGTAATATCATTTTTTTAATTTTATAGATTTTATTGCTCTTGCTAAATTAGTTATTTAGGATAAGATAACTAGTAAGTGGAAGAGGCTTGGCTCCTATCACAAAACCCAGGCTCATAATTGATACAAAAATTGATATGCTGAATACTAGCAGCTGCTAATTGACTCTACACATAGACTTCTCTCAAATATTTGTTCAAACTGAACGACTCATCTGGGATTGATTCATAACACAAAAATCACGTATCCAATACTGGGATTCCTCCCTTGTAACAGATGTCTCACATCTGCCTTACTTGCTTTCCCCATCCATTCAGATTTAGAGATGGACCCTAGATTAATGGAGCATGAGTGTGATGAGAGCACAAATGTCAGAGTTCTAAAAATCTGAGGGTGAATCACTTCTATCCCATAAACTAGCTACCTGAGATTTCTACCAGACACTCATCTGTCTTTTAGTTTTCTCTTACATAAAATGAAGATACAAGATAATTGCCTTCTAACTTGATCTATGAACATATAAGATCATGAATGGAAGATGTTGACTTCTATGATTGACACAGATAATGTAATCAAAATAGTAAATATATAACTAAGATCTAAAGTTTATGAATGCTTGATGAGAATATCAGCTACTTAACTTGCTCTGCTTCTTTAACTCTGATTTTAGCTAGAATTCCAATCTAGGTATATGTACATATGTTTTCTCTTTTAATGTTCAAAGAGGATGAGTGTGATATTGGATAAGAAGGAAGTTGAGGCTCAATGAATTCAGAAGATTAAGTTGAATATTAAGAGCCCCCTAATCAATTTCTTGCCAACCTGGTTGTACTTCACAGTGCCTTCTGGTGCTCACTGAACTTGTGCCACTCCCCACCAAACACCCTCACCATCATTCCAAGTCAGTCCTAGCTCAACAGTTCCCCTGATGGCTGCTGAGTTGCTGAGGACAGAGAGAAGTTTAAAAACTGCAGACTTGGACACTGAGTATCCTAGAAGCTATCCCAGTACTTGGTTCCAATTTCAATCTCACTCCTCTTCTTGACAAAAAGATGGAAAAGTCTTTAGTGGCCCAGGATAGGCCAGTTACCATTAATTTAGGATGTATTAGATCTTCATTTAGTTCTTGCCTCTGGATAACTTAAATGTGGTTATATAGGAGGGCCCGCCACATCAAGAAGAATTTGCTTGGAATCAGATGTTTCTATTTTTTAACATTTTGTCTCCCTAGTCTTCTTTTCTTTTTAACCTGTGACAATTTCAAAGCAAAGTAAAGAAAGCTAAGTAGTTTCAACACACATACATACACATCAGAAGTGCTGCTCAGAGACTTTCAGTGTGTCATAAACATAACCAGAGCAAATAAAAATAAACCAGTTTGAGACGGTCAAAGAAAAAAGAGAAGCAGCTACACTGTACATTATTGCCAGATTCTGAGCATCAGAAATAAGCCGAATGTCTAAATCTTGGGCTACATTTTTGGGCAAAGCGGCAGAGAGCTGGTTAAAAGTAAACCAGGCCCATTAGGCTCTCTTGACCTTGTGGGGAAGTAGGTAAGGCATGAGGATGGGGGTAGGTATTCTGTAAGGATAATTATTTTTATAATAAGAGAGCAATCCTGACTTGAGATTACCTCCCTGCCATGGACAGGCAGTGGCTGACTATATTCCCAAAGCTTTCTCTTTTAACACTATAAGAAATATTTTCAAAGATCTCTGAAAAAAGTAGCTCCTTTCTCTTATCACCTTAAGGGTTCTCTGGGTTTATTTCCATCATTAGTTGAAATTGTAAAGCTGAGCCAATAATTCCATTTGTACTTTATTCTCTGGAGAGCCAAAACAAAGGTCAGTTACCCTCCTTGCCCTTTTTCTTCCAACCGTTTGGGGTTGCTGATGGTCTCCTTGCATTCTTGGCTTGCTAGATCAAAACCTGGGATGAAGCCAAGAGTGACAACAGCTTTGCATTGAAAATAAACAGGAATTTAAATTCTACAAGTGTGTTGTTGTGTTGTTATTTCACGTTTATTTAATTCACAGGACGTTTGGCACTCAAAGGTCATGTGGGAATAGTGTGATAAGGATCATGCTAACAAAGACCAGTTTTTTCCAATATTTTTATGCAAGTGTGACACAAAACCATACCTATAGCTTTTGTGAATTTTATGCTTAGGCTCTTTTACTTTGTTGAGTTTCTATTCCTTCTTCTTCTTACTTTTTTTTCCTTTGCCAAGAGCCCTGTTTCAGGGAATAGGGGGCATGGATATACTCAAAACAGATTAGTGGATATTTGATTGGAGATACAGTATGAATAAAATCAAAGTAAAGCAACTTATTGTGTGTGATTAGAAACAAATAGGTAAGTGTGACACACAAAAGTAAGTATGATAGCACTAATGGAAAAGGGAGAAAGATATCAGGATTAATCAGAAAAATAAAGTTGTTTCTGGCTAAAAATTGAACTATGATTCTTTGAGTATGCAAATATAGAGAAGATATGGAATTGGACAGTACTAATATTATGGCTCCTGTTCTAAATCCATAGGTAACAACCTTACTGTTTTGTAAACATGGAGATGATGGTGTTATTGTGTCATTTTTATTTTTACCATCATCATATTGCTTTTTATGAAGCATTGTTTCTCTCTTCTGGGATACTCCAGAGGAAAGTAGTGAGAGATTACAGTAATCTCTGTTCATTGGGACAAGAGAAGATACCTGCAACTGTTTGTCTTTCTCGTATCTTTTTAAATTTGATGTTACTAGATGGAAAACCTACAGAATTGACACCACATACTCCTTTACATAACGATCTCCCGATTCTTGTAAGTAATGCTAAAGATCATTTTCAGCAGTTCCTGGACTCTGTGCATTTTTCATATATTCTAATAGTGTAAGGCACAAGACCAAAACCCAGTGTGTTGTGCCTTCACTCAGAGGATGAGCAAAGCTTTCATGTTCATTACTATTTCGATCTCAACATCCCAATGTCATACATGTCTGTATGTTTTTTTCAGGATCTTTGAAAAAGCCTTTCACTGATTTAGGAAATAAAATAGAAAAGATTAAGGCAGTGGGTTAACTGTCAGAAATAAATTTAATTCAAGTTTTGCTGCAAAATTTTCCTCTGCCTCCTCAAAATGGCAAAATTCTTGGCTATATTTCCATTGGATATTACATTCCTTATAAGCTTCTTGGTAAATAAGGATTAGTTTATTCAAGAGTTTGTTCCATTTTCCTCCCAGAATCATTTTATTTGTACTTTGCTTAAATATAATAAACAGAATAAATATTCTGGCAGCTTGCAATGGGAGATTGAGTTCTTATATTGAAAACAAGATCATACTAAATAATAATGAGCTCTGTCTCTGGCATATGAGTTAGAAACAGACTCACAAAGCTTAGGGAGATGTGCATCTGTGTAAAGTTTTATAAGAAATAAATGTTATCCTTTACCATGATTCACAATGATGCTGTTAAACAGAAATATGAATTTTTCCTAACTGCCAATACAACTGCAACACTCTATGTGGGATTCTGAATTCAAATGGAGATATAATGGGTATATCAGACAGACTCCAAATGCACAACTACAGTTTTCATGCAATTATTCCAAAAGCTTCTTAAGTGACCCTGAAAGCAATTTAAAATCTATGTGAATCTGTGTTTATTTTCCAATGGATCCAAGTGGGTACATCTTTATTTGAACCAGGCTCTCAAATTTAAAAGGGAGTTTTAGAGACACATAAAAAGAATGTCTGGGTTTTTCCTCAGATCCAAAAAGGGGGACTATTCATTAAAAGTAGTTGCTGCATGATGTCTTTTGCATACAACTCACAACTTAGATCTGATCTGAAGATCAAGAAAGTTCTACATAGTTTTGTATCCAAAATACAACCTATACATACTAGATGTACAACAAATAAGTGGTGAGTATCAATATCTGTTGATAAAAGGACTGGCATCTGAATTTGATAGAGGGAGTTGTTTTTCTGAGCCTTGGGGATGTGCATATGAACTATCTCACTACATTTTTTTTTTTTTTTTTTTTTTGCGGAACGCTGGCCTCTCACTGCTGTGGCCTCTTCCGTTGAGGAGCACAGGCTCCGGACGCGCAGGCCCAGCGGCCATGGCTCACGGGCCCAGCCGCTCCGCGGCATGTGGGATCCCCCCGGGGCACGAACCCGTGTCGCCTGCACGGGCAGGCGGACTCTCAACCACTGCGCCACCAGGGAAGCCCTCTCACTACATTTTTAATGCTTCTAATTTCCAGATAAGATAGACAGACAGACACACAGATTGTTATATACTTAGATAGATGACAGACAGATATGCAGATGCACACATTAAATAAATACATAGAAACAGATACATGGATAGATACTTAGACAAAGAGACATGACAGATACATGGACATAGATATATATCCATATATGTGACAGATACATAGACAGATAGATACATAGATAGATGATAGGCAGACACAATGATCAAAAAATTTTATTCAACTCCTTCCAGACCTTACTGAAAATATATATGTTCTTAAGACTGATTGATGGTCTCACACTGGAATAATTACCAGTCTCAAAAGAGACATCATTTTCTTTTTGACCAATAAATTGTCCTTAAGGTTTCCCCATCACACCCTTATACTGATCCTTTAATTCTTCACTCAGAAAATTCACTGCACTTGTGTTTGAGTGATGTGGCGCTCTCTCACCTGGCCAGCTAATATATTCAATTTTAAATAAGCTTCTTTAGTGGTCTTATATTACTCTTTAATGGTTTGTTTTATTCATTTGAAATTTTATACTGTATGATTTTGGCCCATTGTGCCCTTGTCTTTTTACTTTCTGTTAAGCAAAGACAGTCTGTGTCTTCTCTTTATTTTACACACACTCACATTAAGTTACAGAGACCAACTCAAACCAGATATTAAGACCAGACCCTGTTTAAACCAGGAAACTGCTCTGTGACTCCCTGTACTTTCAACTTGTCTTTTACCACCAGCAGCTCTATTGTCTTGAGTTTTGTTCACAGAGAATGGACCTTGATCAAATGCCATAAATTTCTGTCCAAGTACAACCTAGAACAAACAGGTATGGGAGCTGCAAGTCTTTTGTCTTGCTCTGTGCAAACAGATCCTAAATACAATTTTTGATTAATGTAATTGAGTGGTTTCCCTAAAACCTTGAATAAAAAGCCCTCAATAAAGTTGTCCTTACTTCCCTTATGGTCTTTGAGCGTATACACTGGTTTGCTTAGCTCAAGGAACTCCTTTTATTTTTTATTATAAGAACTCATCCACAGATTATACTGAGAATGAACTTCATGAATTATTATTTCTTCATGATTATAATTCAGAGTCTTTAATTTACTCTAAATACTGCCCAAGGTGCTGGGAGGTGAGTTGCTTAATTTATAGTGAAAACTAACTTCTGGTTTATTGAAGAGCTACATTCAAGAACTTTCGAAAATTGAAGAAGATAGAAAAAATTTAGGCAAGCATTTAGAATTATATTGGATACCAATGTCAGGTTTGCCAGATCTCTGGTAATTGATCTACTTACTGAATTAAACAAATGGAGACAAATAGACAAAACATGTAATTAAAAGTTGTAAATAGACTAAGATGCCTAATACATAAAAACATCTTGTAATAGCCAAAAATGAGGAGAAAGCCCTATTCAAGACTGTCTTTCCTTATGGAATATTGAACAAAATTCAAACTGTAAGCAGCATGATAAGAAATTATGAATGAAATTATGAGGTAATTTCAAACCAGATTATATCATAGCTTTAAGTGATGTTTGGATGTCAACCCAGCTGCAAAAGTGAGGGAGCCTCAACTCTATTGGTCATTGGTTAAACATAAACAAGATGATTTGACTTAGCAGACCTTTACATTCACAGAGCTATAATGAATAGACATACCAAAACCCAAAAGAATTTCCTTACCTTAAAGTCAACAGCTGGCATATGTTCAAAAGAACTAAATTACAAAAGTTCAGCCCTTTCTTTGTCCTAAAGCTAGTAGATTGCCAAATATGTTTGTAGATAATGGAAAATGAAATGATATTAGAGCAAAACACTATCTAGCCCTACAGGATGTATTTCCAGCAGAAACGCTATAGATAAAACACACTGATGGTGTTTTGAGGACATCTAGTGATCCTCACAGCTCTCCATTTTACCTTTGGACTAGTACAAGGGAGTTGACAATAGTCATAGGATGATATAAATATAAATATCCTCTGAGTTAGGTGCTACTGTCTAAAGCCTAAGTCCCACAATTTTATATTGCATATCCATCAAAATATATAAAATCTTTTTACCAATATAGTTGTAAGTACTAAGAAATACCAATCATTCTCTCCATTTCAACCAATATATTTCCTTTGGTCCCCTTTATTCAAAAACATTATTTTTTATATGACACTACTTGCAAACTGAATTGAAGATACTTTTTATGTAAAAGGTATTGCCAACCAAGTTGTTTAGAAAATATATTATTTTTGAAAATATTTATTGATTCCCCATGCATAACTTAATTAGATCTGATCTTGTCAAAGCTGCCCAACTTGATCAGGAACTACTGAAAATAGATGTAGAAGTCCCAAATACTCTCTGGACCAAAAATTCAATGTATAATACAGTGACTAAAGGAGACAGATCCAGTTACAGTCCAAACCGAAAACTTTCTTTCTTTAATAGCTTACATTACATACTAAAACTAGAAGCTAAGACTGAATAACTGAAGTATTAATTTAAATATTAATTAGTAAGGGCTTAGCAACATCCTTCATACCATGTCCCTATAACACCTATATTTCTGTCATTTAAAAAAAGCCAAAAGTAGAAGATACAGATTTGAATAGGATTTAAGGACATTTTAAATATTAGTATTCATACAATTTTCTGTAGTACTCACCAAAAATATTATCCTCTCCACCATATTTCTTTATACTAAATTTTATGTTGTAATAGAACTCTGCTCATTGTTTTAGATAGTAGAGATTTGCTTGCATTCACTTGGGAAAGATAACAGTACACTTGGACTATAATGTTTCAGAGATTTACTAAGATACTGCCATTTAGAAAAAAATATTGTTTTATGGCATGGTTAGTCAACAACAACATAACAAAATTCCCGTAGAATTCTCATATATGCACTTCGATATGGTATACATGTGAATTTTTTTTCTCCTGGCCTAAAAGCACTTGCAAACGTATTTACCTTATTACGATTCTTAGCTAAACAGGTTCATAAGAATTTTACTTAACACACAGGATCTTGTTGTCAAATTAAACTCACATGGATCAGGCATTTTACTCAGTATCAAACTCTAAAAATTAATTCAAAAATATTGACAATCAAAAGTTTCAGATGAAGTAGAGAGAGATCTATGGTATTGAAGGAGCTCTGTAGGTCCTTACTTTCCCTGTTGGACATGTACTTCCCAGCTTAGAATAGGTGAGGTCTTTATGTTATGTTTGTGGGGTTCTTCACAGAATATGAGCATTGAAAGTATGAAACAGCTCCATTTAATAAACTAATGAGTTGTAGAACTTATGTGACATTCTTCACACAGCCAAGCCTTGTAGGATTCTATTTTCTATAAGCAATTCTTAGTCAGGGACAGCACTATAAGTAATACTAGCCATGGACATCCTGCTGAGGACATTTTAAAAATAAAGTCTCTTCCTCCTAGAAAATATCACTAGTTTATTAATCCCAAGGTCCATCTGATGAGGAAATTAAACTTGATAACTTGACTTCTTGTTTTCCCCCTTGGGGGTGGTGTTTTCTACAGGTAAAAGTGGTAAATGGATCTCATGCAAATTAGTTTAACTCCCTCTTCTCAAGCTTCTATGGAAAATACCTAGTTTTACCAAAGACCAGTACTCCACCTCAGGACATGATTTCTTAGCAAAAGTTTGAGCATTATATCGTGAAACAATTAAAGTTAACAAAAACTGTTACAGAGCCATCAGTTAAGAAAATTTCTAGAATTAACAAGATATTACAGGCAACAGGTCCCAGAATTTTCAGCCCTTTCTAAACCATTTATGACCACATCAAGTTGATTGTTCTTATATATAATCATGAAATTCAGATGTTGAAGAAACTTTTGTATCCCGTAAGTTTAGCATCAATATTAACATAAATTATTTGACTTCTATGCACACAGAAAGAGATACCACACCTAGCAGTATTTATGTAATAACATGGTCACATCCACATCAGAAAGTCATAACTTCCAAAGCCTTTCTTTAGACCCTGTAACTACAGCATATCTCCCCTCTTTGAAAGATGTTATGAAAAAAGTAGCGGCATCATTGAATGTAATTTTAGGTAAAACTCTCCACTTGATATGTCCATATATGGCATAATCTTTGATAATAATATATCTATAATTTCTTTACTCATCATCTAAACAACCATGAAGTTTTGCATCTCACGTATAATTATCTATCCTTGCAACACTATCCACCACATGAGCTTATTAATCTGACTGGGAGAAAGTAAGTCTCAAATTACTCAACAATTATTGATGCCACAAACCAATGTTTTAGTTTCAGCACTTGACAATGCACATTAATTTTGGTTGTTGATGGCTCGTGTTTAAAGACTGAGGTAGGAGTCTCTAATAATGGATATATATTTTCTCACCAAAGTTCTTGATAGAATACAATTTCTATGTAAAATCATTCCAGGCAGACATACCAGAAAGTTCAAAAAAATGGAGCCAATGATCATATAAATAGTAGATATGCCTATTATTTATTATAGAGAGCTTGAAATCCTAAGGAAAAAGTAGCATGTGAGCAAATTTCCTATGAAAATGTTAACCAATCCTCCCATCTGCCCTCCTGTTTCACATCTATTTAGTCCCATGTTATCTGAAAGAAACACAATGTGAGCCACAGATGGGAGTCTTGTACATAATTTTAAACTTTCTAGTAGCCACATTTTTTAAAAAGTTAAAAGAAACAGATAAAATAAAATATAATCATGTTTTATTTAACTCAATTATCCAACATTTTATATTTTCAATATGTAATCAATATAAAATGAATGAAGTATTTTACATTATTTTCTTCTTAATAAGCTTTCAACATTTAGTATGTATTTCACACTTACTGAACATCTCAGTTAGGACTAGCCACATTTTAAGTGCTCAATAGCCACTTGTGGCTAGTGGCTACTGTATTCTATATTATGTAATTGTTTAAATTCCCCAAGTCATTTTCTTAGGCTATCAACTAAGAATGAAAATAACTGCTATACTAATGAATGAGAGTCAATGTTTCATAATACTATTTTGAAACTTTCCTACAAAAAAAAATACAGATGACCAGAAGTAATAGAACTACCTTCTGAAAACATAATGTGCTAAAAACTTCTTGATGGCATGATTAATATTGGGAAAATTCAATGAACTTTAATTCAGCAAGTACTCACTGAATTCCTATTAGGTTCAAAGTATTAATTAAGAAAATATTAATTGAAGGTTTGTAAGTAGAACATACTTTTCAATTGTCAGAATTTAAGCAAAGAACAAGGGAGAAAAATTCACCCCATAAGGAGTTTTGGTAACATGGAGGTGATTATGCCATGGAAATTGCAAAAGAAATGAGACACTACCAAGCATACAAGGAGTTTAATTTCTATTTAAAGTAAAACATGAAGTACTACAAGACAGTGTGAAAATGTCGTTGTAAGAGCACAAGTGAATAAACAGATTGAAAATGAAATGTCAGCTAGATAATAAAAAGCACAATGAAGGTAAATTTTTAAAAAGTGGATGATTTGTTAGCTAATGATGTGGTGAGAGGGTATGACCTGCTATTTTATATAGAGTGATCAGGAAAACTTTCCTGATCACTCTATATAAATTTTGATAAAATTATATAAATGAAGGATGAATCATGTGAATATTTGAAAGAAGGACTTTCCAAGCCTAAGGAAATGCAAATATAATTAATTCCCTGAGCAGAGAAAATGACACTCCCTCTACATCTTTTAAATTTATTTTTGGAGAAAGATTAAAGATAGTGAAGACTGGTCATGAATTTGAAAATGTGGCTAGGGACTAGATCATTCAGGTATACCATGGTAACAACTTTGGATTTGGGTGTTTTTGTCTTCTGGATGTGATGGAAGCTGGGACATTTAGATAAAGAAATAATGTGATCCTATATTTATTTGTGAGAAACAGAAAACAGGATAATGCTGAATACAGGGATAGTTGTTTACAGTCTACTGTGGTTGTTACACAAATAGGATAGTTTCTTTTCTAGGGTGATGAAGTGATGTGATGGTACACAGCTGGGATACATTTAGAAGGTAGAGAATATAGGGTACTTCCTAATGGCTTGCTGTGGATTGTTCAATAAACAGGAAAATAAAAGTCTGAAAAGCAATAGATACAAAGAAAATACTAAGGAAGCAGATTCCAAAGAGAAGAATCACTTCAAAATTGGGCATGAAGCCAAAGCAACATCCATAGCTAGAGTCTGTTGAAACGGAGGAGTTAGATGGCCTGACATAGACTTTACAGGGTCAGGAAGAAATTGGAAAACCTTTGATTAGAAATTGTAAATGAAAGGACAGACTAGAATTAATAATAGTCTGAAATGCAAAATTACTTAGTTTTATAAACCACCCTTTACCCACACCAGAATTTTACTGAGTAAACAGAAATGAGTTGTTAAAAGTAGAGAATTCTTGATATTTTGAACATTCTTACAGTGATCTTTTCTGATTCTGCAAGAACAGATGATGATAATTGAAACTAAATTCCTTCCTTGCTCAACAAGTAGATGGGTAAGAATCTCAGCTTTTTGTAATGGTAGCACAAAAATTGGGAGCTGAATTATCTAAAAGTGATCTCTACTTCATTAAATCCTTAAATCCCTCACCTCAAACTTCTACACAAAAGGAAAGATGTGCATTCTTTGGGGAAAAAAACAAAGCAAAGCAAAATGTAGGTTACTTTCCACTGAGATTTTATATACATATATTATATTTTCATAATTTATATGTATTATTTGTATATTATATAAATAATATGTGCCATATGTATATTATTTTTATTTCATACATTTATAATATGAAATAAAAATATGAATCATAGAAATAACCAGAAAATGTAATACATAACCAAAGGACAGATAAATTAATGGAAGCATACTCATTGATGAATCAGATATTATACTTAGCAAAAATGACCAAAAATTTTTTTCATTATAAAGATGGATGTGATGGATGGAATTACAGGACACAGAAGGATAAATGGGGAATGATATAAGTAACTTTAAGCTGACCAAAATATTCAACAACTTAGTGGAGGATATTACTAGTTAACATATATGAACCCAATACAGGTAATAATTTTTGCTAAATATATAAAGCAAATATTAACAGACATAAAAGGAGAAATTGATAATAATACAATAGTTGGGGACTTTAACATACCACTTACATCAAAAGAAGAATAAATATCACATGATCTTAACAATAGATAAATAAAAAGCATTTGAAAAAATTCAATATCTATTCATGATAAAAACTCTCATCAAAGTTGTTATAGAGGGACTATAGCTCAACAAAACAACAGCCATTTGTCACAAATCCACAGTTAACATCATACTCAATGGTGAAAAGTTTGGCTTTTCATCTAAAATCAGGAACAAGACAAGGATGCCGACTCTCACCATTTTAATTTAAAATAGTATTGGAATTCCTAGCCACAACAATCAGACAAGAAAAAGAAATAAAAGGCATCCAGATTGGAAGGGAAGAAGTAAAACTGTCACTATTTGCAGATGACATGATGCTTTATATAGAAAACCCTAAAGTCTCTACACAAAAACTATCAGAACTAATTAATGAATTCAGCAAAGTTCCAGGATACAAGATTAATATACAGAAATCTGTTGACTTTCTATATACTAATAATGAACTATCAGAAAAAATAAAATGTAAAAAAAACAAAACAATCCTATTTAAAATAGGATCAAAAAGAATAAAATACCTAGAAATCAACTTAACCAAGGAAGTGAAAGACCTATACTCTGAAAAATATAAAACAATGATGAAGGAAGCTGACAATGATACAAAGAAATTAAAAGATATCCCATGTTCTTTTACTAGAAGAATTAATATTGTTAAAATGGTCATACCACCCAAAGCAATGTACAGAGTTAATGCAATCCCTATTAAAGTACCCATGACATTTTTCACAGAACTAGAGCAAATAAGCCTAAAATTCATATGGCGCCACAAGAGACCCAAAGTGCTAAAACAATCCTGAGGAAAAAGAACAAAGCTAGAGGCATAATCCTTCCAGACTTCAGACTATCCTACAAAGCTACAGTAATCAAAACAGTGTGGTATTAGTACAAAAACAGGTATATAGAACAATGGAACAGAATAAATAGCCCAGGAATAAATCCATGAACCTATGGTCAATTAATCTACAACAAAGAAGGCAAAAATATAAAATGAGGATGACACTCTTTTCAATAGGAGTTGGGAAAACTGGACAGCTACATGTAAATCAATGAAATTAGAAGATAACATAGGCAGTATGTTCTTTGACCTAAGTTGTGACAATATGTTTTTGGATATGTCTCCCTAGACAAGGGAAAGAAAACAAAAATAAACAAATGAGAACTAATTAAATTTAAAATATTTTGCACAGTGAAGGAACTCATCAACAAAATGAAAAGACAACCTACTGAATGGGAGAAAATGTTTACAAATAGTATGTCTGATAATGGGCTTATATCCAAAATATATAAGGAGCTCATATAACTCAGTATCAAAAAGGGAAACAACCCAATTTTAAAAATGAGCAGAAGACCTGAATAGACATTTTTTTCCACAGAAGACATACAGATAGCCAATAGGTACATGAAAAGATGCTCAATATCACCAATCATCAGGGACTTGCAAATCAAAATCACAGTGAGATATCACCTCACATCTGTCAAAATGTCTATCATAAAACAGACCACAAACAACAAGTGTTGGTGGGGATGTGGAGAAAAGGAAACTCTTTTACAGTGTTGGTAGGAATGTAAATTAGTGCAGCTCCTGTGGAAAACAGTATGGATGTTCCTCAAAAAACTAAAATAGAGCTGCAATGTGTTCCAGGAATTCCACTCCTGGGTATATATCTGAAGAAAACAAAAACATTAATTCAAAAAGATACATGTAGCCCAATATTCACAGCAGCATTGTTTATAATAGCCAAGATATGAAAGCAGCCAGCAGCCTAATTGTCCATTAACAGATGAATGGAAAAAGAAGGTGTGATACACACACACACACACACACACATATACATACACTCAATGGAATATTACTCAGCCATAAAAAAGAATGAAATTTTGCCATTTTCAACAACATGAATGGACCTGGAGGTTATAATGCTTAGTGAAGTAAATCTCTCACAGACTTACAGATACAGAGGAAAAGGGTGGAGGATGGGCAAGATAGGGGAAGGGGATTAAGAGGTACAAACTATTAGGTATAAAATAAATAAGATACACAAATGTACTGAGGGACAGGGAATATAGGCAATATTTTATGATGACTTTAAATGGAGTATAATCTATTAAAATATTGAACCATATTGTATACTTGAAACTAATATAATATTATAAATCAACTATACCTCAATTTTTAGAAAATGAACTTTTTACAAATAAAGGCACTATAAATCAAGTTAGAAGATATGAAAAGCCTGGAGGAAGACATTTTCTGTATAAGTAAAACAAAGGATTTGTACCAGATTATAAAAATATGAATATAGATGGAGAAAAAATAGTGAAAGTTCAATGGAATAGATGGACTGTCAAACAAGCAATACACAGAAAAAAGTAATCCAGATAACCAAATAACAAAGAAAAAGTTATGTAAAAATTCTATTACCTTAATCTTCAAAGTATTTATATGGTTGGACTTCTCACCACTTCTACTATATCTACGTCACCAAACTACATCATAGTTCACCTAAATTATAGTGTTTGCATTCTGTTATTCCTGCTTCTTCCTTCACTTCCTTTCATAATTCTATTCTGAACACAGTAGCTAGAGCAGAGGTTCTTTATGTCATTGTTGCTGTTTTTGACATGGACCCCTTTGCAGAAAAAGAAATTTAATCCAATAATATAAAATACATGAAATTTCAAATAAACCGATTGTATTTAGATATGGTTAACCAATTTTTTAAAAATTATATTATAGTAATATTAACAGGATATTTAAAATAGAAAGGCAGGTTAAACTTCATTTTTTATAGAAATATTAGGAAGACTGTTTTTCTTATTTTGTATAAGACCATTAGATTGTGTGTAACCTTTGACAAGAGAAAAATAAATATTATGAGGGCATCTACATAATTTTGATTGGTTTGTTCATTTGTTTTGGTAGTTGTGAGTGCTGAAAATCCTGATTTGCAAAGATATAGTTTGAAAATGGAATTAAAATGTCCTTAGTTGTTTGTTTGTTTGTTTTTTTCAGGTTCAGCCAGGCTTCTTTCAATAAATACCTGCATTTTCAAAGGTTTTTGAGTTAATCTCCAATTGTAGTGAATTATTTTTGGTTCTAAGTTTGATGAGTTTATCTTTGATGAGGTAAACATTTCTGATAGAGACTGTTTTTTAATCAGGAAAAAAAAATGATGGTTCAAATCACTGCCATCAAGATAGATATGCTCTTAAAAGAGTTATGAAATGTCTCCAAGTATATGCACATTTGTATTTTCAAAAATACTGAAGAACTTAGTATCTTAACCCCATCTAAGTAAAACACTTATTTCAGCTTTGGAAAGAAGTCAAGGTCACCTGACCCTTCTCTTTTATCATATCAGTAATTTAGCCAAGAAACCTTACAACTGTTTAGTAAATTCTATTACTGGTTGACTTTGGGACCTTTATCACAAAGACTTACCTCATTTTCATGATCAAAAAAATCTTTCAGGTATACCAACCTATGAATAAAATCTTTTTTCTTTCAAAATATCACAAAAGTATGTCTTTTTTTCTTTCAGAGAAAAAAGTAAAATTTTGGTTGTCCTTAGTAGAAATAAATGCTTTACAACTGTCCTCTTAGAAGTCAACAACTTTCTGTGTGGTATAGAAAAAATGTCACATTCTATAATTATATTTTTTAAAATGTCTAAAAAATATAATTCACAGACTTGTTGGTGATTTTTATAGCTGTTAAAATTTCTTTCAGAACTACTGTAAAGTACAAAGCATTGAATGACAATGGATTGAAACAAATCAAGATGGATCACCAAGCACCAAACATCAAAACTATGTGCAAAGGGAAGAATATGAAATTTTTCCTTCTGGCTGAGTTATTTTCCCATAGCTATTATAATAAATTATAACAAATTTGGCAGCTTAAAACCACAGATATTTATTCTCTCACAGTTGTAAAAGCCAGAAGTCTGAAATCAGTATCACTGGGCCCAAATCAAAGTGCTGCCAGGGCCAAACTTCTTTCAGTAGGTCTAGGGGAGAATCTATTCCTCATGTCTTCTAGCTTCTGGTGGCTGCAGCATGCCTTGACCTATAACTACATTATTCCAATCTTCAAGGCCAGGAAATTAAAATCTCTCTCTGTTTCATCTTCACACTGTTTTCTCCTCTGTATGTCAAATCTCCCTCTACCTCTCTCTTATAAGGATATTTGTGATTTCATGTAGGACCCATCCAGATAAAGATAATTTCTCCATCTGAAAATCCTTAACTTAGCCATATCTGCAAAGACCCTTTTTCCTTAGGGATTAGGAACTAATATCTTTGTGATTGTAATGGGAAGTGGTATTGTCATTATTCCATTATTCTGCCTACCACACCAGCTATACTTTTATTTGGGAGAGAAAAAAAAAAAGAACTTTTCTATTTCTTAAATAATAACTTTAAATTTAGTTTCCAAAAGTGATTCACAATCACAACTTAATAAAATCTTCTTTGGTGACCACTACAGGAGGAGAGGTAGGTATTTGTTCTTTCTTCAGCTTAAATCAAGCAAGGGATTTAAGGAGGAATTAATTCATGTCTCTCAAAATTTGGGGGGCTCAGTGGCCTGGTATATGACTTCTCTCTGAAAAATCTAAAGGACAAGCAACTCTAAGTGGAAGATGAAGGAATTTCGCTATCAGGTAGAATCACCCAGTACACACAAAGTATTTAGGGCCGAGAATGAAGAAGAGTTTTCTGTTGACAAAATGTGGACCTTATACACAGGATGGCTGACTAATGGGACCCAAAAAAAAGGGAGAGAGAGCTTTTGTAATTGGACCTTAGAAATAAAATATTGCCAGCCATATCAATAAACAAAGGATCTAGCCACCACATTACAGCTGCCCTAATGGTGATCCCTGAGGGAACTCAGGAAGGAAACAAAGAATGCCTGCTATCTAGTAGTCATCAGACTGCAGCCACCCCAATGCTGCATCTTGAGGAAACTCCGGATAAGAAAACACAGGACACTGGCCCCAGATAAAATAGGTGCATATCAAAGGAATGATTTCAGTGAGCTCAAACTCTTGCATCTTACCATATGTAGAAAAGTGTTAAATTCCTTAACTTGAGATATTTGACGATCCAACTACCTGCCCTTTGTTTTGAAAACTCCTATATATACTGGCTTCCCCTTCACCTCCTCAGAACAATTTTCTCAGCCTTTATCTGAGATGCTGTCTCCCAGGCTCGAAGTTCTAAGAATGTCTGCTGAATAAAACACAACTCTCAACTTTCAGGTTGTGCAATTTTTTTAGTCGACAGACCCCAAGAACTAGAAACCAAAAGACAAGACTTAAAGACCCATGAAAGAGAAAGTATCGTCTATCTCAAGTAGTAGTCATAAGGGTGTTGTCTTAGAAGAATTTACAAAAATTTCCCTCCAGAGAAAGTTGAATTTCAACAACTTTCAAGAC
This sequence comes from Globicephala melas, assembly GCF_963455315.2. Classification (NCBI taxonomy): domain Eukaryota; kingdom Metazoa; phylum Chordata; class Mammalia; order Artiodactyla; family Delphinidae; genus Globicephala; species Globicephala melas. Next base: position 84,275,664 of record NC_083318.1, read on the forward strand.
GAGAGAGTATAGCACCAGTTCCTGAAAGTGTAAGACAGGAAGAAATGTCTATGCCCCTTTAGTTGCTTCCCTCTCCTTCAAACTCCAACCCTGGAAAAGTCAGAAATTAAGGAAAAGTAGGACTAAGAGGAGGAAAAAGAGAAAAGAAAAGTACCCCGTTCAAGAAGAGAGGCTAATTGAGTAATTAACTTGGCTGGATTTTATGACACTAAAGAGAAAACAAAGCAATTAGATTTAATAGATTGTTTTCAATTTCTAATAGAAAAATATCTACACATTTGTATGCATAGATGATAATTTTTAAGAGAAAAACTTGTTTATAATTCAAATCAAGAATAAAAGGAAGATTGGATTTTGCTAAAAAGCAGTCTTTCTTTAGTGGCCAATATATTATTTGTTCATATTTATGACAAGTAATCACTTAAAAATTAACATTTTCTTGACATGGATTATGTTACTTATGCCACTTTCACTCTCTACTAGCATCCAATTAATAAAAAATATCACTGCTTATATTTTTGTCCTACCATTTTTAATCAGGTAAGAAAATCATAATTATACAGTTTAGAGGTCGTGGGCTAAATTTAAACACTGATGCATTTGAAATTTCCATAAAATTAATGCTTATGCCATTCAAGATGAGAAGTTTGTTAATTTTACCATCTAGGTTTCTAATAGAGTTGTTGCAGTCATTTCACAAATAATATCATAGACAAACATGATCAAGTGCTTTCTATCCATAAACCATCTCAAGGACATAATTTATTTCCACAAATAACCATGTGAAAATAATAGCACAACACATCACTGTTAACCATAACAAGTCCAGAGGCTCAGCTCTTAAATTGAGTTGCTGTCCAGCTGCTCACTTGAGAATTCATAAGATATATATAGATAGATAGATAGATATAGATATATATATATGATCGGAGATCTCAAAATATGGTTACCTCCTAGTGGTAATTTTTTTTGGGGGGGCACCATATTATATAGTATTGCTCATGTTTAGCATTTAAGAAGTTGCAGCTACATTCCATTATCAAAGACATGTTTGTTAAAACACGCATATAAAAGGATTTGTAATTAAAGCACAGCTTTGATATATTTAATAGGATGTAAAACCATTCTATTTTAATAGGTAATGTTTTATGTGCATTAGCAGTAATATAATAATGCCTCTTCCATGTGCTCTTGCCATTAGCACTTTTTCCTTCCCTTTCATCTAGTTAATCTTAAAACTTTAATGTAATCCAAACACATTAACATCTTTTTTTCCCCTCACTGTTCTTGAACAGAAGGCAGCTTTGAAATGAACTTTCCTTAACTGAAGGATAGGTGCTATATGACTTGATCATCAGTACTTTTCCTCCAGTTCTGCCTGCCTGTTGATTCATGTACACTCTTTCTAGCCTTGGAAATACTTACGGTTACTGAAAGTGTTAGAATGGAGCAATGAAGGGGATAAAAGTGAGTCAGAATGCAGAAAATCAATGAGGAATAAATTTCATGTGTTTAAGCACAACTGCATGCTCTTATGTGCCATTAGCCCAAGCCACTTCTGATGGCATTGAATGAAAATGAGAAAACAGTGGGTGAACCATCTTGAGACTTAATAATGGCAGAGTTATTGGAATTATTATAAAAACTCATTAGAATTCTCTCACAGGTGTTTTTTATTTTTATTTTTTAATTTCCTCTGATCCAGATTGTATCATTTTTTCTTATGATATTTCAGTATGACTTTTAACATTGTCCTTGAAGAGTGTGGCATATAGGAATATGTCAAGAAAAGTTAATCAGACTAATGCAAGTTCCTGACTGAGTTGCACAAAAGTAGTCCTGTCTGGATTGCAGCTAAGTATACATACATAAACAGCTCTCATAGCAAAACAGAAGGACAATCTTGCCTTCAAACAGCAGGAGAAATCTGTATCATTTAATGATCTGAGACTCTGAACTCTAAGAAACTACATCTCAAAATTAATATTACCATGTTCTCTTAGGAGTAAGTTTTGGTACTTACTTACTTATTTCTATGATATATATAAACTGGAGATGCTGAACTCAAAGGCAACTGAGTATGTTCTCCTCTTCAACTCTATCCAAGTTTAGGTGTTTTGAAGTTTCTGGGACCAGGAAGATTAATCTAGAATTCTTTCAAAATTTAGACAAGATCCTAGACCTCAGTATTGAGGCTGCTTTAAGGGGACTCAATAATGTAAATGAAGATACCCCAGGGCACTTGAATGTATTTGCTACTCTAGAAGTTTTCTGTATTAGGAGCTTATTAAAGCATAAAGGCTACATTTCAGCATAGATGTTTACCTCTTGAATTATCTATTAACTTAAGTTACAATTGTTTACACTAAACTAAGTTGCTAATCAGTGTCAGCAGATAATTTTCTTGATGTAAAATTGAAAGCTGCTTCATATAGATCTTATCCTATATGACCTTTAGGGAATCAATGTCTAATTTCATTCGTTCATTAAATAAGTTTGAGTGTCCATTACATGGAATGTATATATTTCCCACTTTCATATTTTAGACAAAAAAACATGTTTTAAAAAAGCTGCTTTAATAAAGAGGATGTTGTAATCTTATAAAGTACACATCAAACTCTTTTATAAGACTAATATTGGTATTTAGTCAAAAAATATCTCTCAATACATTGACATCACTTCAGGGTGCAGTCACTCAACGTACTTGTCTCAATATCTTAAGCACAAATGATATGTAGTCTATTTTCAATTCTATAGTCCCTTGTTCAAAAATTTGTGGATATTTTATATTAGTTAATATTTGTGGGGGATAAGGAGATTACATATATAAATTCTAATGTTATTTTCAGGATACATGCTATTTTTAGACACGTGATACACAGATAGATATGAGAGAAAGAGAGAGAAATTGATTTCCTGAAAAGATTATTTACTAAACATTTGGAAAGGTAATATTGGACATTATATAAAAGTTCTGGCTTTGTATATAGAAAGTGTTGGGTTTTTTTAAAATCTTGTTTCAGAAAGTGAAAATATTGTCCCTAAGTCTTCTCTCTCATAACCCCAGTATAACATAAAAGGTTACCTGAAATATTGATTCTTAAAATTTTGAATTTATGTGTACTTAAATTAAGAAAAAACAGAAAGTTAAAGAACAATGCACAGATAGAAAAATCAGAAAATATATAATCTACAAATCTAAAAATAGGCATTTATATTAAATAGACTTAACCTTATGGGACATTGCTTTGTTTTTAATTTTTTTAAACCATTTTAGCAAGGTCATTGAACATTAAATTGTAATAAAAGAATTCAGTAAAATGAACCCATCAATATATCAGGATGAAAATTCAAAAAAAAATACAAAAAGTATAGTACATCATGACAAGGAGTATTTATTTCAGCAATGCAGGATTGGCTTAATAGTCAATAATTAATCAAATTATTTCACTATACTAAAAGACTAAAAAAGGAAAAAAAAAACCCTTATGGTCATTTCCACAGATGTAGAAAAAAAATGTTTGATGAAACTCAGTACACATCGTTACAATACTTCTCACCAAACTAAGTACAGAAGTAAACTTCCTCAGTCTGATGAAGGGGATATTAAAAAATTCCTACAGCTAACAACTTATGCCAAGGAGAAAAAACTAGATGCTTTCTTCCTCACACTTAAAGTTTGTCTGCTTACTTTAAATATTACAATTTATACTATACAGAAGATTAAAATCAGTGTACTATGGCAAGAAAAATAAAAATCTACAGTCTGGAAAGCAAGAAGTAATAAAGACTGTATTTTTAGACCACATGCTAACATTTGTACAAGATACTAAGAAGTCCATGAAAACAGCTATGGAACTAAAACAGTAGCATTACAGAATATAAAATCATTATATAAATATCAGTTGTATCTCTATATGGTAGCAGTGAACAATTAGAAGTTTTAAATATCATTTACAATAGTATAATAAAATGAAATAATGAGTGGTTGATTTAACAAAGGATATATAAAACATATATACTTCAAAACATCATGGAAACAAGGAAGTCCTAACTAAAGAAGAGGTGCTAAGTTTATGATCAGAAGATACCATATAAAACAGATATAAAACTGATCTATAAAGCCAAATGATCCCAACCAAAATCCAATAAAGTTGTGACAAACTGTTTCTAAAATGTATGTGGAAATTAAACATATGAAATAGCCAGTGGAATTTTAAAGAGGAAGAAAAATTTGGGAAGAGTTATGCAACCTGATTATAAGACTTAGGATACAGCTATAGAAATCAAGTAAGTATTGGTGTTAACATAAACAGGTTGACTGACAGAAAATAAGAGAGTGTCTAGAAATAGAACTACACATATGTGGTCAATATGCTCTTGACAAACATGCCAAAGTAATTCAATAAATTATTTTTAAAGGATATAATCCATTTATAGTTATTATAAAATATTGGCTATATCCCCCATGTTGTACAATATATCCTTGCAGGCCACCACTGCCAGGGTCCCATGATCCAGGGACAACTTTCCCGGGACAACACACAGCACATCTCAGGTTGGTGCAATGTCATGCTGGTCTCTGCCACCACAGGCTCACCAGGCATTCCATAACCCTCCCTCCCAGTGAGCCAGTGTCCCCTAATCAGCTGCTACTTTAACCCCATCCTGTCTGAATGAAGAAAAGATGCCCTCAGGCGACCTACACGCAGAGGCAGGGCAAAATCCACAGCTGAACCACAGGAGCTGTGTGAACAAAGAAGAGAAAGGGTAATTTCTCCCAGCAGCCTCAGAAGCACTGGATTAAATCTCCACAATCAACTTGATGTACCCAGCATTTGTAGAATACCTGACTAGACAACGAATCATCCCAAAATTGAGGTGGTGGACTTTGGGAGCAACTGTAGACTTGGGGTTTGCTTTCTGCATCTAACTTGTTTCTGGTGTTATGTTTATCTTAGTTTAGTATTTAGAGCTTATTATCATTGTTGATTTGTTTATTGATTGGTTGCTCTCTTCCCTTTATATATATATATATTTTTTCTCCTTTTTCCATTTTATTTTTTTCAGAGTGTGTATGTGTATACTTCTTTGTGTGATTCTGTCTGTATAGATTTGCTTTTACCATTTGTCCTAGGGTTCTGTCTGTCCTTTGTTTTTTTGTGTTTTTTTTTTCTGTATAGTTTTTAGCACTTGTTATCACTGGTGGATTTGATTTTTGGTTTGGTTGCTCTCCTTTCTTCCTTTCTTTCTTTTTTTAATTTCTTCTTTATTTTAATTTTTAATAATTTTTAATCTTTTATTTTAATAACTTTCTTTATTTTGTTTATTTTTTTTTCTGCCTTTCTTCTTTTTCTCCCTTTTCTTCTGAGCCATGGGGCAGACAGGGTCTTGGTGCTCTGGCTGGGTGTCAGTCCTGAGACTCTGAATTGGCAGAGCCGAGTTCAAGACATTGCTCTCCCAGAAACCTCCTGGCCCCATGTAATATAAAAGGGTGAAAGCTCTCCCAGAGATCTCCATCTCAATGCTAAGACCCAGCTCCTCTAAACAACCAGCAAGCTACAGTGCTGGACACCCTTTGCCAAACAACTAGCCAGACAGGAACACAACCCCACCCATTAGCAGAGAGGCTGCCTAAAATCAAAATAAGGTCACAGACACCTAAAAACACACAACTGGACACAGTCCTGCCCACCAAAAGACATGATCCAGCCTCATCCACCAGAACACAGGTACCAGTCCCTCCAACAGGAAGCCTACACAAGCTACTGAGTAAACCTTAACCACTGGGGGCAGACACCGAAAACAACGGGAACTACGAACATGCAGCCTGTGAAGAGGAAACCCCAAACACGGTAAGTTAAGCAAAATAAGAAGACAGAGAAATACGCAGCAGATGACAGAGCAAGGTAAACACCCACCACACCAAACAAATGAACAGGAAACAGGCAATCTACCTGCAAAGTAATTCAGAGTAATGATAGTAAAGATATCTAAAATCTTGGAAATAGAATGGAGAAAATACAAGAAACGTTTACAAGGACCTAGAAGAACTAAAGAGCAAACAAACAATGATGAACAACACAATAAATGAAATTAAAAATTCTCTAGAAGGAATCAATAGCAGAAAAACTGAGGCAGAAGAATGAATAAGTGACCTGGAAGATAAAATAGTGGAAATAACAATCGGAGAGCAGAATAAAGAAAAATAATGAAAAGAGTGGGGGGACAGTCTCAGAGACCTCTGGGACAACATTAACGCACCAACATTTGAGTTATAGGGGTCCCAGAAGAAGAGAAAAGAAAGGAGACTGAGAAAATATTTGAAGAGATTATAGTTGAAAATTTCCCTAATATGGGAAAGGAAATAGTCAATCAAGTCCAGGAAGAACAGAGAGTCCCATACAGAATAAATCCAAGGAGAAACACACCAAGACACATATTAATCAAACTATCAAAACCTAAAGACAAAGAAAACATATCAAATGCAGCAAGGGAAAAGCAACAAATAACATAAAAGGGAATCCCCATAAGGTTAACAGCTGATCTTTCAGCAGAAACTCTGAAAGCCAGGAGGGAGCGGGCAGGACATATTTAAAGTGATGAAAGGGAAAAACGTACAACCAAGATTACTCTACCAAGCAAGGACCTCATTCAGATTTGATGGAGAAATTAAAAACATTACAGAAAGCAAAAACTAAGAGAATTCAGCACAACCAAACCAGCTTTACAACAAATGCTAAAGGAACTTCTCTAGGCAGGAAACATAAGAGAAGGAAAAGACCTACAATAACAAACCCAAAACAATTAAGAAAATGGTAATAGGAATATACATATCAATAACTACCTTAAATGTAAATGGATTAAATGTTCCAACCAATTGGTTCCAACCAATAGACATAGACTAGCTGAACGGGTTCAAAAACAAGACCCATATATATGTTGTCTACAAGAGACCCACTTTGGACTTAGGGACACATACAGACTGAAAGTGAGGGGATGGAAAAAGATATTCCATGCAAATGGAAATCAAAAGAAAGCCGGAGTAGCAGTTCTCATATCAGACAAAATAGAGTTTAAAATAAAGATTATTACAAGGGACAAAGAAGGACACTGCATAATGATAAAGGGATCAATACAAGAAAAAGATATACCAGTTGTAAATATTTATGCACCCAACATAGGAGCACCTCAATACATAAAGCAAAAGCTAACAGCCATAAAAGGGGTAATCGATGGTAACACAATCATAGTAGGGAATTTTATAACCCCATTTTCACCAATGGACAGATCATCCAAAATGAAAATAAATAAGGAAACACAAGCTTTAAATGATACATTAAACAAGATGGACTTAATTGATATTTATAGTACATTCCATCCAAAAACAACAGAATATACTTTCTTCTCAAGTACTCATGGAACATTCTCCAGAATAGATCATATCTTGGGCCACAAATCACATGATGACCCAAAACCTATGAGATGGAGCAAGAGCAGTTCTAAGAGGGAAGGGTATAGCAATCAAATCCTACCTGAAGAAACATCTCAAATAAACAACCTAACTTTACACCTAAAGCAATTAGACAAAGAAGAAGAAGAACAACAAAAAAACCCCAAAGTTAGCAGAAGGAAAGAAATCACACAGATCAGAAAAAAATGAAAAAGAAATGAAGGAAACAATAGCAAAGATCAATAAAACAAAAGGCTGGTTCTTTGAGAAGATAAACAAAATTAATAAACCATTAACCAGACTCATCAAGAAAAAAAGGGAGAAGACTCAAATCAATAGAATTAGAAATGAAAAAGGAGAAGTAACCACTGACACTGCAGAAATACAAAGGATCATGAGAGATTACTACAAGCAACTATATGCCAATAAAATGGACAACCTGGAAGAAATGGACAAATTCTTAGAAAAGTACAACCTTCTGAGACTGAACCAGGAAGAAGTAGAAAATATAAAAAGACGATTCACAAGCGCTGAAATTGAAACTGTGATTAGAAATCTTCCAACAGACAAAAGCCCAGGACCAGATGGCTTCACAGGCAAATTCTATCAAACATTTAGAGAACAGCTAACACCTATCCTTCTCAAACACTTCCAAAATATAGCAGAGGGAGAAATACTCCCAAACTCATTCTCTGAAGCCACCATCACCCTGACACAAAAACTAGAGAAAGATGTCACAAAGAAAGAAAACTAAAGGCCAATATCACTGATGAGCATAGATGCCAAAATACTCAACAAAGTACTAGCAAACAGAATACAAAAGCACAGTAAAAGAATCATACACCATGATCAAGTGGGGTTTACCCAGGAATGCAAGGATTCTTCAATATATGCAAATCAATCACTGTGATAAACCATATTAACAAATTGAAGGAGAAAAACCATATGATCATCTCAATAGATGCAAAAAAATTTTCAACAAAATTCAACACCCATTTATGATAAAAACCCCTCAGAAAGTAAGCATTGAGGGAACTTACCTCTACATAATAAAGGCCATATATGACAAACCCACAAACTACATCGTTCTCAAGGTGAAAAAAATGAAACCATTTTCTCTAAGATCAGGAACAAGACAAGGTTGCCCACTCTCACTGCTATTATTCAACATAGTTTTGGAAGTTTTAGTCACAGCAATCAGAGAAGAAGAAGAAAAAAAAGGAATCCAAATCGGAAAAGAAGAAGCAAAACTGTCACTATTTGCAGATGATATGATACTATACATAGAGAATCCTAAAGATGCTACCAGAAAACTATTAGAGCTAATCAATGAATTTGGTAAAGTAGCAGGAAACAAAATTAATGCACAGAAATCTCTTGCATTCCTATACACTGATGATGAAATATTTGAAAGAGAAATTAAGGAAACACTCCCATTTACCACTGCCACCAAAAAATAAAATACCTAGGAATAAACCTACCAAAGGAGACAAAATACCTGTATGCAGAAAACTATGACACTAATGAAAGAAATTAAAGATAATACAAACAGATGGAGACATATACCATGGTCTTGGAATGGAAGAATCAACACTGTGAAAATGACTCTACTACCCAAAGCAATCTACAGATTCAATGCAATCCTGATTAAATTACCAATGGCATTTTTCACAGAACTAGAACAAAAAATTTCACCATTTGTATGGAAACACAAAAACCCCACACAGCCAAAGCAATCTTGAGAAAGTAAAATGGAGCTGGAGGAATCAGGCTCCCTGACTTGAAGCTATGCTACAAAGCTGCAGTAATCAAGACAGCATGATACTGGCACAAAAACAGAAATATAGATCAATGGAACAGGATAGAAAGCCCACAGATAAACCCACACACATATGGTCACCTTATCTTTGATAAAGGAAGCAAGAATATACAATGGAGTAAAGACAGTCTCTTCAATAAGTGGTGCTGGGAATACTAGACAGCTACATGTAAAAGAATGAAATTAGAACACTCCCTAGCACCATATACAAAAATAAACTCAAAATGGATTATAGACCTAAATGGAAGGCCAGATATTATAATATTCTTAGAGGAAAACAGAGGCAGAACACTCTATGACATAAATCACAGCAACATCCTTTTTGACCCACCTCCTAGAGAAATGGAAATAAAAACAAAAATAAATAAATGGGACCTAATAAAACTTATAAGCTTTTCACAGCAAAGGAAACCATAAACAAGATGAAAAGACAACCCTCAGAATGGGAGAACATATTTGCAAATGAAGCAGCTGACAAAGGATTAATCTCCAAAATATACAAGCTGCTCATGCAGCTCAATATCATAAAAACAAAGAACCCAGTCCAAAAATGGGCAGAAGACCTAAGTAGACATTTCTCCAAAGAAGATATATAGATTGCCAACAAAGACACGAAAGGATGCTCAACATCACTAATCATTAGAGAAATGCAAATGAAAACTACAATGAGATATCACCTCATACCAGTCAGAATGGCCATCATTAAAAATCTACAAACAATAAATGCTGGAGAGGTTGTGGAGAAAAGGGAACCCTCTTTCACTGTTGGTGGGAATGTAAATTGATACAGCCACTACAGAGAACAGTATAGAGGTTCCTTAAAAAACCAAAAATAGAGCTACCATATGACCCAGCCATCCCCTTACTGGGCATATACCCTGAGAAAACCATAATACAAAAAGAGTCATTAACCACAATGTTCATTGCAGCTCTATTTACAGTAGCCAGGACATGGAAGCAACCTATATTACCATCAACAGATAAATGGATAAAGAAGATGTAGCACATATATACAATGGAATATTACTCAGCCACAAAAAGAAACGAAATTGAGTTATTTGTAGTGAGATGGATGGAACTAGAGACTGTCATACAGAGTGAAGTAATTAGAAAGAGAAAGACAAATACTGTATGCTCACATGTATGTATAGAATCAAAAAAAAATGGCTCTCTAGAACCTAAAGACAGGACAGGAATAAAGACGCAGATGTGGAGAATGGACTTGAGGACATGGGAAGGGGGAAGTGTAATTTGGGACAAAGTGAGAAAGTGGCATGTATATATATGCACTACAAAATGTAAAATAGCTAGCTAGTGGGAAGCAGCCACATAGCTCAGGGAGATTAGCTCAGGGCTTTGAGTCCACCTAGAGGGGTGGGATAGGGAGGGTGGGAGGGAGACCCAAGAGGGAGGAGATATGGGGATATATGTATATGTATAGCTGATTCACTTTGTTTTACAGCAGAAACTAACACACCATTGTACAACTATTTTACTCCAATAAAGATGTTAAAAAAAAAAGTTTTGTTTTGAAAAGTAACAGAAAAAGTTGATGTCATGAGGATTTTTCTATAATGGGTAATTACAAACTGCTTATATGTTGATTGGAAGGATTCAATAGAAAAATAAAAAGTAACTATTTTGGAGATAGTGTAACTGTTGGCACGATATGCATAAGTATGTCAGAAATGATGGGATTAATAAAATAGGAAAAGGTTCATCCTTGAGAGCATGAAAAGTTCATGCATAGTAACAGGAGGGAGGTAGGGTATGTGGTATGTAGGAATGTTGGTGAATAGGTGGTAGTACATACTGTCGAACTTGTCTTTTGATTCTTGTATCTCTCGGGAAAATAAAAGGTAAGTGACTAACAAAGTGAGGGAGGAGAAGATAGTGAGGGATGAATGAGAACAGGAAATGCAGTATGCATTATTCATCTAGGAGAATGAAAGAGTGCATGAAACAGTAAAATATGGCAGAATGGGGGCGGCATCACACTCCAATTTGACTTTCATGGTCATGATTTTTAAGTGAGAACAGTCAGAGTGAGTTTTTCTCCATCTTTCTTCAGCAGTGTGGGTGCTGTCAAAGAGTTGAATTTAACAAGAACTGGAGCGTTACATGTGAATGGGGCAGAGTAAGGAGAAAGTGGGTGGAACATTGGGGTTGGTATGGTAGATGGGCTTGACTGATGTTTTTATCATCTTCCTTCTAGGGAGCTTTCTGATACGGATGGAGCTGGAAAGTTAAAGACTACATTTTCCAGATGCCCTTGGATCTAAGTTCCAGATGCCAAATTGGATCTACAGTAAATCTGTTCCTAAGAGAGAGAGAAGCTCTCTTCCAGCTACTGGCATCTGTTTTCTGCTGGCAAGTAAGGTTGTGGAGTTTGGGGATTGTCAGCAGCAACAGTTAGTGTTGGGAGGAAGTTTCAGCAGAGATAGTGGCCAAATTGTGTGTTAATGCATCCATTTAACAAATTTGTATGTTTTTTGAGAAACATTTGGGACAGCTGAAAAGTTTCCTGATTCTGGATTCCTAAACTTCTGTTCACAACTACAGATCACTATTTATGTTTTGAACTGCATAGTTCAATATTGCCTCCTAATTCTTTTTGTTGTTGTTCTGATCATAGAAGAGTTTGAAGCTCTCTACCCCATCAGACACTTGTGACTTTCTAGTATGAACCACTTGACAGTGTCCCTGCACACTTAGTGTGACCTCAGATACCAGCTGTCCAGAACAGTCCTGGATGCAAACTACTGTCCTGTTTACTATTAGTACTTCATTTTACAATCTAAAGTGTTACAATAAAAATGATAAAATTCATAGTTGCTGTAACCCTTTTGAAGCCAGGCTCTAGAGAATGTGTATAATGCTTTAATAAATGCTACAAGAAGAATGTGAACATCCATTTTAGATATGAAGGGCTCAATAAAAATTGGATTGAAACAATTTTTCCTATATTTTTGTAGATTTTCTCACTGAATTTAATTTGTAAATCTCAAGTACAAAATAACAAATTTATGTTCTACATAACTTCATTTTGTAGAAGATGATATGGGCAATTGTTTGGCTACATAGCACATTGAAATCCTTTTGTATATTTGGAGTTTATTTCATTTTAGGAATCTTAGTGGAATATAGAAATCATATCAGAAGTCAGATACCTTTTCCAGACTCCCATGTTGCTAGGTTGAGGTAAAAGAACCAGAATCCATTAATGAGCTGCATCTACCCAAGATCTTTGAATCTTAGGTGAGTCCAGTAAAGAAAAAATAACTCATGAAATCCATTCCAGGAGAATGGTAGCTGCTTCAAATGTATCCAGAAGCACTAGTGACATTCTGTTGGACTAGAATAACTTTGGGATTTTATTTTTAGCTCTATAGAGTATATGTCTGTTTATCTGTCCATTTTAGAGATATTTAATATGTTTTTGTTAACTTAGAAGTTTTCTTATTTCAACAGAGAATGATATCAATTTTATGATAACTATAATAAATATGTATGCTCCATTTTCTTATTTCTGTTTCCTAAAAATAAAAAAAGGTAAGTTACAAAATGGACTGATAGGAAAGGGAGAAGAAAATGCAGTCAAAGTCAAATATGAAATGTGGAAGCAAATTTTTAAAGAAAATAGCAAATCATGCAACAGGATATATTCAGACAGTAAATTATAGTTTAGACTGTTATATTATTTATTACTTCTTGATATCATTCTTTATCAGATAATCTTTCCCACCTCCAGACATTTGAAGAATAGCATTTGTGTATAGCTTGATTGATTGCAATATCTTATAGGACAAAGAAGATGTTTTAAAATCACATTTCCATTTGCAATTTGAAACTCCTCAGCCAATTGGGTTTTTCCAAAAGATCTGCCTCTCTGAACTTGTTTCCTTTACTACTAACTTTTGTGATAATCCCACTGCAAAGAATTAATGAGATTGAGGCATGTTTAAATAATCTTGTATAGTTAATTACCCTTCCTCTTGCTTTTCTTCAAAACCAAGTTTAAGGCAATTTTAATTTAACAGCAAATCTAAGAGTTACTCTGATTTCATTTAAAATGCTAATTAGATAACATTTTGTACACACAATTAGCATTATATTAATATTTTAATTTTATGGTGTTAGAGTCAGCATGAGTCATTACCTCCATGATTCAGCTTGTCAGAGTAAAGGTTAAATGTTTGAAATATGTGTAATATTTCAATTATATCCTTTGCTTATTTGATCATTTATCTTTAATCAAATACTATTTCTTGTTGCCACCCTTCTTGAATAACTTGATATATTCTACCAACTTCAGTAATGATTAAGCATGCCAATGTTTGCTTTCTCCAAATCAACTTCCATTTTCTGTTATTGAATTCTGTAATTTTTTCCAAATTTGATTGACTCATTTGGGAAACCCAACACTTTCCCATGTCCAAACTCATAGAATGGTTATTTTTCCAAGTAGCAATTTTTAAATTTTTTATTCTCAGGATCTCTCTTCAAAAATAACTATCTTTTACCTTTTCTATTTAAGTTCCATTTGCTACTGGAATAAAGGAAAACATATCATAATATTAATGACTGATATATGTTTAGTAGCTATATTTCAAGCTTTGCCTATTTCCATTATAAATGAAATTCTATATAGATATCTTGCATATCAGTGAGTAAACAGGGTCAATTCAAATGGTTAGAGTTTTTCTGGCTGAAACTTATATTCACTTCAGGAATGTGAAATAAAACCTATTTTTTATACATACTTACATTTTAAGAAATTTAAATTTTTAAAATGTCATACAATTTTATTTTATGTAAATGATCTCCATTAAAACAAAATGTCCAAGATAATCAGAATTCTTTATATGACAGAAAGTATTGAAATGGAAAAGAAGAGCATTGTGTTGAAACCACTGTTGTTCAGAGAGCATATGAATGATTTAAGGGGTAAATTATACACTCTGGTTTTGAGAGATTTAAGTCGTTGATTTTAGTCACATCACTACAACAGGAGTCAATGGTGATTGGACTGCAGCTGCATAGTAGAGCTATAAATGGGACTCTGGCAGTGTATTCCAAAAGGCCTACAGGAAACATGCCCAGAAGGAAATATCCATCTGGAGAATGATGGAAGCTTTGTTTTCAAAAACTATTCAGTGACTGCATGAATTGAATATGACACAGAGCATGGACTGACCCATCCCTATGGAAAAATTTGAGTTATTGCCCTTGCCCACACTTGCTTCAAGGACCTTTTGGAAGTGATCTTCTATTTCAGCTATGGTTGGAGATCTGCATATTCATACCTTGGAAAGCAACACCCTGTAGAGTAACTTTTTGCAAATATCAAGACTCTTTTGAGTTATCTCAGGGTCTTGTAAAAATATATGTCCTGCTTCAGGTGTGTCTGGGGTGGAGTTTAAGAGTCTGCATTTCTAAGTAAGCTCTCAGGTGACACTGACATTGCTAATCCATAGGTCACTCGGTTCACAGCTTGTTTGAGTAGCAGCAAGTGTGAAAGGAATCAAGGAACACCAATATAAAAGAAAATTGAAAAAAAAAAGAGTGACTTCAGCATGACACTGAACAACAAGAGACCAAAATGTGAGCCAACCTATAAATGCTCTCATTTTCCCTTTCTAGATTCCCTTTTCCCTCTTCTGGCTTAATTTGTTTTATATATTTCTTACATGGGAATAGCTATTGATTCTCCAGTTTAGATAATAATCCCTCACTTACAAGTTACATGATAAATCATTAGTTAAGAACAAAAGGAAATTAAAAGTTTTTCTTATGTTAGAGTTACCTATCTTCTATATGTAGAAAAATCAAGTTCGGCACCTGGAACAGTTATTTCAAAATCTATCCCATTATTTATCATCTAGGTGAGGTTAAGGAAGTGAGTTATTTTCTGGGCTTGCTTTCTGTTTCTCTAGATACAAAATGTTAAAGAATGTTGTATGGGCTAAATAACTTAATACAGGTAAAGTGCTGCAAATCTGATACCCATTACATATCTTTGTCCAACAATTCTTAAAATATTTTTTAAACACTGTGTTTTTTGATAATCCTGAAAGTTCTGTGGCCTAGCTCTTGAGAATATTTTTCCTTAACTATATTTTTAAATGAATGCAATTTTGGAAAGAAATGTAATTCTGAATAATTGCTACTTTATTTAGCCAAGTAATTTTTAGGCAATGCCTGGTTATCTAAGAATTAGTCATCTGCAAGCTTGGAAAAAAATTCCCCTTGCAGCCACTACATCCCCCCCAAACAGAAAACAGTTTCAGAACAAAAATCACATCTAACTTTTAAAGGATTCAATGTTTTAAAAAATTATAGAGGAGAGAATCACCTTTGCAACAAGTCAATGACTAACAATTGGTATTTTTTAGGCACTTATTCAACCTCTCTATGTGAAATAATTATCAACTTGGCACCTGATAGTAATATTTCCAAAGCCATTATTCACCAATTCTGTGAGTTACACGCTTGTGGAAAGTGACTTCTTGTTATCAGTGGGCTCAGACAAGCAAATCTGGACCTGGTTGCATGTACATACTTGGAAAGTCAGAGGAAAGAAGTCTTTATAGGTTTATTTTACATTTTGAGAATATTTATCTCCTTCCTTTTCAAAATAATATTATAAATTCAACAAATTACACCAAAAATATAATAAAATAAAATTTTGGATTTTTTTCCTGAAGAACAGGTAAGCTACTACCTCGTCAACTCAGGATGCTATTATCTCAACTCATAATAGTCATGGACTGTGGCTAAATTTATCAAATGCACATACGTGGATTCCAAATACAAATGTATTTATATTGTGATTTTCAACTAGCTCAGATTAATTATAATTATATAAACACTTCAAGGGTTTTTCTTATAACGTGTATAGAGGATTTTAAATAGGAGTAATTCTGAATTTATGGCATTATTGTTGGAATATTTCTTCTCTATTTAAAATATTAAATAAATTAAAACATGTCAAGGGTTAATAAATAGAAGAAGTAGAATTTTGTAGCTCAAATTTGAGGAAAGTAATTCTCCTCACAGAAATTAATTTTATTTTATTTTTAAACATCTTTATTGGAGTATAATTGCTTTACAGTGGTGTGTTAGTTTCTGCTGTATAACAAAGTGAATCAGCTATATATATACATATATCCCCATATCTCCTCCCTCTTGTGTCTCCCTCCCACCCTCCCTATCTCACCCCTCTAGGTGGTCACAAAACACTGAGCTGATCTCCCTGTGCTATGCACCTGCTTCCCAATAGCTATTTTACATTTGGTGGTATATATACGTCCATGCCACTCTCTCACTTCATCCCAGCTTACTCTTCCCCTGTGTCCTCAAGTCCATTCTCTACATCAGCGTCTTTATTCCTGTTCTGCCCTCTAGGTTCTTAAGAACTTTTTTTTTTTTTTAGACTCTCTATATATGTGTTAGTATACAGTATTTGTTTTTCTCTAATTACTTCACTCTGTATGACAGGCTCTAGATCCATCCACCTAACTACAAATAACTCAATTTTGTTTCTTTTTATGGCTGAGTAATATTCCCTTGTATATATTGCCACATCTTTATCCATTCATATGTTGATGGACACTTAGGCTGTTTCCATGTCCTGGCTACTGTAATAGTGCTGCAATGAACATTGTGGTACATGACCCTTTTTGAAATATGGTTTTCTCAGGGTATATGCCCAGTAGTGGGATTGCTGGGTCATATGGTAGTTCTATTTTTAGTTTTTTAAGGAACCTCCATTCTGTTCTCCATAGTGGCTGTATCAATCTACATTCCTACCAACAGTGCAAGAGGGTTCCCACTTCTCCACACCCTCTCCAGCAGTTATTCTTTGTAGATTTTTTGATGATAGCCATTCTGACCAGTATGAGGTGATATACCTCATTGTAGTTTTGATTTGCATTTCTCTAATGATTAGTGATGTTTAACATCCTTTCATGTCTTTGTTGGCAATCTATATATATTCTTTGGAGAAATGTCTATTTAGGTCTTATGCCTATTTTTGGATTGGGTTGTTTGTTTTTTTGATATTGAGCTGCATGAGCTGCTTGTATATTTTGGAGATTACTCCTTTGCCAGCTGCTTCATTTGCAAATATGTTCTCCCATTCTGAGGGTTGTCTTTTCATCTTGTTTATGGTTTCCTTTGCTGTGCAAAAGCTTATAAGTTTCATTAGGTCCCATTTATTTATTTTTGTTTTTATTTCCATTTCTCTAGGAGGTGGGTCAAAAAGGATGTTGCTGTGATTTATGTCATAGAGTGTCCTGCCTCTGTTTTCCTTTAAGAATTTTATAGTGTCTGGCCTTCAATTTAGGTCTTTAATCTATTTTGAATTTAGTTTTGTATGTGGTGCTAGGGAGTGTTCTAATTTCATTCTTTTACATGTAGCTGTCCAGTTTTCCCAGCACCACTATTGAAGAGGCTGTCTTTTCTCCATTGTATACTCTTGCCTCCTTTATCAAAGATAAGGTGACCATATGTGCATAGGTTTATCTCTGGGCTTTCTATAATGTTCCTTTGATCTTTATTTCTGCTTTTGTTCCAGTACCATACTGTCTTGATTACTGTAGCTTTGTAGTATAGTCTGAATTTAAGGAGACTGATTCCTCCACCTCCGTTTTTTCCTTGTCAAGATTGCTTTGGCTATTTGGTTTTTTTTGTATTTCCATACAAATTGTGAATTTTTTTGTTCTAGTTCTTTGAAAAATGCCATTGGTAGTTTGATAGGGAATGCATTGAATCTGTAGATTGCTTTGGGTAGTATAGTCATTTTCACAATGTTGATTCTTCCAATCCAAGTACATGGTGTATCTCTCCATCTTTCTGTATCATCTTTAATTTCTTTCATCAGTGTCTTATAAGTCAGTTCTTAAGGTTGATCTTTGGATAATTTAAACAAACAAACAAAGCCCAAAATCTCAAAAACCTGGATGAAAGAAATAGGTACATAGGCAACTCTTCCAGCAAAGCAAAGTTGAGGCTCAGAAACACAAAACATGAAAGGACGTCACTTCCAAATTGCTCAGAAACCAGAGGAAGATGAACTCAGAAAGATCACCTTAGTCTTTAAGATTTATAACCAATGTTTGAGTAAAAAGAAAGTAGAAACTATGTAAGGATTCCTGTGTATCTTCTGATGTTCATTTTATATAATTATGCATAGAAAACTGTATGAGGCTTTAATGAGAGTGTAGGTTCATTCATTCTCAACAAGTCCACTGAAGATTTCACAAAGTCCCTTTAGACATCTCTATTTTGTAAGTAGATATGGAACCACGTGGAAATCTTATGCTACAGATTTCTTGATGCTGTTAGTCATTCTAGGTTGTGCTGATATGTTTGCCTGCCTATAGGCTTACTATTTGCAGATCCACTTGGTATTGGCATATGCCTATGTTTTAAGTCTATTTAATTGCAGAGTAGTTATTATTTGAATATTATGAAAGTTTGCTTCCTTCCAGTAGTCAAATAAATGATTTCCTCCTGATTTGTGTCCTATTATATTTCATTTGGATCTAATCTCCTGTATCTTGGCATCCAGTGTAGTATTCTGCATCTGAATACCCTGCCCAAAGGTATGCATGTGTCCGTAAGAAAGGGCTATTGTATCTCTTTTCTTGATAGAAACAGCGATTTCCCAAATAGGGACAAATCTAGGAATGAACTCTTATCCTACTGGGAAAAAACAGATCTTTGACTTTTCTTCTATAAAACTACTATTTTGTAGCATTTTCTTTCTCTCTTATTTCATAATCTTATGACTACAGAATTTGTTGTATACAGAAAATGCATTCATCTGTTTCCTATTCTACAAATTGGGGACAATACTGTATTTCAATAAATTGAATACACTATTATTGTAAGACACAACATTATGTACCACAGAGAAAGAAAAAAGCAACCAATTAAATTATTACACTACACATCAGTAATAGTATTGGACAACATCTTAATCACTCTCATAAATCTACTGTTACTTTGAAATGTCTTTCAAATATTCAAGGTGTTTGGCAATTTCTCCTGCCTTTAGTAGCACTGCTTTGTCCATGTTAGGAATCCTTTTGTATGTGTTTCAGGAAAAAAAAATTATACAGCCTCAAATCAGTAATCCTCAAATTTTAAGCATACAAATCACCTGAGGAGCTTATTAAAAAGTAGATTCTAGTTTAGTAGGTCTGGAATGAAGCTATGACTGCCTTTCAAACAAGCTCCCAGCTATCCAGGACCACACTTTGACTAGAAAAGGCATAATGTACTTGGTTAAGACTTCCAAGGAAATAAGGAATTGTTTCATTTTTTGAATGGTCAATATTTGCTTCACTATTTATTTTTCACAGATTGTTCTGTTTCTGTGCCTTTCTGGGTATAAAGTAACTTTCTATTTCAATGTAATCAGAACCTACCAAGCTCAGTTGAAATGACAGTAATTTGAAAAGCTACAGCCAAAGTTGTGCCAGGGAGTAACGATGTTGAACTTCCCCTGAGCCTTATGCTCCATGAAAGCAGAGACAGTTGAGAAATCCCCACCCCATTTTCTGTTTCAGAAAAACGGTTAATGCCGAAGAGCACCCTGCCCTCTCGTATTCTAACATGGAAACTGTCTCCGTTCTTCCCCAGTATGCACTGCTTTCCCTGCCTCTGTAAGACACCAGCCTTCTTCCTTTACTCTGAGGCTTCCTCAGTAATGAATGTTCTCCCTACTGTGGCAGCTGGAATGAAATCTGCGTAATTGTTCAGCTCTTACTGTCTTTCACAGCAGGCAGTGTCTATCTTCAGAGTATAGCACAGTGGATAAATACATGGACCCTAGAGTCAGATTAATTAGCTTTTAGTCCTGGGTCTCCTGCTTATTAGCTGTGTAACCTTGGACAAGAGATTAAAACTCCCTAAACCTCCATATCTCCATTTCAACATGACTAAAAGAGGGATAGTAAACTATTTTTAACCAGTTACATCACTTCCCTACTCAAAAACCTGGGTGCTCCCATTCCATTTAGTGAAAAATCTGAAACCCATTTTTGGGCGTGGCTGCCCCTTGAAGTGGCCCTTTGTCCTCATCTCTCCTCTCTTACTAGTCTTCTGCTCACTCTGCTCAGGCCACAATGGCCTTTTTTTTCTCACTTTGGGAACTCATGAAGCCATTTCCCATGTCTAGGCTATTCCTTATGCTGTTCCCCCCTTCCAAAGTATTCCACAAGTATTATCATGCTTAGCTTCTCATCACTCAGGTCTCGGTTATAATGTTACCTTCTCAAAATGGTGGAACTCCTTCCCTGAAATCCTATCTGAAATACCCCTTTCCCCTCACCACTATCTGTTCCCTTCCTTCCTATGTTATAACACTTCCATATCTGTCATTCTAAGAGTTTGTTTACTATCTTGTTTCCTCATGAGAATATAAGCTCCAAATGAGGCAAGTTAGGAAATTTATGGGGCTCAGTGAAAAATGAAAATGTTAGGATTCTTGCTCAAACACAAGTATTAAAACATAAAGTTTTCTTCTTTTGTCTGTGATCTCTCTTTCCACTTATGTTGTTTTTATTTGCTATTAGATATAATTCTATGTAACTAAAGATTTTTAATGTATTAGCATGGATTTTACAGTTCATCTTATTACACAATGACAGTTTAAATGAAAATGTGGGAGCATTTAACTTATGTAAAAAAAATAAAGAAATTAAATAATTCATACACATTGTTCTACCCAGAACAGCGGAAACACCGCATAATCCTACTGTTTTTATTTGACTTTTTGATATATGCACATTCTACCATACTCTCCACCCTTGGCTGACTGAAGAGTAAGGAAGCACTGAAGGAAAAGGAACTATGGGTAAGAGTATCTTCCCCCTTCCTTCTCTGTCTTCATTTTCTGCATAAGTGGTTGGTGGCCTCTAAAAGTTACCTGTCTTGCTACTTGCCTTGAGTCTCACTGAATCCTCATGCACCAATGGTCCACCAGAATTCTATGGTCATGGGGCTATATGAATGCTATGTGTGAATTGTGCGGAGAGGAAACATGAATACTGTATGTACCTCTTCTGACCATGATCTTACTGCATTCTCTCATCACCCTTCACATACAAAACAGAAGTTTAATGATAAAATTAAAAATTTCAAGATGACAAAAGCAGCATATTAAAACCAAGAGAGTTCTTCTGAACGTGGGGGACAGCCAGCCTGGCTCCATTATCTCAGAAACTCCCAGACTGTTCATTTTTGTGCTACTAATGACCAAATAATGCCTGGACATAAAGAAAATTAAGAACTATTTTGAATAAGTAAATAAATGAACATTTACGGTAAGACATATACTACATGAATTCTTTGCAAAGTACCTGATAAGGATTAAGTTAGCTATTAATAGTGCTATTATTGTTAGTAGTATTATCATTATTACATGTTAGATAATTGCTAAATTACTTCTGGAAAATGAACAATAGGCCTTGGATTAAAGATCTTTTTGTGCATTCACTCTAATCATAGGATTAGTTGATGTGGGTTGAAGGTGGGAAAATACAAATGAATTAATTAGACTTCCTACTAGCTTCTTAAGTAGAAGTTCTGGTGAAATAGTAGGTTGAATTTAGTAGTAAAAATAATATTTTGGGATTCAATACAGTTTAATTACCTACATGTACATTGTACTCAATTACAATAAATAAATATCATAACTTACCTATATTAGGTTTCTGAAAAATATTAGCACTTCATTTTACTATGTAATTCAAGAATTAGAAGTGATAATGCGCTGCTGAGATCATCTTCCAATTCTGTCCCCAAACGCTTTGCCATAAAGAGATAATCTAAAATCTTCCTCTTTCATGGAAAATGTCCAAGGCTCAAAGCAAAAGCACAGTTAGTATTAGCATTGGATGGGGAGCAGTTATGCTGACGTCTTCCAATTTTAAATAATTGAAGAGCCTAGATTCCCTTTATAAGCTTGTTTCACAGAAGGTGGAATTAAATATCTCAATCTCTGTGCTTACATTTTTTTCTAGAAAAACATCAAATTACGTTCTAAATAATAAATCTATTAATATTTGCAGAATATCTCTATGGATGAGTCAGAGTAATTGGAGTGAGAGGGAGTCAAGAAGGTATAAGACATTTTACCTGCATTCATATGATTTTTTAAAAGACTGTAATGAGATATTTCAAGACAGTATTTATTTAATAACCAGTGAAGAGTATTTAACTTAAGGTTTGGCCACTGTATCAAAGGATGATGTAATAAACAAAAAAAAATATGGCTGCTTAAAAATAAGTTTACATTTCTCTCAGATGACAGTCTGAGTTTAAGCATCCCAATAATGATGTGGAAGCTGTGCAAAATTAAGGAAAAATAGCAGGGGTGGAGGGGAATGCTCAACAGAAAACTATGCATTGGCTGTAGTGTACCCTTCAGGGTGATCTGATACTGATTCTGTGCGAGGTATTTTGCAACTCTGTTAATTGTAGATAACTGATAGCAGTGCAAAACGATTCATCTGTATATAGTGATAAATTAATTCAATGTCAAGAGACAAACCATACTTTCCTATTTTTGTCCCTATTTTCACATTCAGTATAATATTCACTATAATATTCAGATATCCTGTTCTTCAGATTCTCCTTTGAACTGATTGTTAATGCCTTACCATTTTCCTCATTAATGATTTAATAAAATCTTAAATACATGTTAATTTTTACATCTGTAGGAGAGTCGTGATTTTACCTTTAAAAGTGTTATCTTTTAACAGGACTCAGTATCCCTCTATCATTTTACTTGTTGCCATGTGGTTGCCATCCATGACATATAGCTTCCATGTCATAATCTAAAATGTCTGTTCCAGCTCCTACTCTCCTGTCCACATTCCATCCAGCAGGGCTTGGAGAAGGCAACGGAGAGGGCAAGCCTCTTTCCTTTCTAGAGGTAGCATACTTCATGTCCACTCACTCCTCATTGTTCAAAATTAAGTCAAACATATTACTTACTGGCAATAGGGCTGGGATATGTTGTGTTTGCCAGCTCAGTCCTGTGCCCAGAATCAAACTCTGAATTCTAATTACTAAAGGAAAAAGGGAGCAACAGACATTGGCCAATAACTGTCCGTCTCTGCCATAAGTAATTATATGGGGTGATCAAGATGGCCTTAATGTTCTCTTTGGCTTCACTAATCTTCAGACAGGCTTCTCCCTAACTCTAGGCACCTGATTCCCCTTTTCTTAGAGAACTTAATTTAGAAAATGTATAACTGTAAATTCTTTCTCTACCCCTTTAGATATAAACCTCTTTAAAAGCCTCTTGCCTGATCTACAAGCCAAAAATATCTTTCTCTAGGATGTAGGAACGATCCCTTTGAACTATAATCGTCAAGGAAAATAGACCCCTTATCTCCCAGTCTCTGTGAAAGGGTAAGGGCCTTCAATGGGCTAGTGCTTTGAACAAACACAGATAGCCTAATCACAGAGAAAAGCATCTGCAAACCAGAACTAACTCAATGAGATCCACAGGTCCCACTGATCTAACTCTTATAATTCTCCAGTACTTTTACACTAGCTTAACCTCTGTTGTTTGTCTAGTGGAGTTGAGCTCAGACTGTGTTTTGGTCTCTTTATCCCACTGCAGTTGCCTTGAACAAAGTCTCCCTTCCCTGTTTTAACACTGTCCAGTGTAATTTTTGCTTTGATAGATTTGGAGAGAGCTGGCTATCTGGGAAGATATCTTCATGGAGAAGGGATTGACTTGTGTCTTAAAAGTTCAGTAGGACTTTCATAAATGGAAGGGTACAGAGATTCATGTTCCAGATTAAAAAATAGTGTGCAATCCAGTGCAGAGAGAGTTTCTTCTGACACAAAGATTCAACTATATAAGGTTCAAATAAACTCAGATGCAGGCCAGTTAATAAATTCAGTAGCATAGTGTAAAACAAATGAAGTGTGGGGGACTGTGAACTCAACAGCTCATGCCCCTTCTGAGGAGGCATCCCTGTTCAGTCTCATCTGGTTGCTGCTATGTGGTTAGATTTCTTAATTTTTGTAAATAAACTGGAATACAGACTTTTATTTTGAACCTCAATTTTATCTACATAAAATCAGTTCAAAGTTAGAAAATTGTGGAGGCTACCACCAACCACTAAGCTATTTAAAATTTGCTTTATTTTGTGTCTCTTTAAATAAAAACAGCTAATATTTGAGGCATTAAATAATAGAAAGAGAGGTGTGTTTATTTGGGAAGTGAATTACTTCCAAATTTTGTCATTGTGGCAACTTAATTTTTCTGAGTCTTTTTTCCCTCATGTGAAATCCAGGTAATAACTATTACTTAGGGTTGTTTTGTTGATGTTGAGACAATAAACACAAAAGTGTTTGGTAAATGGTAAAATGTTATTCAAAATATGAGTTACAGAAAAGTGTAAACATAGAAATAAAACATGGAAACACAGCCACTTGTCCAATGACCTTACAAAAGCCATATAATATCCTGTTTGCAAAATGAATATAAAAACACTATTTCATAGGGCTATACCAAAGATTAAACAAGATAATCCATAGAAGGTTTTCAGCATGGTTTATATTAAGTATGTAACAAAAGACTGTAACTATCAGTAGGAATAGGAATAGAACATAGCATAAACTCTGATCCCTCTCAGTCAGCCAGGAATAATGGCACCTTCTTGAGAATAGCTAAAGTGGAGAAAAAGCAAACAAACAAAAAAATAATACCACAAATGTTGCCAATTATCCTGTGGAATATTAATGCTCATTTTACGCTGATGCTTTTATGTTAATTGGGAATCCAGAGCCTTCCTTTATGCACATAATGAATATTCTTTCTCATGCTCTACTTATTCAACCCTGACAATTACTAAGTTAATTACTTCAAACTGAAGCTCATACCAGTTTTTAACCCTTTAAGTTTGTACTCACTGTGGAATTCAAACGTGGTCCTCTAAGTATTTTCACTATCGATTTATGTATGTAAATAAAATGCCTATATGATCAAATGTCTTGTGAACATAATTATGTAGCAGATATAGGAAGATTTGAAAATGCAGGTCCTACAAAAACTTAGTCTGATCAAAAGCTGTCAACACAATGTACTTGATATTGACATTCTTTGGCCTCTGTAGTCACACAACCATGCAAATTTAAAATATAACTTTGAGGAATATGAAACTTGGCTGAAAAATAGTAGGGATCCACTAAATTAATATAAAGATATAAAACTTAATATGCATAAAAACTTTTGGCATTACTTAGTGATTTTCATCTTGGGTGTCAACTGAGTAGAGAGATACACATATGAACAAGAAAATGTCTATTAAAACAAAACACCACAGCTTTTGATGGCTGATAATAAAATAAGCAGGAGATTTTAATAAACTTATACCAAAAAAAGTCAAACAACATCTCCAAAATACTTTGGTTAATAATCTTGACTCTTTGAAAACCATTACAGTGATTAACACACTTTTAATAAAACTAAGGGAAAATGAAGTGGAAAATTTGCAAGGAATTGTTTTCCTATTTTTTTATCTCACCACATTTTCTAATCTCACTAGGATGGATATATCTCACCTGGTGAATAGTGAATGCTGTCACTGATTTTCATGACCTTGAAAGCACATCACTTATGCTTTAACAACACAGCATCACAAAAGGCTACTGTACTACCATAAGCGCAAAATGAAAACATAGAGACAGGTTATTTACATAAAAAGCATCTTCCATACAATGGAGTATTAGTTTGTCTTAAAAAGTCTGACACATGCTACAATATAAATCTTAAGACATTAAGTGAAATAAGGTAGGCATAATAGGACAAAAATTGCATGATTCCAACTCCATGCAGTACCTAAAGTAGTCAAATTCATAGAGACAAAATGTGGAATGGTAGTTGCCAGGGGCTGGGAAGAGAGGGATTTTTTGTTTAATGGATACAGAGTTTCAGTTTGAGTAGGTAAAGAAATTCTGAAAATGGGTGTGATAGATGTACAACAATGTTGAATGTGCTTAAGGACACAGATATAAATACTTCCTAAATAGTTAAAATGATAAACTTTGTTATGAATATTTTACCACAGTAAAAGAAAAGACATATTCCAAATCCTTTGAGAGTAAGTGTAAGTTGTCAAGGATCATGGCAAGAATATATACTTTGAAATGAGGTTATCAATCTAAAACATGAGAGTAAATAAAAGCAAAACAAACTTTCTTATTCTAGGTTCTCTTCAAAGTTTTTGACTTTGGTTTTAATTACTTTTATTCTGAAGAAATGATTTTTTAAATGTCTCTATTTCTCATTCTTCAATATTAACCAAGATGACTATACTATCCATATAATAGTTTTTATATTTTCTGAGCAAAGAAATAAACTCCCTAGCTTGAAACATTTTTTTAACTGGAAGGACTAAATAAATGTAAAGGCCAATATAAAACTCCTGAAGGAAATTTAGTACTCACATAGATTCTATTTAAAAGTGGTGAGATTAGAAAAATAGGAAAATAATTTCTTGAAAATTGTCCATTTTATTTTCCCTTAGGTTTCATTAAAAATTTGTTCGTCAATGTAATTGTTTTCAAAGAGTCAAGATTATCTTCTGAAGTTTGTCTTCTGGTAGAAACACAATGCATTTTCAGAATTACCAGCTTCTATAATATTCATGTGCATGCTATCTAGAACAGACGTATGCCGAATTCTGGTATTTCCCATCTCATTGTCAAAATTATATTAATTCAAACACCAAATAAATATGACCTGCCAATATCCAGAGAATTTTAGCAACAGACATAAGACTAGAAGAACAATCTTACAACTTCCAGTCCTGTGTTTTCCTCATTATAATACTAAATATATTCTTAATCAGTTCCCATCCCAGATCTATTTAGCAAATATTTATTACCTTATCTATTATGAGATATACACCAAAGTATACACATATTTTCAATTATCCACCATCCCATACATTATCAAAATCTCTCTGAATATGTAAAGATTTTTTCCTATGTTTACAATAATATTTTGATGCCAAATGCTGATCTGAAGTGAAAATAAGCTATTTATAGTCCCACATATTGTGACTATTCATATCTTCCACTGCATCAGTATAAATGATTATGGGTTGCTGCCCCAGATTCTGATGGGAGTGTTACATAATAAACATGTACACCATCTTATCTTTGCTAAAAAGTGGAATTCTGAAGTCCATCTTATTTTATATGTTTTGAAAGGATTTCAGACCTGTACTAAAACTAATTTCTACATATTAGTGGCTATCAAAAAATACCCAATTATATTCACAGGGTGGGGCCACACAAGTTGTGACTAAGTCTGTAAATTATTTCTTTTCACTTAGAGATTAAATTTTGTTCCATTTATTGCATAAACAATACATTATTTCCAGATTCTTGTACAGTTTAGATAGGTATTTATTTTGTTGTTTTATTTTATCATTGATTTTGGTTTAACAATATGAGGGAATTCAGTTTCTTAGTTCATTTCTACTCTTAAGCTGTCATCAAATCTAATCCTGATATAAACATAAATACCAGAAGTACAGACTGTTTTACATGAAGAAAAAAGACTGTTTTTTTTAACTTCAATAGATTAAAGGCAATAGATAAAAATAAAGTGTTATAAAAATATAACATGAGACTAACAAAGACTCTAATAGTCCCCATTTCCCAATTGCTTGGATAAGAAAACAGGTGTAACTAAAGTTAATAGGGCCATTAACTGAGAACAACAAGAAACCTTTTAGAGTACTTTCTCATGTTTTACATCTCCCCAAACAACACTACCTTTATTATGTACCAGGAGGAAATTGAAAAGGTAAATAAATGGAATAATGTGCTCAGCTTCACAGAATCATCCTGAGACCTCTTGGGAAGATGAGCCCTTATAACAGATATCCCTCTTCCCATATACAGACAGATCATCTTTTTCCTAAAATTGATTAGAGAAGAATGTTCTCTCATGATGAGTAGTCTTATTTGACTACTAAAATATAATCAAGTAAAACTCAGTTGGATAAATTTATTATGATTTTTTCCCACAATAAATAAATAGTAAAAAGGAAAATATACTAGAGATAATCTATCTGGATTAAAGGAAAGCTTTTGTCTCTTATACAAAGCTATTGATCTGCAATGACAGCACTGTGGTAGACAAGCAGAGATCTATTGAAATGGATGGGAAACAGGCTCGTGTGGATACAGACATTGTCAATAAAAAGATTAACAAACAAGTAAACAACCTTCGCTCCTCCAAAAGAAAAAAAGCTTGATAGATCAGGAGGTAGGGGACATCCAAGGAGAAGAGGAAATATTAGGTAGGATCATCTTTGCTATTCTTTAACTTTGAGAAATACCTTCCAAACAGAAAAGAATATACCAAATAATTAGATTAAATCAAAACAATGGTTATATATGTGGCTTTATATGTATATAATTATATATAAAATATATATTTTTTAATTTAGGTATTTTCCTAATTGCTTTTATAAGTAAGGAATTAGTTGGCAGACTTTTACATTTACAATTTGGTTTTATATATCATGATGCTTTAAATAGGTGTAATCAGAAAATCCTAATTCAAAACAGCTAAAACACCAAAAAAATTATTTTCTCACTGAAGTTCACAAATTTAGCATAGACCCCCAGATAATTTGATTAGCAATTCAATAATGTCATCAAACCTCTAAATTCTTTCCATCTTATAACTTTCTCATCATAAGCTTTTCTATTTATAAGGCTATTTTCCCTTATGGTTGCCCAATATCTGCCAGTATTTGGGGGGTAACAGCCAGATATAAGCAACTGATATCCTAATGATCAAGAAGCCATCCTTTCCTTTGTTTTATTAGGAATGAGAAAATCTTTCTGGGAACATCCAACACACCTTAATTTATGATTCCTTGGATAGAATTAGAACACATGTCCATTCCTATTGTAGTCACTGAGGAGAAAAAAAGAGTTTCATTTGACTGGCTACAAAGAGCCATCTGAGCTTACGTGGAGGCTGGGAGGTCTACCACCATGACTAAGTAAATACTTTATACTTAAACATAATTTTACATAGTTTTAAAATATTTTATAGCAAACTCCAGATTGTGTTGTTAGAAATACAAAATAATGTAATAAGTTTGGATACATATTTAGTAAGTTTGTAAATTTCAGAGCAAAAGCTTAAGACAACTAAAATAAGTTAAGCGTTTCTGAATTATATGTAGTTTGAACTATTTTATGCATGTAGAATAGTCATTTACTTTTTCATTTGTCACAGGAAAACTAAAATACTCCAAATACCTATTTATTTATATCCTCTCAATGTTCACTCTTACTTTCCTGAATCACATATTTATTCTTTTTTTTTAACATCTTTATTGGAGTATAATTTCTTTAAAATGGTGTGCTGGTTTCTGCTGTATAAAAAAGTGAATCAGCTATACATATACCTATATCCCCATATCCCCTCCCTCTTGGGTCTCCCTCCCACCCTCCCTATCCCACCCCTCTAGGTGGTCACAAAGCACCAAGCTGATCTACCTGTGCTATGCAGCTGTTTCCCACTAGCTATCTATTTTACATTTGGTAGTGTATATATATCCATGACACTCTCACTTTGTCCCAGCTTACACTTCCCCCTTCCTGTGTCCTCAAGTCCATTCTCTAGTAGGTCTGCGTCTCTATTCCTGTCTTGCCCCTAGGTTCTTCATGACCTTCTTATTTATTTTTTTTAGATTCCATATATATGTGTTAACATACAGTATTTGTTTTTCTCTTTCTGACTTACTTCACTACGTATGATAGACTCTATATCCATCCACCTCACTACAAATAACTCAATTCCATTTCTTTTTATGGCTGAGTAATATTCCATTGTATATATGTGCCACATCTTGTTTATCCATTCTCAGTCAATGGACACTTAGGTTGCTTCCATGTCCTGCCTATTGTAAGTAGAGCTGCAATGAACACTGGGCATATGACTCTTTTTGAATTATGGTTTTCTCAGGATATATATCCAGTAGTGGGATTGCTGGGTCATATGGTAGTTCTATTTTTAGTCTTTTAAGAAACCTACATACTGTTCTCCATAGTAGTTTTATCAATTTACATTACCACCAATAGTGCAAGAGGATTCCCTTTTCTCCACACCCTCTCCAGCATTTATTGTTTGTAGATTTTTTGATGATGGCCATTCTGACCAGTGTGAGATGATGTCTCATTGTAGTTTTGATTTGCATTTCTCTAACGATTAATGATGTTGAGCATTCTTTCATGTGTTTGTTGGCAATCTGTATATCTCCTTTGGAGAAATATCTATTTAGGTCTTCTGCCCATTTTTGGATTGGGTTGTTTGTTTTTTTGATGTTGAGCTGCATGAACTGCTTGTAAATTTTGGAGATTAATCCTTTGTCACTTGCTTCATTTGAAAATATTTTTTTCTCATTCTGAGGGTTGCTTTGCATCTTGTTTATGGTTTCCTTTGCTGTGCAAAAGCTTTTAAGTTTCATTAGGTCCCATCTGTTTATTTTTGTTTTTATTTCCACTTCTCTAGGAGGTGGGTCAAAAAGGATATTGCTGTGATTTATGTCATAGAGTGTTCTGCCTATGTTTTCCTCTAAGAGTTTTATGGTGTCTAGTCTTACATTTATGTCTTTATCCATGTTGAGTTTATTTTTGTGTACGGTGTTAGGGAGTGTTCTAATTTCATTCTTTTACAAGTAGCTGTCCAGTTTTCCAAGCACCACTTATTGAAGAGGCTGTCTTTTCTCCATTGTATATTCTTGCCTCCCTTATCAAAGATAAGGTGAACAAATGTGCGTGGGTTTACCTCTGGGCTTTCTTTCCTGTTCCATTTATCTATATTTCTGTTTTTGTGCCAGTACCATATTTTCTTGATTACCATAGCTTTGTAGTATAGTCTGAAGTCAGGAACCCTGATTCCTCCAGCTCCCTTTTTCTTTCTCAAGATTGCTTTGGCTATTTGGGGTCTTTTGTGTTTCCATACAAATTTTGAAATTTTTGTTCTAGTTGTGTGAATATTGCCAGTGGTAGTTTGATAGGGATTACATTGAATCTATAGATTGCTTTGGGTAATATAGTCATTTTCACAATATTGATTCTTCCAATCCAAGAACATGGTATATCTCTCCATCTATTTTATCATCTTTAATTTCTTTAATTAATGTCTTATAATTTTCTGCATACAGGTTTTTTGTCTCCTTAGGTAGGTTCATTCCTAGGTATTTTATTATTTTTGTTGCAGTGGTAAATGGGAGTGTTTCCTTAATTTCACTATCATAATTTTCATCATTAGTGTATACGAATGCAAGAGACTTCTGTGCATTAACTTTGTATCCTGCTACTTTACCAAATTCATTGATTAGCTCTAGTAGCTTTCTGGTAGCATGTTTAGGATTCTCTATGTATAGTATCACGTCATCTGCAAACAATGACAGAATTACTTGTTCTCTTCTGATTTTGATTCCTTTTATTTCTTCTTCTTCTCTGATTGCTGTGTCTAAAACTTGCAAACCTATGTTGAATAATAGTGGTGAGAGTGGGCAACCTTGTCTTGTTCCAGATCTTAGTGGAAAATGTTTCAGTTTTTCACCATTGAGGACGATGTTGGCTGTGGGTTTGTCATATATGGCCTTTATTATGTTAAGGTAAGTTCCCTCTATGCTTACTTTCTGGAGGGTTTTTATCATAAATGGGTGTTAAATTTTGTCAAAAGCTTTCTGTGCATCTATTGAGATGATCGTATGGTTTTTCTCCTTCAGTTTGTTAATATGGTGTATCACATTGATTGATTTGCATATATTGAAGAATCCTTGCATTCCTGGGATAGACTGCACTTGATCATGGCGTATGATCCTTTTAATGTGTTGTTGGATTCTGTTTGCCAGTATTCTGTTGAGGATTTTTGCATCTATGTTCATCAGTGATATTGGCCTGTAGTTTTCTCTCTTTGTGACATCTTTGGTTTTGGTAGCAGGGTGATGGTGGCCTTGTAGAATGAGTTTGGGAGTGTTCCTCCCTCTGCTGTATTTTGGAAGAGTTTGAGAAGGATAGGTGTTAGCTCTTCTCTAAATGTTTGATAGAATTCGCCTGTGAAGCCATCTGGTCCTGGACTTTTGTTGGTTGGAAGAGTTTTAATTACAGTTTCAATTTCAGTGATTGTGATTGATCTGTTCATATTCACTATTTCTTCCTGGTTCAGTCTTGAAAGGTTGTGCTTTCCTAAGAATTTGTCCCATTTCATCCAGGTTGCCCATTTTATTAGCATATAGTTGCTTGCAGTAATCTCTCATGATCTTTTGTATTTCTGCAGTGTCAGTTGTTACTTCTCCTTTTTCATTTATAATTCTATTGATTTGAGTCTTCTCCCATTTTTTCTTGATGAGCCCGGCTAATGGTTTGTCAATTTTGTTTATTCTCAAAGAACCAGCTTTTTGTTTTATTGATCTTTGCTATCATTTCCTTCATTTCTTTTTCACTTATTTCTGATCTGATATTTATGATTTCTTTCCTTCTGCTAACTTGGGGTTTTTTTGTTCTTCTTTCTCTAATTGCTTTAGGTGTAAGTTAGGTTGTTTATTTGAGATGTTTCTTGTTTCTTGAGGTAGAAATTTATTGCTATATACTTCGCTCTTAGAACTGCTTTTGCTGCATCCCATATTTTGGGTCATCATGTTTTCATTGTCATTTGTTTCTAGGTATTTTTTGATTTCCTTTTGATTTCTTCAGTGGTCTCTTGGTTATTTAGTAGTGTATTGTTTAGCCTCCATGTATTTGTAGGTTTTTTTTTTTTTTAACATATTTTTTCTTGTAATTGATATCTAGTCTCATAGCATTGTGGTCAGAAAAGATACTTGATATGATTTCAATTTTCCTAAATTTACCAAGCCTTGATTTGTGACCCAAGATATGATCTATCCTGGAGAATGTTCCATGAGCACTTGAGAAGAAAGTGTATTCTGTTGTTTTTGGATGGAATGTCCTATAAATATCAATTAAGTCTATCTTTTTTAATGTATCATTTTAGGCTTGTGTTTACATATTTATTTTCATTTTGGATGATCTGTCCATCAGTGAAAGTGGGGTGTTAAAGTCCGCTACTATGATTGTGTTACTGTTGATTTCCCCTTTGATGGCTGTTAGTGTTTGCCTTAAGTATTGAGGTGCTCCTATGTTGGGTGCATAAATATTTACAATTGTTATATCTTCTTCGTGGATTGATCATTATGTAGTGTCCTTCTTTGTCTCTTGTAATAGTCTTTATTTTAAAGTCTGTTTTGTCTGATATGAGAATTGCTACTCCAGCTTTCTTTTGATTTCTGTTTGTATGGAATATCTTTTTCCAACCCCTCACTTTCAGTCTATATGTGTCCCCAGGTCTGAAGTGGGTCTCTTGAAGACAGCATATATACAGATATTGTTTTTGTGTCCATTCAGCCAGTCTATGTCTTTTGGTTGGAGCATTTAATCCATTTACTTGTAAGGTAATTATCGATATGTATGTTCCTGTTACCATTTTCTTAATTGTTTTGAGTTTGTTATTGTAGGTCTTTTCCTTCTCTTGTGTTTTTTGCCTAGAGAAGTTCCTTTAGCATTTGTTGTCAAGCTGGGTTGGTGATGCTGAATTCTCTTAGCTTTTGATTGTCTGTAAAGTTTTTAATTTCTCCATCAAACCTGAATGAGATACTTGCTGGGTATAGTAATCTTGGTTGTAGGTTTTTCCCTTTCATCATTTTAAATACGTCCTCTCACTCCCTTCTGGCTTGTGAAGTTTCTGCTGAAAGATCAGCTGTTAACCTTATGGGGATTCCCTTGTATGTTATTTGTTGCTTTTCCCTCACTTCTTTTAATATTTGTTCTTTGTATTTAATTTTTGATAGTTTGAGTAATGTGTCCTGGCGTGGTTCTCCTTGGATTTATCCTGTATGGGTCTCTCTGTGCTTCCTGGACTTGATTAACTATTTTCTTTCCCGTATTAGGGAAGTTTTCAACTATAATCTCTTCAAATATTTTCTCAGTCCCTTTCTTTTTCTCTTCTTCTTCTGGGACCCCTATATTTCGAATGTTGGTGCATTTAATGTTGTCCCAGAGGGTGTCTGAGACTGTCCTCAATTTTTTTCATCCTTTTTTTCTTTATCCTGCTCTCCAGTAGTTATTTCCACTATTTTAATCTTCCAGGTCACTTATTTGTTCTTCTGCCTCAGTTATTCTGCTATTGATCCCTTCTAGAGAACTTTTAATTTCATTTATTGTGTTGTTCACCATTGTTTGTTTGGTCTTTATTTCTTCTAGGTCCTTGTTAAATGTTTCTTGTATTTTCTTCATTCTATTTTCAATATTTTGGATCATCTTTACTATCAGTATTCTAAATTGTTTTTCAGGTAGACTGCCTATTTCCTCTTCATTTGTTATGCCTGGTGGGTTTTTACCTTGCTCCTGCATTCGCTGTGTGTTTCTCATTCTTCTCATTTTGCTTAACTTACTGTGTTTGGTGTCTCCTTTTCACAGGCTGCAGGTTCATACTTACCGTTGTTTTTTGCTGTCTGCCTGCAGTGGCTAAGGCTGTTTCAGTGTGTTGTGTAGGCATCCACAGTGCCTGTGTTCTGGTGGATGAGGCTGGATCTTGTCTTTCTGGTGGGCAGGTCCATGTCTAGTGGTGTGTTTTGGGGTGTCTGCAACCTTATTATGATTTTAGGCAGCTTCTCTGTTAATGGGTGGTGCTGTGTTCCTGTCTTGCTAGTTGTTTGGCATAGGGTGTCCAGCACTGTAGCTTGCTAGTCATTGAGTGGAGCTGGGTCTTGGCATTGAGAAGGAGATCTCTGGGCGATTTTTGCCATTTGATATTATATGGAGCTGGGAGGTCTCTGGTGGACAAATGTCCTGAACCTGGCTCTCCCCCCTCAGAGGCACAGCCCTGTTGCCTGGCTGGAGCACCAAGAGCCTGTCATCCACATGATTCAGACCAGGTAGGTGGGGAGTTTCTTGCCTTCTGGGAGGTCTGAGGTCTTCTGCCTGTGTTCAGTAGGTGTTCTGTTGTTCCACATGCAGATGTATTTCTGATGTATTTGTGGGGAGGAAGGTGATGTCCCTGTCTTACTCTTCTGCTGCCTTGAAGCTCCTCCCATATATTTGTTCTTTTTGTTGTTGTTGTTGTTTCAACTTTTAATTAACATTTAACTCTATGATAATCACTGTGCAGACCCAACCAACAATCTGTTTTTCTTTGCAATGCTATGTTTCAATTTGACTTTTTCTTTATGTAATCCAAACTCTTTCTACTTTTCCAATTTTATGAACTAATTTCTATAAGGATATTTTTAAAACCTATATCCCAAAAACAAAGCATTGAGTTTGAAATCTACATTTCTTTAAAAAACATTCTGTATGTAAGAAGAATGGAACTATAAATGAGTTCAGAAAGTACAGATTCAGTAGTATGTTATTTATCCTAATTATTCTTCGTACGATTTATACTATTTCTGATCTTTTGGAGAAATACAATTCATTGTATCTGTAGATTTAGCTGTTCTCAATGATTACCAAGAGAAATTCCCTTTCAGTTCCATTTACTCTTCTTTCTTCCTATGTACATTTAGGGCATCCCTGATTTTACATTTGTTTCTAAAAGGTAAATCTCTGGGGACTGCACATAGCATACAGCATATTCATTATGCACTTTATATGCTTTT
This sequence comes from Globicephala melas, assembly GCF_963455315.2. Lineage (NCBI taxonomy): Eukaryota > Metazoa > Chordata > Mammalia > Artiodactyla > Delphinidae > Globicephala > Globicephala melas. The sequence continues at coordinate 84,311,671 of NC_083318.1, forward strand.
CTTAAAATCCCCTAATATTTTCTTCTGACAAGTAAGGATTGTCTTATAAAAATAGAGAATCTGGGATTAGCATTCAAAATTCCAGATATCTAGAAGTATGCTTCTGGGTCTGGTATTTCAGTGATTATTGTGAAGACAGTAAAGCTGATACCCAATCTTGCTGTGTCCTTATTTAATGCAAGGCTGATATAGGAAGAGCTATTATTAAATTGTAAAGCAAGGTCCTAGTACAGGATCTATTAATCTCACTGAGGCCTGTCAAAATCGAGCAGCTAATAATCCTATAGACAGCCTGGAAAGCACAGTGCATGTGAGCCCTGGGTGAGGAGGTTGACTTAATTACCCATTTTAAAGTATCTCTCTATCTTGTTGAATTTCACAAGTCAGGTAACCCTATGGCCACATGATCTATGCTCAGCATAGAGAAAAATAAGTAGAACTTGTAAGACTATTTGTTGCTGTTAACAAAACTAAACTTCCCAATAAAATGTCACTTATTTTAATGTAAAGAACACAGAAGTAGGAATCAAAATACCTGAGTTCTGAGAACTCTTTTCTACTTACTTGCTTTTTGACATAGAATGCATACTTGTCCGATATTAATTGTTGGCAAAGACTAAAAGTCCATGCTGAGAAGCTTAGGTTAACAGGGTGAGCATAGGTTATTAGTGTAAACCAGAAGTAGCCAAGGCTTCTAAACTATTGGGATTATTCTTTCTCTTAATACTGAATAAGATAATTCCAGTTTCCTTCCCAAGTCCTGTGGGAAGTCCACCACTAGGGCCACCCTTAGAAATATGGATTACTTGGCAAAAGTTTTTTTTTGGTGGGGGCAGGCCTTGTATCCTTTATTGTCAAATATGCTGTTCCTCGATAATTTTACATCTCCCATCATAAAAAAAAAATGGTAGTAATGCTGTTATTATTCACAGTGGCATGCTCTTTGGAACCTGTTTGTAATGAAACAGGTTGTAATATAGATCTTCTTGCCTCTGAAGTATCTTAATTTCATGTATTTCATGATGGTTACATCACTACTGACACTGCTCTCTCCATAATGCCTGCCATGAATTCTGGCTTCCACTGACGCCCTCAAAGGCTCTTACTGGTCTTCACTGATGACGACCACATATGCAAGTCTTCCACAGAGTATGCAGAAAACTGTGAATATTAATTTATTTTCTGGTCATCTTTAAATTTACAGTTTCAAATTTTATAGTGCAAACATAGAATAATGCATCTTCCAACCATGTTTCTCTTAAACTTGAAAATCTTGATACATTTTTTTCAGAAGTTTAAGCTTTTATCCTACTATTTAGTTGATTGAGAGATGCATCTTGGTCTACCAAGATGGTTTAAATTCAAACTAACATGTAACTTAATCTGCAGAATAAAGGTAATTTTTTTTTGTACTTAGTGTGTTCATTACTTGTTAAGAACTATCACTAATTAAAGTCTTATGAAACAATACTCTATGATTGAGGCATTCTATTCCCATTTTGTAAGTGAAAAACTGAGGTTTAGAGAGATGTTTAAGGGAAAAAAATATATCTTCAAAATGGAATACCTAATTTATCTGATAGTAATTTATCTGAAAATAATTTAAGGTAAAGTATATGATACTGAATTTCAAAACTTGTCTTGCATTCTTATACCAAATTTCAGATGTTGATATCTGTGATTAATGAATTCAGCATATTTCATCAAATCTATAACATTGAAGTATACTGAAAAGAAAGAGGTTATATGTGACAATGTTATAAACTGAATTGTTTCTACCCAAAATTCCTATGTTGAAGCCTTAACTCCTATTGTGACTGTATTTGGAGGTAGGTCCTCAAAGAAAGGCATCAAAGTTAAATGAGGTCATAAGAGTGGGGCCCTAATCCAGTAGGACAGGTCTTCATATAAGAAGAGAAAAGTGCATGTAAGGACACAGCAGGAAGGTAGTCATCTGCAAACCAGGAAGAGAGATCTCACCAGAAACAAACCCTGTCAGCCCATTGATCTAGGACTTCTATGCTCCAGAACTGTGAAAAAATAAATTTGTCATTTAAGCCACCCAGTCTTTGGTATTCTGTTATGAGCACCTGAACTAATACAGACTATAAAATGACCTTGCACTATTTCACATATTTTGACATTTTTATTGCTAAAGGGTTTTAAACACCCTATGAAAATAAAGTTTCAAATTTTAGTGAGAAAATTCAAATTCTTTGTTCTTATTAATGAGTTTAATACTCATGGTACTTATAAGTTATATCTTGAGAATAAAATAATATAAAAACAGATTAAAACAATATTCTTAGAGTATTTTTAATATCTTACCGTGTCCTGCTGAACACATGTTTTCTCTAATTTCACATTATGTTATAGTAATAGATTTGAAATAGTCTTAGAGATATCCAGTCGATCTGGTCAGTATTTATATAAGAGGACACCAAGGTCCAGGGGAGTTAAGTGATTTGTTAAAGGTCAGAGTTAAGTCCTGGAAATATGGGATTATAACCAGTCTACTATATCTAGTTAGTGTTTCTTCTTGCTGCTTTCTTAAGTGCTTTCTCCCATTAGAATGTTTTTTTTATTTAAGAACTGAGAAAACTGAGTTGTTTTATGTAGATGCAAAAAGATTTTTAAAAAATTATGGCTTCTAGGAGATTTTATAGTTAAACTAATTTGGGAATATCAACATTAATTACATTTTTCTCTTACAGTCTGCTCTACTGTATGTGACATATACCCACTTCTCTCCTGCAACTTGGAAGTACATCATTTGAACTATGTGACCTCTGAGGTTACCACATCAGGAAAGGAGAAAGAAGAGAAACAATGATTCCTAATTACACACATCACTTGGCCTACACATCACTTTTGCTTTCAGTTTATTGAAAAGAACAAGTCAACTGATTCCAATCTAACCATAAAGGTGCCTGTGAAGATGCCCATAGAGGAGTGCTATGGACTGAACTGAATTCTCCCCAAATTCATATGTTGAAGGCCTACCCCCCAATGTAAGGGCATTTGGAGATAGACCTATAAGGGAGTAATTAAGGTTAAATGAAGCCATAAGAATGGGGCCTTGATCCAGTAGGACTGGTGTCCTTATAAGAAGAGACACAGAGATCTCACTCTCTCCATCTCTATGTCTCTATGTGTGGAAAAAGAAGAGAACATGTAGGTACAGTGAGATGATGGAGGCCTACAAGCCAAGAGAAGAGGCTTCAGGATGAAACCTACCTTGCCAGCACCTTAATCTTGGACTTCCAAGCCTCCAGAATTATGAGAAATAAATTATTTTTGTTTAAGCCACCCTGTCTGTGTCAGTTTGTTATGGCAGCCCAAAATAGTACAGAGGGATAATGAAAACTTTGTTGTGTCTCTCCTTTTCCTTTTTTGTTATTGTTGTTGCTATTATTATCTTAGTTTACAATCTCCTTATCCATATTGGAAATCAGATGTAAAGCAGACCTTATACTTTGATTAGAAGTTTCCTTTGTCAGAGCAGATATGTCATAAATAAATATACTTTTGTATTTGGAGAAATTTTGCATCATATGGATGTGACTTTGGCTCAGGAGAGCCAGTACAGTTTATGGGTTAAGAACATGGACTCTGAAAGCATCTGTCTGATTTGAACTCTAGCTCTACCATCTTCTGACGAATGGCCTTGGAAAAAAATCACCTTATCTCTTTGTTACATCACTTTTCTCATCTTAAAGTATGGATAATAATTATCTTAAGTCATAGGGTTGTTATGCAAGTTAACTTAATTAATATGTGTAAAGTGTGTAAAACAATGCCTGGCACAGAGTAAGTGCTATTCATGGGTTAGTCATTAAATAAAAATAAACAAGGGATTAGTTAGAGAAATTTAGAGGTGGTAACTACTTTATAGATTGATTAAAGGTACAAAGGCACCTTCATTTTTAATATGAGTCTCATTATCTTGATTTTTAATTTTGCATTTCTGAACATTTATAACACCTTAGAGAATAGTGAACTCCATGACGGGCTCCACATAAAAATATATTTGACAGCCAAGTAAGTTTGAGGAATTTTGCATGTTAAATCAGATGACAAAGAAGTCATTCAGAAGAGAAACTTTAAATTTGTTTAGCCAAGAGATTTCCTAACTTATTCTGAATATGAATCTATTTAGCAACACATCTGAGCATCTTAGGAAACTAATGTTCCATGGAACACACTGTGGAAAATGCTGTCATAGAAAAATCCTAGCACCTATTATAAAATAATAAAATATGCTCCTTTAGCTGGAATGTCATGAAGTAGACAGCAAGTTCCTGAGACCAGAAGCTAGACTATCCACTATGGTTGGAGCACATGTAAAAGCAATAGGGAAATGTAACTGGTGATAGATGCTTGGGGGGAATCTCATTATGTAGCATATAATAACTGAGGCATATGGTCAGAAGTCAGACTAGACATAAAGTTTCCTTAACATTGAATTGGAAGGTTGGGTTATTGTATTTTAAATACTTCCTGCGTAAAGTGAATATTGGTCCTACTAAAGGGACTAAGACAATACACTGAATCTTCAAGTCCTCACCCATGTGCTGTGATTGGCAAAGTTCTTTAAAGTATCAGATAGTATTGTTGGCTTTGTAGCTATATAGCTTTTATCACAACTACCCACCCAGTATTGCCCTTGTAGCAGTGAAAGCAGCTACAGATAATACTTAAATGAATGATCATGATGGTGTTCAAATAGAATTTTTTGATCACTGAAGTTTGAATTTTATGTAATTTTCACATGGAACAACATGTTACTCCTCTTAATTTTTTTTCCAAAAAATTATAAATATAAAAGCCATTCTTAGCTCGTGGAGTGTACAAAAACAGACAGTGGGCAGGATTTATCCTATAGTTTGCCAACTCCTCTTTTTAAAATACAAAATTTGAGTTATGACAACATCTAATAGGTCTTATATCAGAAACTAATTTTAATATTAAGATTCTACTTTGAACAGTGAAACTGACTTAAGGTCAGGTTATTGATCATTAGCTTCAGAGCACAAACATCAAATATGATTCAGTCATTTTTTTAAAGAGGAGATAACCCTGCTATTGAGAACTGTATTAATACTCATACAGATAATGGCTAAATTAAAAATAAATTTAAGAGAAAAATGTGATGAATGGGATATTATTTGGAAAGAACATACTAGTTCCTGTATGTGTAAAGTTTACTGAAATTTTCAGAGTACAGCAGTGCCAACTGTGAGAAACTTATCCCTTAAGAAGAGTTATTTCTGATACGAAAAGTGCTCTTTAAATATCACTTGGGACCACCAAAACACTTGCTAGAAATATACATGGTTATTGTGCATCTTAATGGGCTCAACTGAAGAGTTTAATAAATTTAGATCCAGCAGAAGTAATTGAAAAAGTGATTGATAATGTTAAAAATATGTTGAAAGCATTAAAGGTCTAGAATTAGCTAATTCTATGGATATCTTCGGAGACTGTAAGCAATTATGACAGTGGTTATGCCAACTCAAAGCCAAACATCTGGATGCAAAGTGAAACATTCAGTCAATTATTCCAAAGCTTACATGCTCAGGACAAACATCTGATTCAGTGGAATATTCAATTTTTACTTAAATCGGTAGTACCTATGAATTACATTACAATGGAGGCCCTGTTAAAGGAATGAAAATGAGTCAGATTCTCTGAGTTGCCTTTTGTGACAGACACCAATCATTTTATGCTGAAAATTTAGTTATTTGTGTATTGATATAACAATGATGACTATAATACATAATAGAAATAGCAACATTGATAGACTAAATCAACAACCTGTGATCTGTGTTTCCCTGCTGTGTTTGCCAACCCACAATTCTGATTTAGGTGGGTAAAAAATGCCAGTTGAAAACTGAGCCATAAAGTAACTTTCTCAATGTTACCCAAAGTAAGTGGCAGAGATTAGTCTTCAATTTTATGATTCCTAAATAGACCATATTCTTTCAATATTTGCACTTGTTGCATGGCTTACAAATGGATGAATTCCTTATATATCACTTAGCATTTTGCAGGCTTTTTCATAACAAGTAATAGATGAGAGGAATTAAAGAAATTGAGTGACTGAAGGTTACAGAGCTAGTAAATGGCAGGTGCTAGATGCAAGCACAGGTTTTCCTGACCATTATTTAAAATGTCACTTTGTGTAAAATACAGGATGGAATCATGTGACGAAATGTATGTGATTAATTAATTTATATTTAGATAAAACTCCATATGTTAATGTAAAATAATGAAATTACTCATAACATTTAATATATTTTATAACAGATACCAGGAATGACTTATCATAAAGATATAAACTATATACGACCTATATTTAGAGAAAGTGAAAACACTAAAAAAGGTTAAATATAAGTAGTTTCCAATCAAATGTATCAACTTCCAATCAATTAATTATACCAGCATTTATAGCTTTAAAAAATATGATCTTTCAAAATTGGTATTGTTATTTTATTCAGCCAGATATCTGCAGAAACTCTTTTGAGTTCAGAATCAGCATTCAGCAAAGCATCTAGTACAGTGTGGGACTTTAATACATGCTTATTGAAGTCAACCAGTAACAAGTCATATGGGAAAATCTGTCATGTATTAAGGAGTATTGCTCTTTATAATGATAAAGTTACAACTTTTGGAGAACAAATGTTTTAAACTAACTCTTCAATCTTACACTATTTAATTCAAATTTTACTGAGTTGAGTTAAACAGTGTATTAATCAGAAAAGACTCAATTAAATGTTATCAGTTCTCTAAAATCAATTCCATCTCCACAAAACAAGTATCTGCCACCATAAAAGAAATGTGGCTTGCACAGCCCAAAGAAAATATGTCACCCATGACAATTATTTTGAAGTGGAAGGGAGAAAAAAAAAACTCTGGTCTTTAGAGGCAAAAGATCAAAAACGATTGTAAAAATATCTGTATCATTACATTTTATTCCTGCACCATGCATAGATGCATAGACAAAGGAGAAGAAAAGTCTATCCTTGTAAAGAACATATTAACTGCACAAACTCCATATTAAAAACTGGTATAAAAAATGTCTTCACTTAGGATTTATTTATTGGTTTATATTGAGTTCTAATTGACAGACTAATAAATAAAGGTTACTGGTATTTTGGTAATTTTTAAAATCAAAGGTACAAAGATTTATTTAAATGTGTGTTTTAAATAAAAGTATGAAATTAAAATAAGAATATGGAATATATGTTAAACAAACCTTACACATCTATTGTATTATTAATAGCTTATTTAATTTAGTTCTTAGTCCTCAGCTTAATTGACCTTTCAGCATCATTTGAGACTGTTGACTTCTCCCTCCTTACACATGTACTATCTTCAATTGGCTTATAAGACATAACTTTGCCTTGTTTATGTTTTTCCCTTTGTATATCAATATCACTGATTACTCCTAATCAGCATCCTCTGTGGCTTTCTCATATCTCCTGGGCCTTTTAATGTTGAAGCACCCCGTGACTCAGTTCTTTAGGGTTTCTCCTTAATTTCTGCACTCATTCTCTTGGTAATCTGGTTTAATCCCATCTCTTTAAATACCATTAATATGGTGATACTCCCAACTTTGTTTCTTCAGCAGACTTCTTTTCCAAATTCTTACTTTTATATATCCAACTTCATCTATAGGCACAATAATTTCCATATTCCAAACTTGAACCATTAGTATTGACACCAGACTTGCCCCTCCAAGAGTCTACCTCATTTCAATTGATGGCAGCTGTATTCTTCTAGTTGCCAAGCCTAAAAACCTTGCAGCCATGGTTGATTTCTTTAATTATCTCACATTCTACTTCTAATTCATCAGTAAACCCTGTTGGATCTATTTTCAAAATAGGACCAAACCATTTCTTATCAAATCTATAGCCACAATTTGACTGAGCTATAATTATTCCTCATGGAGTTTAAGACTTTAGCTTTCTAAAGGTTCTCTTCTATTTTCTACCACTACAGTCCAATTTCAACACAGCAGCCAAAGTGATCTCTCAGGCAGAAGGGGTAAACAATAACAAAGAATTTTTGTTCTTGGGGTGGCCAAAAAAAAGCACATTTGGATATTTCAATTTTATCCTATTACATGCCATTTCCTGAGGTTAATTATGAATAATAAGACATTATGTTATAAACTATGGGAAAAACACTTCTGAGTTAAGATAAAATATGATGAAAACAGGAAATCTAAAATCAGATTATGCATAAGACAAAAATGGACAACCTTGGAAAAATCTCACTGACCTCCCTAATATTAACCTGCTGATATGGCAGGCTAACAAATTTTGGTATTAATTGTGATTTCTTTTAATATCCATAGAGTAGAAAAATTAGAATGAGGCAACTTCTTCCTTTTCAACACCTTCCACCCCTACAAAAGTGGGAATTTGCATCAAGCAGGGCTTTGGGCCCTAAAGAATTGGGGTTTCTATTGCTCCCAGGGTAGAAAGACAGGCTTTCTTTCCTAAAAGAGAAGGACAATTTAAGTCCGAGAGATAGGGTTTGTGATCTGAAACTTTAAAATTAGGGGGTTTAATACTACTTAACTTGGAAAATTTATTCAGGACTGAGGGAGAGGTGATGTTTGCAGTTCCTGGAATAGTGGGAAATGATTCTTTAGACCACTAAAGAACTCACAGTAGGTTACAGAAACTCAAACAATTGCAAGCTTAATATAAGTAGGAAAATAGTTTTATGGGGAAACACTGGGTAGCCACTTTGACACAGGAGAACAGAAGCAACGGGAGCATTGTTAAGCCTTTTTAGGGAACTCTGCAAACTTGGATTAAAAAAAAAATTAAGTGGTCCACTGAATACTGAAATTTAAATTCCCATCCACATGTGAAGTGGAGACTCAGGATAACTTAGATTTGTTTAAAAAGAATAAAATAAATACAACTTTTCCTGCATCTCAGTATTATAGTAGAGTAACCATCATAACCTTTACAGTAGATCCAGTCCATGCAGAGCAAATTAACATGCAGAAGACTAGATTAATTTTGGACATGTGATATGGGACTCACCAAAAACAGAAAAAATAAAAATTGTGGCCAGGTGTAAGAATGTGTTTTCTCAATGAACATCTCTGAAACTACAACATCAACAGTGGTAATATAGTACAGGTGCTAGAGGGAAAAGATAAGAAAGTGAGCAAATGTATATAACTGAAAAATGACACTAATTAAAGAATTGTCTTCGAAGGAAAAAAAACCTGGAATTTTAATTCTTGAGCATCCAATCATTTTTTAAAAGTGTATTTCAGGGAAAAGTCCATTCCAGTGTAGAAAAATAATATTCCAACTGATATAAAGCTCAAGTTAAATGAAGCTAAATATCTATTTTAGCGTCTTGAGAGTATTCATGACAAAAAGATGTCATCATATATCTGTGTAGTTAAATGGCCTTCAAACTACTGCTTAAATCATGAAAAATTAATTTAAAAACACATTTACTCAGATTGAACAGTATACTAGGTGGCATCCATGCATGCTGATCACTGTGAAGTTTTTGTTTGTGTGTTTCTCTGGCAATATCACCATATGAAGCTTTATTACAGCACTGGTAACTATTTATGTCTCTTTTTTCTTTATGGAAGGTTGAGTTGTATGCCATGAATTAAAAGAAAAAAAAATAAATCTAATCTTATATTACACTGCTTTCCAATTAGTTCAAAACTGGTGTAAATGTAATTAACAGTACCAAAGGACAAGACTTTTAATTAATTTGTTACTAATAAAAATAATTTTGGTTACATCAGCAACATTCATGGCAGAATAGAAAGGTTTACACCTCACTTTCCCACAAAGACAGTAACTTAACAACCAAAAAAAATTTTAGAACTATAGAAACCAGTTTAAAAGTTGCAGTACTTCAGAAAAGCTCAAACCAAAGAATAGATGCCTTGAAACAGGTAAGAAAAGTTGTTTCATAAAAACTGCAATAGGTAAACCTTCCCACAAGACAGCATAGGTTTGTGAAAATGGAAGAAAAGTCCAAATCACAACTTCTCCTTTGAGAGGGAACAAAGAGAAAAGTGAAATGTCCATCCAATATTCTAGCTTTTGGGAGGACTGCTTTTGAGGAACTAGTTTTGTGCCTCTTTATTTGGAGTGTTGATGGGGGAACTGGCATACTTTCAGGGTCTGGGGGCCCCTGAGAACAAAAGAGAGCTTATCAGCTTGTTCAGTGCCAGAGAACCTGCAGTACTATGGAAAGACATCAGAAGGAGCAAGAGACTGCAAAGACACAAGCAAACCTCTCTAATTAGGAAATTACATGCACAGGCCCAAAGAAGACACATCCTTATAAAGGGTTTGAGAGTTCCTGAGAATCTTTAGCTGGGGTGATTGTGTTCTCCTGTTCAAAGACAGTCTGGAGGGGTGGCTGTTTTTCAAATGCATATATCCTAACAAAAAATAATAAGGCACATGAAGAGGTAGGAAAATATGGCCCAATCAAATAACCAAAATAAATCTCCAGAAACTGACCCTAAATAAAAGAAGATCTATGAATTACCTGACAAAGAATTTGAAATAGTCAATAAGAGGCAATAATAGTCATTTAAGTCATTAATACACATTAGTGTATTACAAGAGGACACGGACAACTAAATGAAATTGGGAAAATGAAGAATGAACAAAATGAAAATAACAAGATATAGAAATTATATAAAGAAAAACAATTCTAGAGCTGAAGGATACAATAAATGAGTTGAAAAATTCACTAGAGTGGTTCAGCAGCAGACTTTATCAATCAAAAGAAAGAATAAGCAAACTTGAAGATAGGTCATTTGACGTTATCCAATCAGAGGAACAAAAAGAAAAAAACAAAAATGAAGAAAAGTGAAGAAAGCCTAAGGGAATTATGGTATACCATCAAGCAGACAAATAGTCACATTATGAGAGTCCCAGAAGGAGAAATAAGAGAAAAGGGCAGGGAGTTTTCCTGAAGAAATAGGGGCCCCCAAATTCTCAATATGAGAAAGAAAATGAACCTTCAAAACCAGAAGTTCAAAAGATTCCAACTAAGATAACCCAAAGGCCCATACAGAGACACATTATAATCAAACTATCAAAAACGTAAGACAAAGAGAGAATTTTGAAACTAGCCAGAAAAAAGGTAACTTATCACATACAAATGACCTCTCATAAGGTTATCAGTGGATTTGTCAACAGAAACATTTCAGGCCAGAATGGAGTGAGACATTATATTCAAAGTGCTGAAAGAAAAAACATTGCCAAACAAGAATATTATATCTGGCAAAACTATCCTTAGACGTGAAGGACAAATATATACTTTCCCAGGTAAATAAAAGTGGAGGGAGTTCATCACCACTAGATCTGCTTTATAAGAATTGTTAAAGGGAATTCTTCTAGTTCAAGTGAAATGATGCTACACAGCAAAATGAAGCATATGAAAATATAAAGCTTTCTAGTAAAGGTAAATAAATAGACAAATACAGAATCCTATAATACTGTAATAATGATGCATAAGTCACTTTCAATTATGGTATAGACTTGAAAATAAAAGCATAAAAATTACTATAAGACTATGTTAATGAATGCACAATATAAAAAGGTACAGTTTGTGACAATAATAACAAAGTCTGGGAGTAGAAGAGTTTTGCAAGCAATTTTAGTTGTTATCAGTTTAAAATACATTGTTATAGGAGAGCTATATTAGTAAGATGACAGCCTCCATCTCTCCACAAATAACAATTAGACATCTATCCACTAATGAAAATAGCTCTAGGAGAGTTCAAGAATCCATTTACAAAGCTTCAGCAACACAGTGGAGCAAAAAACCTGAGAATAAGGCACAAACAGGGTAGGAAGAACAGTTTCATTTTGTGTACATCATCTCACCCCCCAGACCAGTGCCCAAATGGAATTCTCCAGCCCCAGCGTGTTCCCCTCATTGGGAAAAGGAGAGCCTGTGACGTGACCAGCTTCCCCCATCTTTAAGCGTACTGGATGAAGGCTCCAATTCGGTTCACCCCACCCAGAGACTGGAATAGCAGAGATGTCTAATGATGAATAGGAATAAAGAAGAAGGGCAGGGGCTATCAGTATCAACCACACAGCAGGAGTGACCATGACCCGCAATAGCCTGATCTGTAAAGGATCTAGCAGCATTCACTGCTGAGGACCTCTACAGCCTTCGTGGATACTGCAGTACACTTGCAGCTTTTAACACAGGGGATCCTGTCATGGACCTCAGCAGACTGCTCCTCAGAGGATCCCAGCTGCTTTCACCACTGAGGAAAACAATGACCAGCACAGTCACCATGCAACCATTTTTGCTTTTGCCATCAAGGGTCCCAAAGATTTTTCCTTTCACAGACTCCAGCTGCCTGAGTCCTTCTCTGCCCTACTCCTACTGTAGCTGCCCCATCCAGTGCTGTTGTGAACACATCAGGACCCAGGACTCAGTTTGGCTACACCACCTGAAGCCAGCCTTGGGCTCTGTGGCAGCATGTATGAATTACACCAGCCCACCCCCTCACAGCTGACTCCCACTGCCATATGCATGTCCACAGTTAGGCTCTACAGTGTATAAGTATGCACAAAAATCCCAGGCTTCTACAGCTGCTTGGGCACCCAGAGATACCCACAACTCCTGTCACTGGCCTGCATTGCTTTACACAAACACAGCTAGCCCCTGCAGCCATGCACCTGCACTCTGCCAGCCCTGACTGCCATAACAAGCCACCATCACCATGTGGGTGCCTACAGCTACCCTCTACAGCTGCATAAGTGCATTATAACAGCCTGAGCCCTCATAGAACTATTATGTGCCACAGCTGGCTCTGGTCCTGGCCCTCACAACTATGTGTATACCTGGATAAAGTCCATGTCACTAGTGTGGGCAAACCACTAGCTGTAGCCACCACTACCACCTGTCCTGATCCCTCACCACTGGAACTGGAGGCACTGCTGAGGATCTTAATAACCCTAGCAGCCATGATGTACACCCCTCAGCTCTTGCCATCAAGAGCCACAATGTTGTCAATGGGATGGAACCAGCTGCCTGAACTAAGACACCATGATCCCACAAACCTGGAGCCATCACACAACCCCTGCAACTGGTGTTCTGCACCACTAGTCCCAAGACCACAGAGGCTGCAATGTGTTCCACCACAGGTGAATATCTTTTTTTTTTTTTTTTTTTTTTTTTACGGTACACGGGCCTCTCACTGTTGTGGCCTCTCCCGTTGCAGAGCACAGGCTCCAGACACGCAGGTTCAGCGGCCATGGCTCACGGGCCCAGCTGCTCTGCAGCATGTGGGATCTTCCCGGACCGGGGCACGAACCCATGTCCCCTGCATCGGCAGGCGGACTCTCAACCACTGTGCCACCAGGGAAGCCCAGGTGAATATCTTTAGTGAAGCCAGTCCATAACTCTGGAAGAGGTGACTCATTCCTTAAATGAGCAAATAGTTATGCAAGGCTATGGGGATCACAAGAAAGCAGAGAAACATGACACCACCAAAGGAGATTGAACAACACTCTCTTGAACAACCAGGAGCTCAAAGAAGAAATCGAAAGGGAAATCAAAAACATATTTTGAAATAAACAAAAGTGAAAACACAAAATACCAAAACTTATGGGATGCAGCAAAAGCAGTTCTAACAGGAAAGTTTATGGCGATAAATGCCTACCTACATCAAAAAAAAGAAAGATATCAAATAAAAAAAACTAACATCACACCTCAAAGTATTAGAACAAATGAAGCCCAAAGATAGTAGAAGGAAAGAAACAACAAAGATGACAGTGGATATAAATGAAATAGAGGTTAAAGAGACAATAGAAAAGATCATTGAAACTGAGAGCTGGGATGTTTTTGTTTTTTTGTTTTTGAAAATATTAAAAAATAGACAAAACTTTAGCTACTCTTACTAAGAAAAAAAGAGAGAAGACTCAAATAAATCAAATCATGAATAAAAGAAGAGCCATTACAAATGAAATAACAGAAATATAAAGGATCATAATATTACCCTAAACAAGTACATGCCAACAAATCTGATAACCTAGAAGAAATGGATAAACTCTTAGAAACATACAACTGATCAAGACTAAATCATGAATAAATAGAAAATTTGAACAGAACAATAATAAGGAGATTGAGTCATTAATTGAAATCTCCCAATAAATTCCAGGACTAGATGGATTCTTTGGTGCATTTTTCCAAATATTTAAAGAGGAATTAATATTGATCCTTTTCAAACTGTTCCAAAAAATTGAATAAGATATAGTAATAAACTAATAATAAACTAATTTTCAAGGTCCACATTACCCTGATACCAAAGTCAGATAAGAACACTACAAGAAAAAAAAAAACTATAGACCACTCCCCCTTGGATACTGATGCTAAAATCCTCAGCAAAATATAGGCAAACTGAATTTAATAACACATTACAATGATTATACACCATGATCAAGTGAGATTTATGTCTGGAATACAAGGGTGATTCAACATATAAAAATCAATCAATGTGGTGCACTACATTAACAGAATAAAAAACAAAACCCACAAGATCATTTCATTTGATTCAGAAAGAACCTTTGAGAAAATTCAACAACGTTTCATGATAAAAACACTCTGCAAACTAGAATAAAAGGAAATTACCTCAACATAAGACAAGCCATATATAAAAAGTTCACAGCTAACATGATACTCATTGGTAAAAAGCTTTCTTACTAAGATTAGGAAGAAGGCAAGACTGACCTCTCTCATATTTTTAATTCAACATCGTAGTGAAAGCCCTATGCAAAGCAATTGGGCAAGAAAAGCATAAAAAAGGCATGCAAATCGGAAGGGAAGAAGTAAAATCATCTCTGCTCAAAGTTGGTATGATTTAATATGTAGAAAACCCTGAATATTCCACACCAAAAAAAAAAATTACTAAAACTAGTCAACAAAGTACTTCACCAAAGTAGTGGGCTACAAAATCAACACGCAAAATAAGCTGTGATTCTATACATTAACAATGGGCAATCTGAAGAGGATGTTACGACCACAATCCCATTTACAACAGCAACAAAAAGAATGAAATACTTAGGTATAAACTTAATGAAGAGGCATGTTGAGAGTTTAAATTACTCCATAAAATTGCGTTCATTTTATGTAGCTAAGTAGCCTGCAGGGGGCTTGAATCGTCATTAATCCCTCCCTCAAGGACATGCCTTAGATGACACCTCAGAGTCACAAGTAAATGTAAGTTCCTGATATGATTCCCTCAATGCCCCTTGTAATAAACAGTCTCCTCTGTCTCCCAGCTCCTTCCCTTGTGTACCTCTTAGATAAGACACCAGTGGAGCTTACTAAAACCCACATGCATTTTTTGGTTTGAATTCACCAATCCAGGCTTACCCCAGTGACGCCAAAGCATTCCACCTGCGAACCCTAATAAAGGGAAGTGTCCCAGATTCTGTTGCTCACTCTCTGCCTGTACCTTGGCCTTGACTTTCCCATGTGGTTCCTTGAGGCATGCTGAGTACCTCCTTCAGGACCTGTAAGTAATAAACTTCTCTATTTCACTTTCTCTTGTGGTCTTTTATTGACCCATGGCTCACTACCGAAGACTCTGAGGCTCTTCTTAACAAATGTTAATTTAACAAAAAAATCACAAGGCAAAGGACTTGTACTGAAAACTACAAAATGTTGCTGAAAGAAATTAAAGAAGACATCAATAAATGGAAAGAATCTAGTATTCATGGATTAGAAAAAATATTGTTAAAATGTCCATACTACCCAAAGTGATCTACAGATTCAATGGAATCCCTATCAAAATCTCAATGACGTTTTTATTTTGCAGAAATAGAAATAAAATTCT
This sequence comes from Globicephala melas, assembly GCF_963455315.2. Lineage (NCBI taxonomy): Eukaryota > Metazoa > Chordata > Mammalia > Artiodactyla > Delphinidae > Globicephala > Globicephala melas. The sequence continues at coordinate 84,327,548 of NC_083318.1, forward strand.
AAAATTGACATGTAATCTCAAAGGATACCAAATAAAAACAATCTTGAGAAAGAAAACAAAGATTTGAACATCACACTTCCTGATTTCAAAACCTATTACAAACCTACAGTAATTTAAACATTGTGGTACTGGTGTAAAAACAGACATATAGACCAATAAAAACAAATAGAAAGCACAGAAATAAATCTTCACCTACATGATCAAATGATCTCTGACAAGGTTGCCAATAATGGGAAAAGGATATTCTCTGGAACAAATGGTGTTGGGAAAACTGTATATTCACATGCTATAGAATGAAGTTGGACCCTATGTTACACCATATACAAAAAGTTACAAATAGATTAAAGACCTAAAAATAAGACCTGAAACTATAAAACTCCTAGCAAAAACACAGAGGAAAAGCTCTACAACACTGGATTTGGCAAAGATTTCTAGGATATTACAACAAAAGTCAAGTAACAAAATCAATAATAAACTAGTGAGACTACATCAATCTTAAAAACTTCTGTTAAGCAAAGAAAACAATGAATAAAGTGAAAAGACAACCTACAGAATGGGAAAAATTATTTGCAAACCATATATCTGATAAGAATTTAATATCCAGAATATATAAAGTTCTACATCTCAAAAACTACAACATAAATAATCTCATTTAAAAATGGGTAAAGGACTTGAATAGACATCTCTCCAATTAAGATATATAAATACCCCCAAAGCACATGAAACATCTTCAACTTGACTAAACATCTGGGGAATGCAGATCAAAACCACAATGGGATGTCATCTCACACCTGTTAGATGGCCACTATTACAAAAATAGAAAATACAAGTGTTGGCAACAATGTGGAGGAATTGGAACCCTTGTCTTTTGTTGGTGGGCATGTAAGATGGTGCAGCCATCATGGAAAACAGTATGAAAGTTTCTCCAAAAATTAAAACTATGGTATTATCCACCAGTTTCACTTCTGGTATATATTCAAAGTAACTGAAATCAGGATCTTAAAGAGAAATTTGTGCTCTCATGTTTATTTCAGCAATATTCACAATAGCCAAGATATGGAAGTAATCTAAATGTCCATTGACAGACACATGGACAAAGAAAATGTACATACATATAGTGGAATATTATTCAGCCTTAAAAAGAAGGAAATCCTTTCATATGATACAACACCGATGAACCTGGACTACATACTGTTATGTGAAAAAAGCCAATCACAAAAAGACACATACTGCATGATTTCACTTATGACAGGTATCTAAAGTAGTCCACCTCTTAGACACAGAAAGTAGAATTGTAGTTGCCGTGGGCTGGGAAAAGGGGAATTATTGTTTAATGAGTATAGAGTTTTTGTTTTGAAAGATGAAAAGATTCTAGAGATCTGTTGCACACTTAAAAACTGTTAAGATGAAAAATTTTATTTTATGTGTTTTCTACCACAGGAAAACAAAGAAGGAGAGAGCACTCCATGTAGCCATACAAAAATTTTCCAACATGTGCATTTTATGTAAATGTGACAAGGAATAGAACTTGCTACCATCTGAATTAAAGATGGGAGAAAGACTATACATTGCTTTTGTATGTATATGCATTAAACAAATCTCTGGAAGAATGAAAATTAACTTCCCTAGGTATTAAACAAAATTGCTACCTATTATATTGGAGCTAAAAGATTTCAATGATATAAGACTGAAGCTCTCAAACACTGTGTCTGAGAAAGTGCAAAAACTTACATAGAAAGTTTAGCTATGGTTTGCATTGGATAAAGAGAAATAAGTATTTAAACACAAGCTATAAATGTCCTTATGCATGAAAAATAGACAATATTTCTTTCTTTTCCAAAGAAACTGAGAAAAGTAAAAGCTGGATCTAGAGATCACAGAGAATGAGACACTATCAATTATATGACTATAAAAATAACAAAGAAGCATCAAAAACACTTGAGAAGAGTTTTTTTTTTGGTCTCTTTTAAACTGAATTCTTTATTCAGTTCACCTTTTAGTCACATTTCCTGAAGCCACCTATAATGCAGTGGGCAGTCATGAAATTTGGGGGAAAAAAAGTATATGAAGGGGCACATCAAGCATACTTGGTATTCTTTTCTATTTTACTTTTTTTTTCCCTGTGACTGCGTCCTTCAAATATTGCTTTAGACATAGCACTTAAAGCATCACGAAATTCTAGTTCAGCAAAATATCTGGTTTTAGTTCTAGACAAAAATGGAAAGATCCGGTGGTCATAAATCTGTGAATACAATTTATTGAATACATTTTTCAAGTCACTGCTGTGAGACAGACCAAATTGAAATGAGTCTATGTACATGTCTGTTTTATTCCATTTTATGTGAAAAGGGCCAACCCTGGACTGGGTCCAAATCGACAAAAGAGCTTTAGAAGAGTGATACATTTTAATATATCTGTTAGCTGCTAGTGATTAATGGCCATATCTCAAACTCTTTAAGAAGTTTGAGATTTAAGGTGTCTCACCACTTCTCGGTAGATTTATCAGAAACAGTTAACTGATGTTTCTACAAGGAAAATTACCTACACTAAAAAGACTACCTGTTAGAAGTTGATTAGAGATATATCTAGTATAATAAGTATCTTTCACATTATCCAGCCTCTTTCCTTATGAAAAATGCTAGTTTACATGAAATATAATTTTATTAGTTTAACCTAACGACCAAGGTAATGGAAATTAATTAAATCTGATTGACAAGTTCATTAAAACTGTGTAATTCAGATTCCATTTATCTAGTGAGGTTATTACAAAAGTATTTTCTTTTTGGAAGTCATCATTGTATTTGTAAGAAGTTTACATTAATCCAATTTTCTCCAAAGCAATGGGAAATTTGTAGAGTAAAATCTCCAACAGGAAATAAAGGTCTACATACTAATGTTACTTCCACAGAATAATTGATGTCATCATATTTCATGTTACATGCTTTTCCTTGATCTGTCTTTGTAGCAGTTGGCAGCTACTAAGTTTTTGTTAAAATAGTTTATAAATACACAAAAGATTCACTTGCGCTCTATTTGAAATATCAGTAAACATAAATTGACAACTTTCAAAATGTAAACTTATTCAACCTACAATTTTATAAGCCCATAGATAATTAATAGGCTCATTTGAGTGTAGGAACTTTCCTACACACTAGTTATGATCTTGGTCACTCAGTATTTTCATGTTGGAGGATATGCTAAGTAGTTTACAATTCACTGATTACAATTATGTTTATTTTTTTCACTTGAAAATATACCTAGAATGATAAGGTAACTCTCCTTTTGCTGAAGATGTTATAATAGCACAATGACAAGTAAGGCTTTGTTTGTAAAAGAAGAAAGGCCTTGATTCTAATAAAATCCATTGTTGAGGCAGATCATTGAGAAGACATGACTCATTGTTTGACCTTGAGCTGGACCCTGGAGTTGGAGGCTTCCCACCCTGTCCCCTGTCCTTGAAATGTGTTCTGCTTGCCTTCTCACTTCCCAGAAGCTGCCCCAAGGGTACAGCCTTGAGCTAGAAATGTGGTGTTGAGATTATCTGGATGGTATACACGATTGAACCCAATTACGAACTCTATATAAACTTTCAAGGTTTGGCAGGCGGGTGCAGAAATTTACTCTTCATGTGGCTGCTCCTGTAAGACAAGCCTCATAAGTAAGTTCCCCTGTTTATTAAACCTGACCCCTACACCACTTTGGAGTGGTCTGCCTCTTCCTTTGGTCTCTCCCTGACTTTCACATATGGCGGCCAATTTCAGATAACACCTAGGAAGCTCCTGAGGTTGGCAAATTAACATCCATTATTCTGAACTTAATTCTATATTATCAAATATTTCTGCAAGCCATATAATGCTATTATATTATAAACTTAATGTGTCTCCAGTATTTTGGGACATTAAATTTACTTTCACCTAAAACTATTGAAAGTCCTATCAAAATCTGTACCAGTATATTCTTATTAACACTTAGATTGAAAATATTTCTCTCCCTTTGGCTTACTAAAGACATTGTGCTACTATGGCTGTCTTCTTTCTTCTCTCATTTTTTCTGCTTTCCTTTTTCTTACTTCCCAAAGCCTCAACTTTCTCTTTTTCTCTGCTGACTTATTCCTTCAAAAGAGTCATTCTCTTTCACTGCTTTCATTATCTCCTCTCCCCTGATGAATCTGAAGATAATATTTCATACCAAGATTAATAATTTTTTCCAGTTCAGGCAAAACCTTGAAGGTAGTTATTTTAGAATATTAAATATTATTAAAAGTTTAAATTGCCATGTAATGTATACGTGTGTGTACTGAATCAATAATTTGATTTAACAACACTATGCAAATAGGTGACAAATTACATTAGGTCTTTCCTGTAGGATAATCTCTAGTTATATACAATGTTGCGAAGACACCTACATTGTTACTAACATACTCTATACAGCAATAATGTTCACTACTGTGAAAAAGATTTCAAGTAATTTTAGGAAAGAAATGAAATTTGGTTATTACTGAAATCTTAGTATAGCTGTCTTAAGATTCAGTCCAACTATGTGAAATGCTATTATCATAATGATAGATCTAACAATACAAAATTGAACTTTAAATTTTCTCTGCATGTTTTAATTATAAGGCTCTTTTAGAAGAGAACAAAAAAGAATGAAGTAAATTGAGGTTGGAAATAATTTGAGGCAATAGTTCTCAAAGCATAATCAAAATTTCTTACTTTGTTCAAATGTTTGCCTAGCTTTATTTGTAACTGAAAATAATGTATTAGTCACAACATGAGCATGCTTAACTTACCCCATGCATAGAAAGTAAAGTAAAATAAAGTCCTTGATAATTCTTGTGCTGAGAGAATCATGAATTTAAAGCTCTTAATCTCTAAGGTAGAAAAGAAGTGATTATTGCATTTACTTATATGATGCCTAAGAGTCTAATATGGATTCTTGTAAACTAGAGCAGTGATATTAGAAGTATTGCATGCTACAGAATATTGGGTTTATAAAAAGAAGAAAGAAGAGTCTAGAATTTAAAAAAAACTGTATGTTTGATATTAAAAATAAAAATGATCTTTTACTTTATTTCATTCATAAATGCCAAAAATTAATTGTAAGAATTTAAAGAAATATATTTTGACATTTATGAGTAAAATATGGCAAATTATAAGCTAGGATGTTGAAGGGAAAATAATGTTTATTACTTGGTGTGTGTGGGGTGTGTGTGTGAGATTGATAGAAAAATAACTGATAGGTGTTGGAAAAACCTAACCCCAATAATTTGGTATTTTTCTATGGTTATCAGAGAAAGAAATAGAGTAGAAAATTGAGCTGCACCTATGACCCAAAAATTCAAATAAAACATTAGTTAAAATCCAGAGGTCTTAGGTTAGCAATTAGCTTTCATGTTCATTCATACCAGATCTTCTACAAATGTAAAATTCATCTGTTGCATAGTGTTCTAGTTTCCTTTCTACATTTTAACTTAAGGTACTAATGAGCTATGAACTGAATAGTTAGTACCAGAAAGAAATAAAGCTCATGAAATACACCAAATTAGCGTATTCAGCTATTAAAATTATTGAGATTTTACATAATAAAGATTCAGGATAACCTTACGTTAAGAATATAAGCTTTAGAAACAGAATGAAAGGGCTTCAAATCTTGGCTTTAAAATTATTATCTATTCTAGATATTAATATTTATATGTAATAATCCTTTGGTAACTTTCCCTTCTACATTTTAGAGGAGAAAAAGAAGTTCAGAAAGGAACACTAATGTGATTTTCTTTTTAATTACATGGAATAATCTATGCAATATTTCTAGTATAGGTCTGGTATATACTAGTAAGTATTCGAGAAAAGAAAAGGAAACTTTTTTTTATTAGACGTGTACATCATTGTTACTTTCATAGTTCAGAATCACTATGCTATTTATAGTACAGTATCATTTTACCACTATATAAAATTCCAAAACTTATTTTGCCTTTCCAGCATTTTCTTTATCTTATTTTTATTGTCTTTCATCTAAAGACATCTTATTGAGGAAGAGGAATCAATAGGGGAGAGAGGATGAGTCATATTAACAAAATAATTTACTTTGCATTGGATATTTTGATCTCGTGGATACTACAGTGTTATTAATCATTACAAGATTTTATAACACTTGATAGACAGATAGCCTTAGCTTAGAACTCATAAAGTTTGTCATTAAAGTTTGAAATCTGCATTATTAAATCAGATCAATGAAGACTATTACCACACAATAGCTCTATATAGATTTGTTTCTAAGTCTACTGTTTGAGGGAAACAATTTCAGGAGCACCAAAACCTTTCCTTTTAATGTCCCAGCTTGCTCAGTCTTTCTCTCATCACACTCAAGTCAAAATGTTTTTGTATTCATCTACCAAGTGATTTCAAATGTAAAATAAGAATAATCAGTATAGTGAACAAAAACAATGACAAAAAAGATAGGGTAAACATAGTGTAAATATTTAGTAAAAATTTAGTAAAGAACATTATATTTTTAAAGAACATATACCAGGGACATTATTTATCATCATTATTTTAAGAGTGAATGTTGTGTGCTATTTATTTTTCAGTTTGCATCATTTGTCTCAGCAGTGTAACTGAATCGTAAATAAAATCATAAAGATAATTCAATCATAAAACACAATATATAATTTCCCCAAATTTGAATAAAAACTCATTTTTACTATGAATTTCCTAGGGAAAAAAAATTAAAGTCCAAAGGAAATAAAGTCCAAACAACATCTTTTAAATCTTGTCTATTACAGTTAAAAAAAAAACAACCTGGAATTTATCCTCCTCACATTTATCCTCCTCACATATCCTCCTCTGTTTGTTCAGTCTTAGTTATAGGAGTCTCCTGATGACTCTTGAAATTCAAATCTAGCCAGTAAAATAAATAAATTGTTTTTAAGATCACTCTGTAGTTTTTCAGTTTCACTAGCTTTCCAATATTAGTCAAACATATGTAAAAGAAAGCCACAATCCATTGATGGGGCATTTCTCCTACTTGATTAAACATCATCATATGCTATTTGTGATACCTTTCTTTCCCTTCTAGCATATTGGAAATCTCGCCTTTTATTTGAAGGTAAGTGTACTTCTTTTTTGCTGAATCCCACAATTTGGATACTTTACTCACTGGATTAGTTTCCTAGGGCTACATAACAAAGTATCACAAACTGAGTGGCTTAAAACATGTTTATTGTTCCACAGTTCAGGAGGCCAGAAGTCTGAAAGCAATGTGTTGGCAGAGTCATCATCTCTCTGAAAGCTCTCAGGAATGACCTGTTCCATGCCTCTCTCCTAGCTCCTGTAGTCCCAGGTGTTCTTGCTTTGCAGATATATCCCTCCAACCTTCCATCTTCACTTGGTATTCTCCTCGTATCTTTACATCACCTTTCCTGTATGTGTGTCTGTCTTGGTACCCAAATTTCTCCTTTTATAAGGAAACCAGTCATATGGTAGTAGAACCTACCTTAATGACCTCATTTTAACTTGATTAACTCTACAAAAATCCCATTTCCAAATAAGGTCACATTTTGAGGTAAGGACTTCAACATACCCTTTTTAAGGGGATACAATTCAAGTCAAAAACACTCACCCATCACAAGTAATACTGAAATATCTCATGTAAAACTTGGACTACCTACAACAGAACATAATGCACATACCATGAAGTAGGTTAGTTCCTAAAGCAGAAAAGAATAAGAGATTGGGATACTCTCTACCTTCCTGTGGAGTAGTGACAATTAAGGCAAGATGCCAAAAACATTTATTTAAATAAAACTTTTTCCATGAAAATCAACAGAGTGGGGCAGAAATAGTATCCATTAATATCCTTATTATTATTTGAAATGTTATTGACTTCTTATATCTTTCTAACCCATAAAATAATTGCTTGTTATCTGTCTTATTTGTTGCTGCACCTCCAGTTTTTGGCACATAACGTATACTCGATTAACACTTGTTAGTTATTGGATGAATCTTTACATCTGCATGATGGGGTATTGATTACTGTAAAAAATATTTTATAGACTTTACCTTTTTACTGAAGAATTAACACACAGTTAAATTATGGATTTTTGCATGTAGAAAAACACCTTCAAAATATTAAGCCATTAATCCCTTCAACATAACATACCGTTTTATATTAAATATTTATTATTAAAATGGCAACAAAACACATTCATGTAATTGTGGCTTTCTCTCAAGTGTAGTCTCAAATAAGGATATCTCAGGTTAATTTTTAAGTTCCCAAAGTATTCACAAGTATCAAATAGAAGGAGAAATGTGCTTTCACATTGTTAGGAGAATGGTGTCAAAAAGTGCTGATAAAAGCGTCAACTTTGAAGTTAGAAGGTTTGTCTCTATTCTGTACTATTTTTATAAACTTCAAGAAACCATTTAATCCTACTAATCTTGTTTTGTGCTTATGAAAACAATGATGGCAAGAGAAATAGACACAGCACAGGTCTGTTGGAAGGATCAAACAAAATGATACAAAAATATTTCATTAGCACTATACAAATAGCAGTTAATATTTCATCAGAGAGCTCTTTGTGAAGATTGTTGAAGTTCATGCATTTTTGTTTTAAATTGCAATGTTGACAATGGATATTCCTGAAAGCTGGGAAGTGACTCTAAATTATACTTCATTAATAGAAAAATACCATCTTTTCATTACAAAGAGGTAAAAATAGATCGTATTTGTAAAATAAAAGATAGACTCTGAAAAATCCAGTTCTTGAACTAATCATACACTTACAACATTCCAAATATAAAAGATTGCCAAAGATTTCCCCATTATTTTGGGAAAGAGCTTAAAAGAAAGAGCTAACGTCATTCACTTGTATCTATCACATGAAATGATTCACTTGAATTCTAAAACACTACACACTTTCAAATCAGAAGTTTTAGCCTTCAAATTACAAAAGTTCTACTAGAGTGTTTTAAAGTCATTCAGGTATATTTGTCTCATAAAAAATGACTGAGTGTAAGTTGTCCAGGTTGGTATGATGGTTCATCAGGATACCAAAGATAGCAAGGTGACTTTGAATTAGCCAAAGAGGAAAAGTAGATTATTTTCAAAAGACCAATGCTATTCAATACCTGACGTCTCAATAATTTCTCAACAGCAACAAAGGAAACCTGAGGACAGTGGGAAATATCCTCAAAGTATTGAGAAAAATATGTGTCCCATAAATTACACACACTGAGAAAATATTTCAAGAATTAGAGTAATAAGAAAAAAACCCTTTCAAACATACAAAGCAGTTTGCAAGTAATAACTTCTCTCTAGGAAAATTCCTAAGGTATGTGGAAAGATAATGAACCCAGATGGAAGATCAGTGGTACAAGGGGAAATAAACAGTAAATATGAAAAAAAGTTAGTTGAGAAAAATGAAATGAAAAGTATCTATTCAAAAGTAGAAAAACAAAGGGAAGGGAAAAAGGTAAGATAAACATAATTAATAAGGTCTTAGAAATTAATCCAAGTATATCAGGAGAAATAATAACTGAAAATGATGTATGTAACCCAGTCAAAGAAAATGTTGCATTGGATGAAATATTAAATCCATCTTGATACTGCTTACAAGAAACAGAATTAAAATGTAACTAAACTGAAGGAGTGGGAAAAATACTAGGTAATTATAATAGAAAGAATGCTGGAATAGTTACATTAATTTCAGACAAAATGTTATAAAACATTACTAGAGATAAAGAGGGTAGTTCTCTAATGATAATGGCTTATTTCATTAGAAGTAAGTTCTGAAGCTCTCTAATGGCTTACTTCATCAGAAGATGCAATAATTTCTACAACATACATCCTCAGTAACAAATTTTACACATACATGCACCTCTCACAACTCTGAGGAGAAACAGTAAAGTACACATAATACTGGGAGATTTAAAAAGATATATTCTTAAAATATGATTGATTAGGCAGGAAAAATTTCAATAAGCATAAAGAATATTTGAACAAGCCAATGAATAAACTTCACCTATTAGACATATTAGAACACTGTACTGGGTATCAGTTGCTGTGGGTAAGGATTGCAGACAGGGATACATTGGAGATGGTTTATCTCTGCTCCAAAGCATCTGAGGCCTCACCTGAAAGATCTAAAGGCTGGAAAATGAAATGATGTGGATGCTCATTGACTCACAAGTCTTAAAGTTGATTTTATCGAAGGGGCTAGCTGAGCTATCACAGGGAAAATCCACATGTCATCTCCATACGGTCAGACTTTCCTCAAAACATTGGGACCAGATTAAAAGTGAATAAAGATCTATATATATATATATATATATATATATATATATATATATACTATAGATAGATCTATATAATATATAGATATAGATATATATAGGCATAGATATATATCAGTGTGGTTGATAGCAAAGAACAAAATAAACCAAAAAGCTATCAAAACCATGTATGTTTTGATATTAAGTAAAATAATACCAAATATATCTTTAGGGATTGAAGAAGTAATCATTTTGAATATAAGATAATTTGTAGACATGATTAATAAAATATCATTATGCCTGACATAACCATTGCAATAACTGCAGATATAACCTCCCTAGACATACCTATTTTCATGACAATCTGATTCAGTCTTCAATAGTTCCCATGCCTAGAAAATGTGATAACCCTATTTCTTATCAAAATCATGTCTTCTCTAATTTTGACTTAAACTGTTTTTTTTTAATATGGTTTCTTTTCTACTTCTCCTTTCTATATGCATCTAATTTGTAAAGACTTTACAGAGATCCACAAACACAGGTCAACTTTTGTCTTTATATTTTTAATCACACATTTCTCTATACAGAACATTACTCTCCACCATATCCATCAATTAAATTCTACCCATTTTGCAGGATTTATCTCAAATTCTGCCTCAACTACATAATCTGTGGTTCCTCCAACCCTGGGTAAAATTATTCTTCCTTTTTTTTATATGACCAAAAATACATATTTTGAAAAACTTGCTCAATAGCATATATCACTTCCTATCTTCTTTATTATTTTTGTCTTTTTATGTTTCAAGATCAGAGAACATGTACTATTTAACTTATATTTACCATAATGTAAAGCACCTATTGGAAGTCCACGTATATAAAACGGGATCTATTAATATTTGCTTTGTTAAATTTACTTCACTTTTACATTCAATATGTACTTTCAGTACTTAGAAATAAATGTTCTTCAACGAGTACAATTCTAACTTCCCCAACATCAGAATATATAACGATCTCTTTAGTTTGAAGTTTTTATTTTTCTCCCCTCTCCTTTCATTCCTCCATCAAAAAAGTTTTTGAAAAATAGCATATTCACTCTTTGTCTTCTGATCTGCCACAAAATTTGATATACAAAACTTACAAGAATAGTGAAACTGACAGTGGTCAAATTTGACCAGTTTAATTTCTAACTGGCATCCAAATGACCCACATTTTCACACATTTGAAACTCTTTACCTGTTGCTGCTAGATTACTTCCTCCAATGGCATAAGAAACTACATAGAATACGTGACAAAGATTGATAAACAATGCAAAAGTTTCAGCTGTATTTGTTGAAGCTATTTTTGTTATTGTTGTTTTGTAAAATGTCCTCTGATATTCAAATTTCCTCTAGGAAGGAAAGTTTCATTTAGCCCTACACAGCCATCACAATGTTTTTCTCTTTACCCAGTATGGTCTTTCTTGGAAGACAGAAAAGACTAGTAGGGGTTTTAATTTCAGGAGTTTTCAGTAAATTTACCACAGTAACTGGAAGAAAGAAACCTATTTGTTTCCTATAGGCATGGTCTAATCCCAGAGCTCTGTGATGTGAAGCATCAGAGGATGGTCTAGTAGGCTGTATGGACTTTAGCACTTCATATGTTTTCACACAAATGCAGAAGACAATTATTCCCTCAGGTTATAAACTCTCTTTTTATTTTCACCTTCATTGATTCACCACTAGTTGTGCAAATCAAAAGCAGGATAACTGCTGCCTCTGCTTTTGAAGCTGTGCATCCTGTTTCCATTATGCTATTTAAAAAAAGTTATTCTCTAGAGAGCTGTTTGTAAGGATATGCAAAAAATTTACATTAATACCTCATATTGGTATTGAACCAGTTAGTGCTATTATTTATAAATTATATTATAAAATACATAGATTATTTTGTTAATTCACATTGTAAAATACATTGTACAAATAATTGCCATATATATTTTCAATATCAGTTATTAACTATTAATTGGAACATAGGGAAGAAACTGGTGACTAGGTCTTTAACTCAGATGACAGAAATATTCCATGATTCTTCCAACTGTAACTTCTGGTTGAAACAACTATTAATTTATCAATAAGTATGTAAGTGTAAATTGTATGTATAAGTTGGAAAGCAAAAAATAACCTAAAACATTTTATCAAGTCTCCATTCTAAGCAATTTTTATATATTAATTCATTAAAAGAAATGTTAGAATGTAGAGGTTATCATCAATTTCACCATCATCATATACAGATGAGGAAATGAAACTATGGAATTGTTAATTAATTTGCCTCAAATCATACATGTAATAAGTGGTGGAACCTGAAATGCAAATCCAGTTAGTCTGTCTCTAGAGCTTGTGATCTTGGTCACTGCATTATACTGGATCCTTCTGTCTCTCCCTCTCATGCTGTCATGTAGCTATACATTTGAGTAAACCTTTTTCTCTCATTCTCAGTGACGCCTCCATGTGAAATATCATAAACTGATCAGTTTCACTGACTTGCAGATGGGAATTCTATAACTTGACTACATGGATCAAAGAATCATTAGAGCAGGAATCTGTTATATTTTTAAATATACATACTTAAAATTGAAACTTTATAGACTGAGATATTATGAGATAGCTTTATTCAGAAAATCAAACTATTAACCACTAATAAAAATCAAAAATTTTGTGTTAGAAATATGTATATCATAAAATATATATTAGGGTACTTGACTCTAATTTTGGATCAATCTTTTTCTTTCATCTATTTTGAGATGAGATTCTGCTATTATTCACAATTACTTTGGTATATATTCATACATATTTGTATGGCATATATTTGTTTGACAATGTTTTTATTGAAATAGATTTCCTTCCATATATTCTTTTTTTTTTTTTTTTTTCAGTACGTGGGCCTCTCACTGTTGTGGCCTCTCCCGTTACAGAGCACAGGCTCCGGATGCGCAGGCTCAGCGGCCATGGCTCACAGGCCCAGCCGCTCCGCGGCATGTGAGATCTTCCCAGACCGGGGCACAAACCCGTGTCTCCTGCATCGGCAGGCGAACTCTCAACCACTGTGCCACCAGAGAAGCCTCCATATATTCTTGATTGATGGTATACTATCAGGAAGGGCAAAAAATGGAAATGATAAACTCAACAATTAGGGTTAATCTCCATTGATTTTTTTTTCATTGTTGTTAGGAAGAATTTAGGAAATTACTGTGCAGCAGGAGGCTCTGCTCTTTGTTGCTGGGAAACAGTCATTTGTGATTATTTCAAGGCATTGCCACCTGGTGTAGAAAATGCCTTTCTAAGCCAAGGTGCCAGATTAGACAAATCATATCACTTCAAGTCCAAACATCTGCTGAGACAAGGTCGAGTATGCTGTGAAGTTGTATTGGCTGCATTTCTAGGAACATGGTTTTCAAAATTTCATGTGCCAATTTAGTCCATAAAGTATTTATTGAGTCTGTAATAAATTCAGAACACTGCAATAGCTACTGTGGGCAAACAAAAAGTAGTAGATAGTTTACAGTCTATCTACCTTTCTAAAGAGTTATTTATAATCTAAGGCTAGAAATAGTTTCAAGCACAAAACAGATGTGACTTTGTCTCTAAGGAACTTAGAAAAGGCACTTCTGAGTCAGAAGCTAAATTAAATACAGAATCAAAGATTGTCTAGTTAGATTCCACCCACCCAATGCAGTTGTTCCTTATGCAATACCTTACTATCTAAATTATGCTTGAATAAATTCAATAATATCTGTATCTACATAAGAGGAAACATCTCATTCTTTTGAGGACGTCTAATTATTAAGAATTCTTTACACTATTTGTCTTATTGGTCCATCAATAACAAGAAAGGAAGGGGAATATCTCTGCAAAAATATGAAGATCCCTCCTCCCTAAAAATGTGCCCTGTATTTATTTTCAAAGCCCTGCTCCTTCATGCCTTCACACAATCTTATGAAGTGACTTTTCATTGTAGCTTTCCTTCTTTTCATTTAACTCTCTTCCAGCCTTTAAGATAATTAAAGCTCTACCCATTCAAACCATTCAATTACCTCCCTGACTTTCTCATTTTTCATGGGGCAAAATCCAAGATTCATGAGTCAACAAGGAATCACTTTGCTTTGTTTTGTTTTTTTCCTGAGATGTATTTTCTTTTTTTTAAAAATAATTTTGTTGTTCACAACTGAGGATAAGATGCTTCCTAATTCTCTACATCGTTACTGTTTTTGAATTTTATTTATTTTTTTATACAGCAGGTTCTTATTAGTTATCTATTTCATATATGTTAGTGTATATATGTGAATCCCAATCTCCCAATTCAATCCACAATCACCTCTACACACAACTTTCCCCCCTGGGTGTCCATATGTTTGTTCTCTACATCTGTACCTCTATTTCTGCCTTGAAAACCGTTAATCTGTACCATTTTTCTAGATTCCACATATATGCATTAACATACAATATTTGATTTCTTGTTCAGAATTACTTCACTCTGTATGACAGTCTCTAGGTCCATCCACATCTCTACAAATGACCCAGTTTCATTCCTTTTTATGGCTGAGTAATATTCCATTGCACATATGTACCACATCTTTATCCATTCATCTGTCCATGGGCATTTACGGCATATCAATGATCTGGCTATTGTAAACAGTGCTGCAATGAACACTGGGGTGCATATGTCTTTTGGAATTATGGTTTTCTCTGGGTATATGGCCAGTACAGGGATTGCTGGATCATATGGTAATTCTATTTTTAGCTTTTCAGGGAACTTACATACTGTTCTCCATAGTGGCTGTATCAATTTACATTCCCACCAAATGTACAAGAGGGTTCCCTTTTCTCGATATCCTCTCCAGCAGCTGTATTTTGTAGATTTTCTAATGATGCCCATTCTAACTGGTGTGAGGTAATACCTCACTGTAGTTTTGATTTGCATTTCTCTAATAATTAGTGATGTTGAGCAGCTTTTCATGTGACTCTTGTCCATCTGTATGTCATCTTTGGAGAGACATCTATTTAGGTCTTCTGCCGATTTTTTGATTGGGTTGTTTGTTTTTTTAATATTGAGCTGCATGAGCTGTTTATATATTCTGGAGTTTAATCCTTTGTGGTTGATTCACTTGCAAATACTTTCTCCTATTCTGAGGGTTGTCTTTTCATCTTCTTTATAGTTTCCTTTGCTGTGCAAGAGCTTTTAAGTTTCATTATGTCCAATTTGTTTATTTTTGTTTTTATTTCCATTACTCTAAGAGGTGGGTCAAAAAGGATCTTGCTGTGATTTATGTGAAAGTGTGTTCTTCCAGATGGCAGAGAGCAGAAGCAAGAAGAACTACAATCCTGCAGCCTGTGGAACAAAAACCACATTCAAAGAAAGATAAACAAGATTAAGGCAGAGAGCTACATACCAGATGAAGGAAAAAGATAAAACCCCAGAGAAACAATTAACTGAAGCACAGATAGGCAACCTTCCAGAAAAAGAATTCAGAATAATGATAGTGAGGATCACGATCCAGGACCTTGGAAAAAGAATGGAGGCAAAGATCGAGAAGATGCAAGAAATGTTTAACAAAGACTTAGAAGAATTAAAGAACAGAGATGAACAATACAATAACTGAAATGAAAACTACACTAGAAGGAATCAATAGCAGAATAACTGATGCAGAAGAACGGATAAGTGACATGGAAGACAGAATGGTGGAATTCACTACTGCAGAACAGACTAAAGAAAAAAGACTGAAAGGAAATGAAGACAGCCTAAGAGACCTCTGGGACAAGATTAAACGTAAGAACATTCACATTATAGGGGCCCCAGAAGGAGAAGAGAGAGAGAAAAGACCCTAGGAAATCTTTGAAGTGATTATAGTTGAAAATTTCCCTAACATGGGAAAGGAGATAGCCACCCAAGTCCAGGAAGCGCAGAGAGTCCCACACAGGATAAACCCAAGGAGAAATATGCTGAGACACATAGTAATCAAATTGGAAAAAAATAAAGACAAAGAAAAATTACTTAAAACAGCAAGGGAAAAAAAACAAATAATATACAAGAGAACTCTCATAAGGTTAACAGCTGACTTCCCAGCAGAAACTCTACAAGCCAGAAGGGAGTGACATGATATACTTAAAATGATGAAAGGGAAGAACCTACAACCAAGATTACTCTACCCGGCAAGGGCCTCATTCAGATTCGATGGAGAAATAAAAGCTTTACAGACAAGCAAAAGCTAAGAGAATTCAGCACCACCAAACCAGCTCTACAACAAATGCTAAAGGAACTTCTTTAAGTGGGAAACACAAGAGAAGAAAAGGACCTACAAAAACAAGCCCAAAACAATTAAGCAATTGTCACAGGAGCATACATATCGATAATTACCTTAAACATGAATGGATTAAATGCTTTAACCAAAAGACACAGGTTTGCTGAATGGATACAAAAACAAGACCCATATATATGCTGTATACAAGAGGCCCACTTCAGACCTAGGGACACATTCAGACTGAAAGTGAGGGGATGGAAATAGATATTCCATGCAAATGGAAATCAAAAGAAACCTGGAATAGCAATACTCATATCAGATAAAACAGACTTTAAAATAAAGAATATTACAAGAGATAAGGAAGGACACTACATAATCATCAGGGAATCAATCCAAGAAGAAGATATAACAATTATAAATATATATGCACCCAACATAGGAGCACCTCAATACATAAGGCAACTGCTAACAGCTATAAAAGAGGAAATAGACAGTAACACAATAATAGTGGGGGACATTAACACCTCACTTACACCAAAGGACAGATGATCCAAAATGAGAATAAAGAAACAGAAGCTTTAAATGACACAATAGACCAGATAGATTTAATTGACATTTATAATACATTCCATCCAAAAAGAGCAGATTACACTTTCTTCACAAGTGTGCACAGAACGTTCTCCAGGATACATCATATCTTGGGTCACAAATGAAGCTTCAGTAAATTTAAGAAAATTGAAATCACATCAAGCAGTTTTTCTGACCACAACGTTATGAGATTAGAAATGAATTACAGGGGAAAAAACATAAAAAACACAAATACATGGAGGCTAAACAATACGTAACTAAATAACCAAGAGATCACTGTAGAAATCAAAGAGGAAATCAAAAAATACCTACAGACAAATGACAATGAAAACACGATGATCCAAAACCTATGGGATGCAGCAAAAACAGTTCTAAGAGGGAAGGTTATAGCTATTCAAGCTTACCTAAAGAAACAAGAAAAATCTCAAATAAACAATCTAACCTTACACCTAAAGGAAATAGAGAAAGAAAACAAGCAAAACCCAAAGTTAGCAGAAGGAAAGAAATCATAAAGATCAGAGCAGAAATAAATGAAATAGAAACAAAGAAAACAATAGCAAAGATCAATAAAACTAAAAGCTGTTTCATTGAGAAGATAAACAAAATTGATAAACCATTAGCCAGACTCATCAAGAAAAAGAGGGAGAGGACTCAAATCAATAAAATTAGAAATGAAAAAGGAGAAGTCACAACAGACACCACAGAAATACAAAGCAACCTAAGAGACTACTACAATCAACTCTATGCCAATAAAATGGACAACCTGGAAGAAATGGACAAATTCTTAGAAAGGTAATAACCTTCCATTACTGAACCAGGAAGAGATAGAAAATATGAACAGACCAATCACAAGTAAGGAAATTGAAACTGTGATTAAAAATCTTCCAACAAACAAAAGTCTAGGAACAGATGGCTTCACAGGTGAATTCTATCAAACATTTAGAGAAGAGTGAACACCCATCCTTCTCAAACTCTTCCAAAAAACTGCAGAGGAAGGAACACCCCCAAACTCATTCTATGAGGCCACCATCACCCAGATACCAAAACCAGACAAAGATACTACAAAAAAAAAGAAAATTACAGACCAATATCACTGATAAATATAGATGCAAAATCCTTAACAAAATAGTAGCAAACAGAATCCAACAATACATTAAAAGGAACATACAGCATGATCAAGTGGGATTTATCCCACAGATGCAAGGATTCTTCAATATATGCAAATTAATCAATGTGATACACCATATTAATAAACGTGAAGAATAAAAACCATATGATCATCTCAATAGATGCAGAAAAATCTTTTGACAAAATTCAACACCAATTTATGATAAAAACCCTCCAGAAAGTGGGAATAGAGGGAACCTACCTCAACGTAATAAAGGCCATATACGACAAACCCACAACAAACATCATCCCCAATAGCGAAAAACTGAAAGCATTTCCTCTAAGATGAGGAACAAGACAAGGTTGTCCACTCTCGCCACTATTATTCAACATAGATTTGGAAGTCCTAGCCATGGCAATCAGAGAAAAAAAAAGAAATAAAATGAATACAAATTGGAAAAGAAGTAAAACTGTTACTGTTTGCAGATGACATGATTCTGTACATACAGAATCCTAAAGATGCCACCAGAAAACTACGAGAGCTAATCAATGAATTTGGTAAAGTGGCAGGATACAAAATTAATGCACAGAAATCTCTTGCCTTCTTATACACTAATGATGAAAAACCTGAAAGAGAAATTAAGGAAACACTCCCATTTACCACTGCAACAAAAAGAATAAAGTACCTAGGAATAAACCTACCTAGAGAGAAAAAAGACCTGTATGCAGAAAACACTGATGAAAGGAATTAAAGATGATACCAACAGATGGAGAGATATACCATGTTCTTGGATTGGAAGAATCAATACTGTGAAAATGACTATATTACCCAAAGCAATATACAGATTCAATGCAATACCTATCAAATTACAATGACATTTTTTACAGAACTAGAACAAAAAATCTTAAAATTTGTATGGAGACAAAAAAGACCCCGAATAGCCAAAGCAGTCTTGAGGGAACAAAACGGAGCTGAAGGAATCAGACTCCCTTACTTCAGATTATACTATAAAGTTACAGTAATCAAGACAATATGGTACTGGCACAAAAACAGAAACACAGATCAATGGAACAAGACAAAAATCCCAGAGATAAACCCACGCACATATGGTTAACTAATCTATGATAAAGGAGGCAAGGATATACAATGGAGAAAAGAGAGTCTATTCAATAAGTGGTGCTGGGGAAACTGGAGAGCTACATGTAAAAGAATGAAATTAGAACACTCTCTAACACCATACACAAAAATAAACTCAAAATGGATTAGAGACCTAAATGTAAGACTGTACACTGTAAAACTCTTAGAGGAAAACATAGGAAGAACTCTTTGACATAAATCACAGAAAGATCTTTTTTGATCCACCTCCTAGAGTAACGGAAATAAAAACAAAAATAAACAAATGGGACCTAATGAAACTTCAAAGCTTTTGCACAGCAAAGGAAAACATAAACAAGACGGAAAGATAACCCTCAGAATGGGAGAAAACATTTGCAAACGAATCAGCTGACAAAGGATTAATCTCCAAAATATATAAACAGCTCATGCAGCTCAATATTAAAAAAACAAACAACCCAATCCAAAAAATGGGCAGAAGACCTAAATAGACATTTCTCCAAAGAAGACACACAGATGGCCAAGAAGCACATGAAAAGCTGCTCAACATCACTAATTATTAGAGAAATGCAAATCAAAACTACAATGAGGTATTACCTCACACTAGTTATAATGGGCATCATCAGAAAATCTACAAACTACAAATGCTGGAGAGGGTGTGGAGAAAAGGGGACCCTCTTGCACGGTTGGTGGGAATGTAAATTGATACAGCCACTATGGAGAACAGTATGGATGTTCCTTAAAAAGCTAAATTAGAATTACCATATGATCCAGCAATCCCAGTACTGGGCATATACCCAGCAAAAACCATAATTCAAAAAGACACATGCACCCCAAAATTTATTGCAGCACTATTTACAATAGTCAGGTCATGGAAGTAACCTAAATGCCCATCTACAGGCAAATGGATAAAGAAGAAGTGGTACATATATACAATGGAACATTACTCAGACATAAAAAGGAATGAAACTGGGTCATTTGTTGAGATGTGGATAGATCTAGAGACTGCCATACAGAGTAAGTCAGAAAGAGAAAAACTAATATCGTATATTAATGCATATATATGGAACCTGGAAAAATGGTACAGATGAACCGGTTTGCAGGGCAGAAATTGAAACACTGATGTAGAGAACAAATGTATGGACACCAAGGGGGGAAAGCGGCGGGGTGGTGGGGATGGTGGTGTGATGAATTGGGCGTTTGGGATTGACATGTATATACTGATGTGTATAAAATGGATGACTAATAAGAACCTGCTGTATAAAAAAATAAATAAAATAAAATTCAAATTTTTTTAAAATAAATAAATAAGTAAAAAACAAAACAATAACAAAAAAGAGTGTTCTTCCTATCTTTTCCTTTAAGAGTTTTATAGTGTCTGGTCTTACATTTAGGTCTTTAATCCATTTTGAGTTTATTTTCATGCATGGTGTTAGAGAACTCATTGAGTTTCTTACAGTTTCGTTCTGCTTAAGAATGATAGAAAAACACCTCACGATACAGAAAACAAAGAATATAATATTTTGATCCGAATCCATATCTGGATGTCTGATTCTGTTCTTAATATTGTTTCTGAATACTATGTTTTCTTTTTAAGCGACTGACAGGCCTATTTAATCTTTTATATCAGCCACAATGATAACTTCCTGTTAAATATTTCATATTGTTGTACTGATAAAGAACATAAGACATTATGCAAAACTTGGCACAGACATGATTCAGGAGATCATCTGCTGGAACATAAATCACTTGAGAGCCTGGAACTTAGGACATGGCAGTGCTCCTGAGAAGATAAGCTGGACAACTCATGTAATTCAGTTATGTTACTGTGGGCCTCTGTAAAGATATTCTACTCATCCTTATAGTGAATCTTTGTGTCTTAGCTGCTGGGTGATCTTAAGAGTGATGGGGCAAATCTTCCACAAATTTATCCTAAGGATATTGCTCCATTTATAACTGTTTAATGAATAAATATTTTCCCTTACACAGTCTTGGGACATTAAAGCCAAGTCAACTTTTAAATGTTTATCAAGTACTATCATAACAGGTCTAACACATTATATTTATATTACAGTGGACAGTACCTGATTGGGAAAAAATGACCTTTCTGTACAAATGTGATTTTTCACCAAAACCAAAATTATTGTCTTTGTACTAAGTTATATATCTGTAAGAGCATTACTTCTACCTGGGATGGAACCACTGCTTGATGATGATTCTACATCATTTGGAGATGACAAAAATTTAAGTCCTTGTTTTAAAAGTTAAAAAATATATTGCAAATCTCGTTTAGTAAACTGTGATTGTTTTCTTCTTCTAAGAATTCCTTCTTAAAACCTTTTACTGGTTCTCTTTTCTGTAGAAATCATTCACTATAATTAAGTGAAATGAGCTCACTCTTCTGGTACAATATCCTCCTACTTATAAAAGCATGATAATAAAGTTAACTTTTCCCTTAAAGTTATTGGGGTAAGAATAGTCTAAATATTTAATTTGGTGAGTTTTTCTTATAAAATTAGGAAATCTTATAATAAGAAGTCCAAAAAAGCATTGAACACAAGAATATGACAGAAGAAAGAGTGTTGCATTAAAAAAAAGAAAAGCATGGAAAAAAAATTATCAGAATCAAAATAAAAAGAGGATGATGTGTTGAAATTTAAAATTTTTAAAATGGATGGAACAAAGTTGACTTCCTTTAGATTTCTAGAGGAAGTACCTATGTAAGGGAATTATACTCATTCAAGGATATGCTCCAACTGGTGGGTAAGAGAAAGCTCCATTCCTTTATAGATTGATTTACTGATCACTCACGCACATGCGCACACACACAGAGGTTAAAGGCAAAATTTAGGCTAATTTCCTAATGAAAAATAATGACCAGTTAACAAAATAATGTTTCCTTCATATTCAAAAGGCTTACACATTAGGACACTGAATATACTGTTAGCTTCTCCAATTAATTCAAAATTACATCACAGAGCATGTTCTGTGCAAACAAAGCTAGGATCAAATTCAAGCCCTGCCTCTTACTAAGAGTGCAGTTTCACCTATTGGGAATTCAGTTGTCTTACATGCAGCATAGAAAAATATTATATAGACAGCAACATATTTGACATACTTTTTTCCCAAAGCACACTATTTTGCTGGCTATAAATGATAATCACTAAGTGATTGTGAACTTTATAGTGTTTTACATATTTCAACATGTTCTCTATCAGCTTAGTCTCATACATAAAAAATGATGAAATTATATGATATATATATACTCAGCATTCTTTTTGTGTATTTCTACTTAAATATATACAAATGTAATATAATTTTCCATAGGCAAAGTTGAAATAGTCATTCATAGTATTTTTGCAGAATTTTAAAATTTATTAACTCCTCACAGATCTTCATAAAATGCATTTCACAGCCTCAATTTCTTGAAAATAGATAAAATTGGTTTTAAAAATAAGAAAAGATATATACTATGTCAGCATTTTTCTTTTATAGAATCAGATGAATGAAACTGACAACCTCAAGATTTACCAAACCAAATCAACTAAACCCAGTGTTGGCCCCTAATGAATATGGGGCTGAGTAAATCTTGACTTTAGTAATCCTAGAATTTAAAGTATGCATATATGTACGCATTTACACATAAATTTCAATATATCTTGAGTTTACTATAAATTTTAAAAAAGAATATCTATTTCAATCACTCAAATTGTAGTTTAGCCCCAAAAGTATGGTTGATCTTATCTATAAAGAGGTAAAGAGGACTGGGACCTTATTGTGTGAAAGACAGATTGTGTTGTTAGTTTAGATTGAGTAAATACCCAATGAAATAATTATGAACCCAGGGGCTAAGAAAGAAATTAATGAGGCTTATGCCTATAACACTCTGCTATAGGAATTAGGTTTGTATAAATAATCAAGGATCAGTTTATAGCAAAAAAAATTTGATGTCAGAAAACAAGAGAAATGCATGCTGCTGTTGCTGGAGAACAAGGATTTCCCAGGGTTGAGAATTTGAGGCTTGCCAGCTAATAGATATGAAAGAGACATGAAGACATAACCTGACCAACTGTGCTTTTACATGGGACCAGATAATGAGAAAATATTTCAGTTGTTTCTGGGTTAGAGAGGAGGACTAGAGCTAAATTAAATCTAACAGAAGAAGGAAACAGGTCTCAGAAACAAAAAGAATTTCCAGGAAACAATCCAGATCTAAGAAACAAGTGAGAGCCCTCTCTTAAAATTGTGGTTAGACAGTCAAGAAGGCATTTTGGAACTACTGCCTAAAGACAAGGACAGTTCTATTTCATTAATGTGTAGTTAGGTTTGAGGATAACAGGGTGAGGAGAATGAGGAGAGTAGCAGAGTTCAATCGGAGCCTCAGCGGAAGAGTTTCAATATGACAGTGCAGTTGGGAGTGTTCCAGGTTATTGTTTATGAAATAAAGGCTCATGCCATGCAATATTGTGAATCTGTGTCATTGAGGGAGTGTTCAAAGACAGTGAGACCCACAAAATGGTGCTAGACAGGAAAACAATACGGTTGACCCTTGAACCAAGTGGGGGTTAGGGGGTTGACTCTCCATGCAGTGGAAAATCCACCTGTAACTTTTAATCAGTCCTCCCTATACACTGCTTCTCTGTATCCATGGTTCCATTTGTGCAGATTCAGTCAACCACTAACTGTGTAGTACTATATTATTTACTATTGAAAACTAGTCACCTATAAGTTGACCCAAGCAGTTCATACCCATGTTGTTCAAGGTCACCTGTATAGAGATGAAGCTCAAGGAGGGGTAGGTATTGGACCCATCAAAGGTTACATACTATGTGGCAGTACCCAAAACTGGGTGAGCTGGGATGGCAAATGCTTGCCTGCCGACAAAGAAGGAATTGGCTCTGTATCGCTCCCTAAAAGAAACCCTGCAAGACAGTGTCCAAATCAGATGTTAGAAGACAAAATGTCTAGTCCTAAAAGCAAAGGAAAAGGAAAAGAAACACTGGCTTTCTGCAACTGCAGATAGTGGTAGCCCAAGACATATTGGAACAGGAAAGGAGCTAACATCCAAAGCAGCTTAATTTTTTTAAAACTTGCCTAAACTTGCCTAAAGGTAAACGGAAAAACAACAAAGAAAAATGAAGCATCCATCAGAAGAAAAACATATAACAGCAAGAAATATTTCTGCTGTCATTAAAATACTAGAAGTCCCTCAAGGGCTGGAACATTCACATTTCTGGAAAGGTAAGAGTGAGGTCGGGGGAGACCCACACTGCAGAAGTATTGCTTAGATACCAGGCATTGTAAACATCAAAGCTCAAAGCAATTTCAGATTAAGTCAGAAACCTGCTAGTAATGAATCTCCACTTGAGACAAATTTATGACCAAAAGAAAAAAAAGTCCTTCCACTGAACGTGGGATTTTTAGAGCAAAAGGATGCAGTCCCAGTCTTTGTAGTACAGTGCTGAAAAATCAGAAGGTTTGACTGAAAACAGGAAAAGTCATAGAGACTAGCAAAAAATGAGGCTGTGAATGAACATATTTCATTTGAGGGGGGCCTGCTTTAATTGAGGGTTGACAGTTAACAGAGCAAGATCATGGCTGTATCATTTAAGAAAAAAATTCTCACAAGCAAAATAAATTAAAAGTGAGATGGATATTAAAATACTAAAATAAGAAAGCCTCCAGAAAGCACTGTGCCTGGAATGCCAGCACAATTGTCTAGTTATGTATTTATTCAGTTTTACTCTTTCAGAAATATGTGCCATGATCCTCTCTGAGAAGGCAGTGTGATAAGTGAATTCAACTCTTAGCACCTCCATATGGTATATGTGGTGTCACCCTAAACTTATTCAGAGATTTCTACCAATTAAATTTAAGTACATAAGTTGTGGATTCCTGAAAACTGGTTCAGACTGGCATCCTGGTGAGATTGACAGCATTGACTTACTCAATAAATGTTTGCTGATGTCTTTTTAACCACGTATTTATTCAGTAAATGAGCATTGAAAAACTCTTATTTGCTGACTCTGTTTAGGCATTAAGGATTTAACTGAGCAAGATGGTATTCAACTTCATAAATCACCCAGTAGAGTGTGACATAGACAAACTATTCTTTTTGTGAGCAGCTGAGGAAAGACAGAGGACAAGCTTTTGTAGGAGAGGACCCGGTCACGGAATTGAGAGGACAGAATATTAGACATATCATCACACAAACACTGAAATCAATAAAATTGGGTCATGAGCAGTGTTCAAGTATGTGACAGTGATCCAGATGCTAAATCTTCCATGGAAGGAAGAAGGATGCTTCAAGGGTTGGGAGGTGTCTGTAGCGAGGAAATGTGGTAGGTGGTAGAGTTTGATGGCATGCTATTCTGAACCTATGCTTTTATAATGGAGGAACAGAGACTAATATGAAAACAACAATGGAAAGGAGGAGACATCATACCCTGACTCCAGGCCCAGTGGTTCTGAAGGATGGGGAGAGAAAACAGTCACCTCTTGAAAGAGCTGGACAGAAGTAGAAAAGAAAGAGATTTCAGTTAAAGGAAGTAGGTGAAGGGAACCTCAAAGAGGTTGAGAATAGAGAGGTAATTGCTGATGACTAATCGTGTAGTCCAGAGGCCAAATTGAAAGTGTTTTAGAAAGTGGGAAGGAGTTTGTTAGTTAGCATTACTATTCCTGACATAGAGTGTGTCTGAAGATTAGGGTGTGTGCAATAAGAAGTGACCTGGGAGACCCCTGTATCTTGGAGTGACCAGTATAACTAAGCAGGGCATGACTGCATGAATCCTGATGGTCTTGCTGCATGTAAAGACTGTGACACTATGAGTTTCAGAAGGAAGGAGTAGTGTGGTGCAGGTACTTCAGAGAACATGCAGAATTCTGGCTTTACACTTGCCCCCTGCCCGTTGCCAAAGGAAGCCTGCAGATAGGTGTGTGACCATATGGGTACTCTCTTAATCTTTGTCAATATAGTCTTATATGTAACTGATTATGAATCTTTGGTAAATCATATTTGATATGAAAAGGAAAATAGGAAGTAAATTTTTGGCCTAAGGTGGAATGTAGTCCTGGAGTTAATTACTAGTGTTTTTTTTTTTCTTTTCTTTTCTTTCAGCTGCATTGGAGTCTTTCAGCAAAAGGTGAGCCTTCCCCCAGTTTTTCTAAGAGGAAGTACAAAGGAACAGTAGTTAACATATTGGAAGGATCCTTGAAATGGAGAAAACAGTTATGTTTTTTTTTTTAACATCTTTATTGGGGTTTAATTGCTTTACAATGGTGTATTAGTTTCTGCTGTATAACAAAGTGAATCAGCTATACATATACATATATCCCCATATCCTCTCCCTCTTGCGTCTCCCTCCCACCCTCCCTATTCCACCCCTCTAGGTGTTCACAAAGCACTGAGCTGATCTCCCTGTGCTATGCAGCTGCTTCCCACTAGCTATCTATTTCACATTTGGTAGTGTATATATGTCCATGCCACTCTCACTTTGTCCGAGCTTACCCTTCCCACTCCCCGTGTCCTCAAGTCCATTCTCTACATCTTCGTCTTTATTCCTGTCCTGCCCCTAGGTTCTTCAGAACCATTTTTTTTCTATATATATATGGAATCTTTAAAAAGTTCTGTTCTTATAACTACTTTCTATTCCCTGAAGAAGGACAGGCACCAGCTTAAGTCCAATGGGATACAAAGGCAAGATCAGAAACCCTAAAAAGCAACCTGATTATTTTCTCTTTACTCATATTCTTGCCTCATTCAGTAAAATAGGAACTTGAGCACTTTTACCAGTAATGACAGAAAAGCTTTCCCCCTCTATACAGTTCTTACTCACTCTTCTCTAAAAGAAATGTTTCTCTTCTTATTGGTAAGAGAAGAAATTGTCCTGCATATTCATGGACTTTGACCTTTCTTGGCACTTGACGGCATGGTGCCCATCTGGTTATCCATCTCTCAGTTGCTTCAAGTGTTGAGAAGAAGAGGGATAATTAGTTGACTTCCTATCTACTCCATATCCCAATTCAAGGATAATACGTTTTAGATAAGAAAACAGAGATCATAGACTATAGAACTTAAAATTTGAATCAATGTCTTTTATTTCAAATCCATTGCTTTCTCCACTGCATTGTTGTACTTTTAGCAGTGAAAAAGAATTGATTATACAATATATACTGCATTAAGTAACTGTCAATATCCTTCAAAGGGATATCTGTGAATCATCCCAGGGCTAGAACAGATATGGAAATAGTCTCCTGTCTTCCATTCCCATCAAAACAAACACAATTTGTTCTGAAGATATTTAAATAATTGTTCAAGTGACTACTTTTTCTCAGGCCCATTTACTCCCATGAGATGAGATCTAATTGTTATAATTTACCTGTAAGGTTTTTACTTGTACCCCCGCCAGGATTCTCTACACATCAATTTTTTCATGTAAAACAATATGAATAATATCATCTACCTCAGACAGTTGCTGTGAAGACTGAATGAGTGAATATATGTAAAATGCTTAGAAGACCCCCTTGGCACAAAAAAAAAAACCCTATGGAAGTATTGCTGTTATCACTATTTTTCTTGTTGACTTTACATTAAGTTTCTTTGGATATCCACATATTGTATTTCTCTTACCAATTTACACAAAGGACCTTTGCTATTTCTTATTTAACTTTCCTGGTTGAGACTAACTTTATCATCTTGTTAAGGTATCATTAACAGTAATAAATTTATTAACTCAACAAGTATGTGTTGAGTGTCCCCTATGTGCCATAATTTGTGACATTACTGATGAACAAGACAGCGTTCAACTACCTTCAAGGAGTTTATGTTAAAGTAAGGAAGATGGTTAGTAATCTGCAAGTTCTGAGAAATAGAAATTTGAATATCATCGATTATGAGATAGGTGAAGAAAGGCTTAATCAGAAGTCAAGGTCTGGCATTTTTATTTAAATGTCATCTTTTAAAATTTGGCATTCAATAGTGCCTATATTTTATTTTAAAAATTATTAGATATGGTGATCATTCTTAATTTGGATGTTCTTAAAATTCTCATTGTTTTGTTAAACAAGAATCTACTCTATTAAATTCTCTCCTTGCCCTCTGATCCTTTCTTTAGATCCAAAATCATCACTGGTCAGTAAACACATGTTGAATGAATAAGTGGTTATTTTGCTTGTCTTATTAGCATTGTGGAGCCTGCATTGAAAACAACAATTAGCTTGATTCTCAGTGTTAAAATGAATCTAACTAAACCAATTTTTTTCCAGTGCAATTATAGGTCCCAGAGCACACAGGACACTCCTAAGGCACTTAACCATATTCTGAAGAGTAAACAGTATTCACTTTTTCTTTGCTGCTTTGATAGTGATAAACAACTTACAAATGAGAGAGAAAAACAAAGCAAAACAAAGCTATGGCACCACCTTTCTGAAATGGTCCTTGTGTGATGAGCACAGAGGAATTGTCTTTATTTGCAAAAGTATGAACTACATTTACAATATTACAATAAAAAATTAAAGCTACACAGTTAAGTAGCAACACTATTTAGTTTAATATAATTAGGATATACATAAATCTATAATGCATATGTCATATCTTTTTCTAGAAAGTTGCACTGACATTCTAAGGAAGAATTTTTGAAAATCTTTGAGGAAACATCAAGTGAAAGAAAAGATCTGAATGTGCAAAATTAATAATGTTAAGTTCAATGAGGGCTGCTGGTTTGGGAGCTGAAGTTGCAGAGCTTTTGAATTCTACATAATAAATGTAACAACTAAGAGCTTATTCAGCCATCTGGGGGCTGAACTGGATGTTTCTTGGACTTCACAACTTCTGTGAAGAAGGTGATCTCTTTCAGGCATGACTCAAAATGGACACTGATTGCCAAACCCCTTCCCCATCCAAATATTCAGAGATGGAAAATCATTCAGCAACCATAACACAAGTCAGAGAGAGACAAAGAAGTGTTGAGAAATAAGCAGCAGGAGAAGTCAATGTCATGCAAAGATGGCACATTCTGCAGAAGCTGCATTAGAAAATAAAAAAGTAAAACCTTCTCTATACAAATGCCACTAATGAAGGGAGAATTTATAAGTGAACTTTAATTAATTGTAAACTGAATAAACATTCCCCAAACTTGATGTATAAGCTCAGAGACAAGGAGGAGTTTCTTTTGACATAGACATTATGAGTGAGCCAGAAAATAGGACACACATTGAAGAGATATAGAAATGTCTAGAAACACAATAAAAAGGATTTAATTTACAGAATGTTTGTGTATTTCAATCACTTATTCTATGGCCACCATCATAATAAAAAATTAAGCTATAAGTACATGTATTTTCACAAGTATAAGTTAAATATTCATTACAACACAAATTCTTTAAGTTTTATAATGTTCCACAAATACTTTAAATGCATCAACTGTGAAGGAGCTGACATTTTATCATTTCCAAATGGATACTTATTTGTTTTTAAAATTTTCTGTTTGTTAAAGAACCACAAAAGCTTTGCATTTCTTTTCCAGTTTCTTTCATTGTTAATCAAAACATACACAGAAGTTGGCCATAAAATAATTGGAGAAAAGGGCTTTTATCAAAAGACCTTTACAGTTTCTATTAATACGAATTAATTAGCACTGCTATATACACTTTAGCTAAAATAGCTTCCTGAATGTCTACTCTTTTATACATTCATGTACTAAGCCAATGTTTACTGCAGGGTTTGTGGCTGAGGAAAAGAGATACACAGAAAGAAGTATAATTTATTTTATATATCTAGTATATGATTTTATAAATCCTGTGTGTAGTGTATAAAAGCTACTCTTGTGAATGTATGCTTAGAAATTGTTCAAAGATGCCAGTAACACATCACTGAATATTTTCCTGAACTAAGAAATCCTTTTGTAACCAGAATTTTTTTCTGTGCAAGTATTCCTTAGTCATAAAATATATTACTTATTTTTATTATTTACTGGAGTAGATTAAAATATTTATCTCATTTCTAACTCCTCACACCTATGCCATGACCTCATCATGGGAAAAGTGTACTTCCCTACCCCCTTGAATTTGGGCTTAGCCATGTGACCTGTTTGACCAATGGGATGTTAGCAGACATGACGTGAACAAAGATTTGAATTGAGACTGTGTGATTGAGCTTAACTTCTTGAACGGCAGGAATCCTACATATATACCACAGAAGCAAAGAGAGGTTTACCAAGGATGGAGTACTTACTTGAGACAAACAAAATGTTTGTTGGGCTAAGTTCCCAAATAATTACTGCAGTTATATTCAGCCATTAGCACAGTAGACCAAGCAATATGGATTCATTTTGAGTAAATTCATAATTTCAGGATCACTCAACCTCATTTCAGAAGCAGTTTGAGCCTCCAAGCCCTCCAGCATTACATATCCCTGCTTCTAACCAAAAGATTTTTTTAAATGATAGTTTCACAGTAATTATGAAGATGTAGACATACAACTTGAGTAACTTCTACCATTGTATGTGACCACTTGGAGTTTGTATTTGTGGGCAACATTTTTAAGTGTAAAAAGCAAATTTTGAGGGGTGAATTTTTTGCTTTGCAAAGGCAAATTTGAGTTTTAATATAAAATGTTTTGTTGAATTTCTATATTATTCAATTTAATTTGTAGAAAAATACTGATTATTACTGATAAATACATGGTTATTACTAAAAAAAAAATTTTGTACTTTAAGGGAAGGAGGGTATTAATAAAGAATCCTTTGGGGATGTCAAACACAGTAGTTCAAATTCCTGAGGGAAAGAATTCCCTACACAGAGTTCCTTCAGCCTGAGCCCCAGAATGAGGCACTCATAGCGCTGACCAAAGCTGGAGCCAATCTGGACCAAAAAATAGCCTGAAGCTGAAGGACAGTCAATTCACACACCAATGAGAATAGAGGCTTACCTCTACAAGCCCTGAGTGTTGTGATGGTATGCTAGTTGAGATTATTGTGGCATTGGTAACCAAGACACATACTGTCTTTTCAAACTTTGGTTTATTTATTGCTCAAATTGTTTTATCCACCATTTCACCTTACACAATGTCTCAATCACAGTAAACCAGTTGACTGATTGATACTCAGCTTTAAACTGAAGGAATTTACAATCTGACTGAAGATTAACAAGCCTACATGAAAAGTTCTAACAACACAAGGCATGATGTGATTAGACAAGTGGTGTGCACATGATAGATGCTACAGGGGTTAGAAGGAGGAAAGAAAACGTAGTGGAAACGAAGAGAGTGTAGAGGAACTGGTGAAACCTGTTGAAGAAACAAGTTTTGGGCTGTATTTAAAGAACTGATTGTATTTAGGATATTCAGAGAATGGGGAAACATACGTGAGAAAATAAAATGCATAACAAGGGCATGATTGAGCACAGCATTCTTAGGGACAGGTATGTAATGAAGGGGGTATTTTGGGGAACAGACTGTACTGTTTTTTTGTCTCCTGCCCACTTGAGTAATTGAAGGAATATTACTTAACATTTCAACATTTGTTCTCTTCTCCCGACATGAGCTACCTTCTTAGTGAGATTATTTTGAGGATCAAGTGAGGTACATTACAAACTGACAGGCATATTGTATACATTAGTAAACTGTTAATTCCCATCCCTCACTTGACTTTTTTCTCATGTCCCATATACTCATTTTTGCTTTACTGTCTTGTTTCCATTTCTGTGCTCAAAACGTACCTACATTTTTAGTACTCAGTTTAAGTCTAGGAGTATGAGAGAATAGAGCTATAAAACTGGGAGATGAGTAAACAGAATGAAATTCTAGTATTCTTTTTTTCAATTTGACCAATGTAACCAATAACTGTCTTCTAAACAGTGATACCAAGAGAGTCAAGAGTCTATGAATTTTCATGTATTCTGAGGTGTGAATGAATCAGGATGGGCAATCGCTAGCAAGAAATGAAAAAGCCCTCTCTTTCAAAATATTTCTTTTCCAGGGTTCAATAAACAAACATAGGAGCAAGCAAAGGGCAGCAGTAGAGAGATTAGGCAACAGATGCATGCATGCACACGCACCATCACACTCACACACAGCATCTTATCACAAGATTTTCTGAGGTTTAAAGTACTAGTGCTGAGATATGTTCAATGTTACACTGAAAATAATTCTGTTGCAGAGAATGTGTCCTTAGAGACAAACACACTTACTGCATTATTTCTAGGTCAAGAACACATACTTTGAAAGAAGATGCTTTCTGTTTTCATATTTATGTTTGATTGCTATGATTGTTGTTCTTGTTGTTTTGCATATCTACAAAATATTATATTTATAAAGTTCTTTATAAATAAAAATGATTTTTGAAAGTGCAACTTAATTAACTTGTGTCTGACAGAAGCATTAATTTTCTTTGGAGGACCCTCAATTCAGAAATAATTTTGTTAATCAACACAGTTCAAAATGTAAAAGCATGCATGTATTTATACTGTATTAAATAGAACTAAAAAAACTAATAAAAATCACTTTTTTGAGATTGTGCTTCACACTTTTTAAGGCAGACTGTAGTGGAATTGGGAAACTCAGTTCTGTTACAAAGTGGAAATAATAAAGCCAATAAGGCCAATGGAGACAGAGGAGGCCAGAGAAAACAGGGTTTGGGGAGAGTACCAAGCTGTAGATTATCCTCCCTCAGAGTTATAACCACCAGTGAGCACAAAGGTTTCAGAGGGAAAGAGCAACTTGGGCTTAAACTAGTCTTCATAGCAAGAAAACTCAGAGACATTACTGGGTGTGATACAGCAGCACACATCCAGATATCAAGCAACAGTGAAAGCTAAAAACAGAATTATTATATTTTCGGAATCAAAAATAATATTCAATTTCTACTGGGAAGTTGGAATTAAAGTACTAGCATCTGGTTGGAGAGGGGTATTAGAGAACTTTTCAGACTACATTTTTTGTACTGGAAAGACTGTTGTGATTTAGCCAGAGCCAAGGTTTACTCCCCACCACACCTCAGAATCACCTCTGTGATGCCAGTCAAGTAATCTGAGATTGAAGTCACAGTTTCACTTCCAGCATGGAATTATAGTTTAAATGAGAGAAAAAGCATAGAGTGGGGACTAGAAGATGCCTAAAGCATAGTGCACACATACAATCAAGGCTCGCTTCAGGGACACTGGATCCTTCAGCATCAGAAATATTCCAGGCTGCATCTATTCAAAAGGTGGAGGCTTGTAATATACAATAGGGTTGGTTCCTTTATTGGGACAAATTGAGCACATGGATGAAAGGATGAGCAGGGCTGTGCAAATAATATGTTGAACAAACACTAACTATACCCATGTCATAAAGAATATGTTGGATAAAACACTAAGTGTACCCATGTCATATGTGATTTTGGATCATCTGAAAAATTAAGGCAGAAAGCACAATAAAATTAAATCAAGATAAAAAGAAAAACTATAAACAGAAATCAATATACTTATTTTATTCTTGTTAGCTTTACTGAGGGAACAAAAATATTCTCAATTTTGAATTTTTTAGGCTTCAATTCTTTTATTTAAGAAAGTTATGAATAGACATTTAAACCTTGTCTCAAAGACTCTTGCCTATTATAGAAATGAGATATATTATACACTCATCTGAGCCTACTTCGTGCCCTTCAAAGTCTCTCCACACCTAATGGTGAGGTTGCAAGCATAAGACAAGCCTCCAGTGCTATGTTCTAGATCCTTAAAAGTTTTTTTCTAGGCTCTGCCTCCTACTCTATACCCAGAATTGAATTTGTTCTGCTCTTTTTTTCCATTTTTTCTCCTCACATGTGATTTCACTTAGATTATTTTTTAATCTTTTGATTTGATTTGCATGAATTTGAGTTTTTCTTGAGGATATTCAAACTGAGGATTTTGAAATCCTGCCCCAGTGCCAGACCCAGTGTTTTCAGTCCCCTTTCCTCATCCATATCATTGGCTTCCAGGCACCCATTTGTCTAGAAGAGCATTTTAAACACAAAAACCACCATATGAGGAAGATCTTAATTACTGAAGATACACATTAGTTGAAGTTTTTTCAAACACTCTAAAGTCAATTGTTGAAATATAAAATAAAAGCTTTTCACCACGCTTGTTGGAAAGCTTCCTTAAGGCAAGGACTTTGTTTTTTCATCAGCACCTTATACAAAGCCCAGCACACAGTTGCACATAAGCAGAGTTTAGCAAGTAGTTGACTCATCAACTGACCTACTGACTGACAAAAATGAATGAATAGAACCAAATACCCTCTGCAGTGTCTTAAACAACATATATCTAGTTTAGGGTGAAATGGGGTTATAGAAGCTTGGTGGCAATAATACATGAGCCATTAAACTTCTCTAGAGAAGGTTTACAAAATCCACCTTTGACTACATTTTGAATTATAATTATTATACAACATTATATTAGTTTCAGGTGTACAATATAGTGATTCGATATACTTATACATTTATACAGTAAGTCGAATTACAATTTATCACCAAAGTTTTTACAGTATTATTCTCTATATTCCCTATGTGTATATTTCATCCCTGTGACTTATTTTATAGCATCCATCCCCTCATGTCCATCTTAATTCTCTTCGATACATACCTTTCTTTTGATAATCAACCTCCATAGGTATGGGAAGAAAAACTGAAAACAGATATTAATCTATATCCTCTGGTATCACCTAAGTTTTAACTTTGCATTTCTCATAGAAAGCTCCATTTTAAAACTCAGCACTCTGAAAACTAGTTTCTAGTAGTTGATAGTGCTAAGGTTTCCAATCCGTTTTCCTCCCTGAAATTCTAACCGTGGCATAAGCAACTTTAATTTATCACTGACATCATCATTTATTACAAGCCTTCATCCTAACAATCCATTGCCTTTTAGTGTCCTTTCTTTTTATTTATTTATTTTGATGACCTGTCTAGCTTTGAGTTTGCTTTGCATTCCCAATTTGCCTTTCAGCCAAGTGGCTAGTGCCTACTGAGGGTCCATCATCATCCATCACCATCAGCAGGTTGCACATTATTCATTGCATTTCAAATGGATGGTGCACTTCAGTTTTCACATCTCCAATGCCTTTGGCCTCTCTGCCTATAATTTTTCTACTTTAATGCTTAAGAGGTATCCAAAAGTTTGGATGTTTAAATATCTGGCTTTCCAATTAAACAGGGAGCAGCAGAGCAAATTCTCTCTAACTTTGTGTCTCTTCTTCTTTTGTTGGATAAGTGCAGAGATGGGCTGGAAATTCTTTGTACTTTAGTGGTGAATCACCAACCTTATACTGATATTAACCTCTTTAGTGTGGAAAATAGTGTTTTTTACAAATATGCTGTTTAAAAATTTTTTTTCTTATTAGGTATCTATTTTATACATATTAGCGTATATATGTCAATCCCAATCTCCCAGTTCATCCCACCACCACCCCCACTCCCCGCTTTCCCCCCCTTGGTGTCCATATATTTGTCTGTTTTAAAGATGCAGTTTTTAAATCTTTCAGGTGAAAGGAGTTTTAAAGTCCAACTAACTACTTTGTTTGTTTATATACAACATTTACTTCCAATAGCTGAAGTGCAAGCTATTCTCACAATGTGATCATAGTTTGTATCTAGAATAGAGTTCAGATTGTGAAATAAGCATTAGTTATTTTAAATATATGATGCTTTCTGTCCTATTTTTATTTTTGCTACAAAGACCTGAAACTGTGTTCACTTTTGCAGTTCTAGTTGACATAGATAAATTCAAAGAGAAGACAGTCGTAGCTTTTGTATTTGGTAACCTAGAATGCTTATAAAGAAGAGTGTATTAAGTTGGAGAGGATGTGCATTAAATACTGGAAGGTCTAACTTTGACAAAAATTACCATGTAATCTGTGATTTCTAATAGTTTTATATGTCTAAATATTAAAGCCCAACAAAAAATGATTTAAAATACATTTTTAGATGCTACTTTTTAGACTCCTTTTTATATGCTCTCAATAAATAGGGTAATAGCATAATTTATTGTACAGATGTTGTACTTTAGATATTGTACTTTGTGTTTAAAATCAAACACAAATGGAGACCAGACTTGAAAATTCCCTGAGCAGACAAAACTAGTTTGGACATTCAAGCAAAGCTTAATTTAGCTTATTTTGCAAGATAAGTAATGCTTACTTGACCTGGGTAACTTCTCACTTATGACTCTGAAAATTATAAGTGAAACTTAATTTATTCTCCAAAATGGATATGAGGTAACCACTAACCAATGCCCTTTCATTTAAGGAAATTCTAGTATTGTAACCAATCTGTGAATAGTCACTGCCTCCATACTATATAAGCTTGCCTTATAACAAAATCTCTCTGAGCCTCATTCCATGCTTTGGTTTGAGTGCTCTGGTTTGCAAAACTGTTTTTGATGTGTCACACAAACTTTTACTAATTACTATTTCAGTGATTCATTGGTTTGACTTATGTTTTTCTTCCTGAACTTATGACAGACAGAAGAGCACCACAAAGAGTAAAATTTACATTTATTTTCTAAATATTTATTTACTTGATCAACTGATTATACTGGTAATCTATGAAACAGCACTATTCAAAATCTAATTTCAAAACTAAAATTCCTTCTAAAGATAAGTCCACGTACGTTAAAGAAACATGTTTAAAATCTTTACATAAATTGTCAGAACATTAAAAATAATCTAGACCCAAAATATTATGATTACATATTCACACACTTAACCAATTTCTTAGTCACAGTTGTTTTTAATACTGTGTCAGATTTAGAAAAAATGTTTCTGAAAAATATAGGGTTTTTTGATTAAATAAGTTTTTATGGTCTTTTTCAAAACATGTCTACAATCTTCTTCAACATTGCAATTTAATGGGTAACACAAAGTGTACATCTTCAATTAACACTTCTCTATAGATCATAACATTTTTAATTGAAAAATATATTGCTCATTTAGGAGCTAACATACCAGATAAGCTCAGAGCAAACTAAGCTAAATGAAGGGTTTTTCTAAAGTCTAATTAATTTTCAAATAAATATATTTAAATATTTAATCTCATACATTAATGCATGTACTATATTCTATCTCCATTCAAAATACACTTCTTTGATAAATAATTTTACAAATGAAAGTCTCCAAAAACTTATCTTTATTTATGATACATTTAATGTTACTTCAACACTAGGTGCTGCCAAATCATAGCGCTTCTGAATTTATAACATTTTGGTTTATTTAATTGTGCCCCTGTAAAAAGTGTATTTTTATATCACTGGATGAAGAAAGACTTTTTGTTAAGTTTGTAAGATATCTTCATAATTAGTTTCACATATATTTATTCCCAATGATACAGTAACCATTAATTCAGTGACTCCATTAGTAGATTAAAAAATCACAAAGTTTTAAATGATACCAGTTCTACATCAGTTGATCAAAGCCTTGAAATAGAAATTTACTTAATAATGGTTTGATTTTTTTTCCCCCATCCAACTAACGAACTCAAAGTAAAACTCTGGAAGCTTGTTCCCACCCCATGCTGTCTTTTTATCCCACCGAAGGGGTGGAGGGAGAGCTGAGAAACACTAGTGATGGTCACAGTGCAGGAACACAAGCCCAATAAAAGACTGAGATTTAATCATAAGAATAGAGAACACTGTGTCCTCTTGATACTTTACCAACACAACAATAAGAATAGTATGGTAACAGTAGATTACAGCTGAAAGAGTAGCAAGACACAAATGCTCCCTGAGAAGGAGTATTTAAGGATGCCTATATCTATTTTTAAAATTGAATCAATAATTAATAACTTGGAAAAAATAAAGAATTGGGCCTGAATGTTTTCACTGGCGAACTCTACCAAACTATTAAGAAGGAATGATTCCAATTCTGCATAGTGTTTTCTAGAAAAAGAAGAAGAAATACTTCCAAACTTTCTTATGAGGCATTACCCTAGTATTAAAATCAGATAAATATGTTACAACAGAAGAAAAGCTACAGACTAATATTTCTCATGAACATAGAAGCAAAAATTCTCAACAAAATATTAGCAAGGCAAATCCAGCAATGTGTAAAAGTAATGATACACTATGATCAAGTACCAAGTGAGATTTTTTTTTCCAGGTAAACAAATCTGGTTAAATATTCAAAAACCAGTTAATGCAATACAACCTTGCCAACAGGATAAAGAATAAAAACAAACAAAAAGACATGATCACATCAACTCATAGAGGAAAAAGCATCTAACAAACCCAACAACCACTTATGATAAAAATTCATCAAACCAGAAATTAAATGGTACTTTCTCAACTCGGTAAAGAACATCATAAAAAAAATCTTCAGATAATGTCACACTTAATAATGAGAGACTCACTTTTTTTCTTGGACTGGGAACAAGGCAAGGATGTCTTTTCTCACCACTTCTGTTCAACATCATGTCAGAAGTCCTTTCTCACTGCAACAAGAAAAGAAAATAAATGCTATATAAATTGGAAAGAAAAAATAATATTGTCTCTATTTGTAGATGACATGATTATCTATGTAGGAAACCCTAAAAATTCTACAAAAGAACTCATTGAACAAATGAGGGAGTATAATATGGTTGCAGGATACAAAGTTAATATAGATAAGTTGGTTGCTTTATATGTACCAGCAATAAACAATTAGAATTGGAAATTTAAAAAAAAACATATATAATAGCACCAATAAAATTAAGTACTTGAGAGTAAATCTAACAAAATATCTATAGGATCTGTATGCAAAAAACTACAAAACACTCATGAAAGAAATTAAAGATCTAGATAAAAGGGGAGATGTCCTGTTTTACAGTTTGGAAAGCTCAATATTATTAAAATGTCAGTTCTTCCAATTTGATCTCTAGATTCAATCAAAACCATAGTAAGCTATTTTATACATATAAACAAATTGATTAAAACTTTATACAGAAGGCAAAAAATCTAGAACAGCCAACAAAATACTGAATAAAAGAAAAAACAAAGTTCTTCACACTGTCAGTTATCAAGACTTACTATTAAATTAAAGTAGTCAAGATAGTGTGGTATTAGCAAAGAATAGACACATATCAAACTGATTAAAAGCCTATAGATAGACTCACATGAATATTGATATAATCAACTGATTTCTAACAAATGTGCAGAAGCAATTCAATGGAATAGAGTCTTTTCATTAAATGGTGTAGAATATATGTCTATAAACAAAAACTATGAACCTAGACATAGACTTTACACATTACAACAAAAATTAACTAAAAATAGATGATATACATACATGTAAAATGCAAAACTATAACACTTTGAGGAGACAGTATAGGAGAAATATAAATCATCTTAGGTTTGGTGATGAGTTTTTAGCTATGACACCAAAAACATGATCTATGAAAGAAAAAAAGATCAATGGGTTGAACTTGATTAAAATTAAACATTCTGCTCTGCATAAGGTACTGTTAGAGTATGAAAAGAAATACATGTTCTCCAAATCTGTGGCTTTTCTTTTCACACTCTAACAGTATCTTATGCAGAGCAGAATGTTTAATTTTAATATTTGCAAAACACATACGTAATAAAAGAGTTACTTCCAAAATATGCAAAGAACACTACAAATCCAACAATAAAAAAACAATCTAATTTAAAAGATCTGAATAGACACCTCAGTTAAAGATAAACAGATAGCAAATAAGCATATAAAAACCTGCTCAATATCATTTGTCATTAGGGAAATGCAAATTAAAACAATGAGATACCACTATACATCTATTAGAATGGCTAAAATTAAAAAAAAAAAACCTTGACAATTCCAATTGTTAGAGAGAATGCAGCACAACAGAAATTCTCATTCATTGTCGATGACACTACAAAATTGTATATACTTTGGAAGACAGTTTTCTTACAAAGTGAAATATTGCCTTACCGTAAGATTCAGCAATCATGCTCCTACATATTTAGCCAATTGATTTTAAAACTTATACCCATATCAAAAAATGTGAATGTTTATAGCAACTTTATTCATAGTCTCTAAAAATTGGAAGCAACCAAGGTATTCTTTAATAGATGAATGGAAAAATAAACTGTTGTTCCTCCAAACAATAAAAGACTATTCACTGATAAAAAGGAATTGAGCTATCAAGCCATACAAAGATGTGGATGAATCTTAAATGTGCATTAGTAAGTGAAAGAACCTAGTTGAAAAGCCTACATACAGACAAAGGCAATACTACAGAAACAATAAACAGATGAGTGGGTGCAAGGTGGTGTGAAATGGGTTGAGTTGTTGAAGCAAAAGTGTTGTTTTAGGACAATGAAACTGTTATATATGATATTATAATAGCAGATACATGACACCATGTATGTGTCAAAATCCATAGCATTTTATACAGAAGGAATGAACCTCAATGTACACAAAGTTAAACAATCATTTAGGAGGTCAGTATATCCCAGGATTGAATACTGACTGTGACACAAAAATGTGACTATATCACAAATGTATGAAACAGCCTTACTGAAGGAGTGGGGAGCAAAAGTGCCTACCCATGTAACTTTGGAAATAAGTCTGAAAGACTAAAGGTGAAAGCAACTGCATATAAGAAATATACTCTAGTTGATAAATTTTACTCATGGGAGTGTGAGCTAATAATTCAAAAGCCACTTTATCTGCATACTGGAATTGAAAATTAAGTAAACAGATGGTGAAGGGTGGAATACAGATTTTGTACTGCTGAAGTGGGAAGTTACAGACAGAAGAATGCTCTATGTGGTTTATGGATTAGAATTGAAGACATCATTATAAACTCATCTTTAGCTTAACATAGTTACACATGGATATGTAAACATTTATATACACACAAACATATATAAATAATATAAATATTTATAGATATGTATATGCATGTTATTTAGTTTACACACATATATTTCCTTGCTCTGTCTTCTGGGACAGTGTAGAAGCAATAAACACACCTAGCACATCTAGATCTTGGTTTCTAACACCATTTTCCAACATAAGGAATCAGACCTTTTTTGAGAAACAACTGATTCTACTACTGGGCTAGAAAATATATAGAATGAACCTGTAATATACTGCCAGAAAGTTAAGGAAACACTCAAGAATAAGCACAATGATGAAAGTATGCCATAGGAAAAAATGAGTTCCCAATGGCCAAAGATAGAACAATTTGAGCAACTAAGAAAGTAGTGTTGGATTATAACCCAACATATAAATTGAATTTGCATGAGCCCATACTGATATAAGTAAATGATTAAATAAATGCATAAATGGGGGAGAATAAGCAAACCTCCCATGCAGAAGAATCCCTCCTAATTGATATAAATGCTCTGTTCTCAGAGTGATAGAACACAACTTTCCACTCCTTAAGTGTGAGCTGTGCATAGTGATTTCCTTCCAAAGAGAACACCATGGAAAGGAAGAAAGAAGAAAAAATTTACAGTGGAAAAGCCTGGCAAAAGCTCTTTCATGATCATGATTAACTTTAAAGAGAGAAGTCATGGTGATAGTATGTCCTTTTGATATGCTATGAAAATGGCATGTTACAGTCTTCATCCCACAAACCCACATCCCCAACTTAATAACAAGAAAAAAAAATCATACAACTCCTACATAAGGCACATAATATAGAATACCAGTACTCCTGTAAAACTGTCCAGACCATCAAAAGAAAAAGAGTCTGAGAAATTGTCCCAGATAAGAAAAGTCTAAGGAGACAAGATGGCTAAATGCATTATGGTATCCCTAGTGGAATCTTAGAAAAAGGACATTATTTTAAAACTAAGAAAATCTGAAAGTATGGATAGTAGTCAAAAATAATGTGTCAGTATTGGTTCATTAATTATGATGAATGTCTCCTACTAATGTAAGATGTTGATAATAGGGGGACCTGGGTTTGTGTACCTACAAACTTTCTAAACTACCTTTACAACTTTTCTGTTGTAAAGGTAGTTTAGAAATGTACTTAAATGTACCCTAAAATAATTAAGTTAGAAAGTAAAACAAATCCAAAAAACAGTACAGTGCCATCAAAAAAGAAAATGAAGAGAGTTGAGATTTTCACCATGTAAAAATTGGTAAAAGCACTGTAACAAAAGCATTCAGACCATACATTCTGAGGCAAGACCGCTTAGCCTCTATTTCACTCATGTATTTTATTAACCTAATATAGTTGTCTGTTTCCACTGACCCTGCCAAGAAGTTGCCAAGAAGCTTGTATATCTTGCAGGCCTTAGAAGATAGCACAGCTGGCTTACACTTTAAGTGGCTGACAGGGGCTGTGGTGGCCTATTGCTAGCCAAGACTGGTCACATGAGTCAGAAAGCACTTATTTTAAAGGTGAGTCCCTGCACTGTTTATCTTAAAGAGAGGTTTCAGTTACCTTACCTCTGGGACTCTTGGGAAAGATATTATTGTTGGTCCTCTTTCATATTTATTCATGTGCTAAAAGTAAAAACTCTGTCTAGAGCACAGGCATCATACATGCTACCAGATGGGACCATGGCAGAAGCTGTAATGGTGATCTACCACATCCATTCTGACTTATCTCTTACTAATATCATTTCATGAAAACGAATCCAGGTAAAATGCTAAACCATATGGAATATCAGGATAGAGGCATAAATGAAGACTTATTAAAAAACAAACAAACCAGGATATGTGGTCATTTAATTTGATACATTTCCCCAGAATCCTGTTGCTAGGGTTTTTGCTGCTGTAGCTTTGTTCACATATTATAGGTTTAAAATTCAAGTGTTTTTGAGTATAATTCCTTGTTGTTATCTATTTTATATATAGAAGTGTGTATATTCAATATTTTATAATAACCTATAATGGAAAAGAATCTGAAAAATTATATATATATAAGTTTATATATATATATATTAACTGAATCACTTTACTGTATACCTAAAACTAACACAACATTGTAAATCAACTACACTTTAATAAAAATATATAAAATTCAAATGTTTTTGGTTCCTTTTATTCATAATTAAAATTGTCAAATTGAGACATGGAAAGACTTCAGCAGGTGGTCTCATCCACTGTCATAATTTTACCAAACTAGACACACAAACCAAGGCAGTGTCCGTGACCTAGGGAAGTTTACAAGGATCACTTATGTCAGAGCCATAATCGTAACCTAAGTGTTCAGACCCCATGTCTGCTCTTTCATTTCACTACCCTGAGAGTTTATGCTGAAATGATATTTCTCTTTATCTTAGTACTGAGGTCCCTTTTGTGCTTTGTTTCAGAGCAGCCTGAATGACATTTATGGAAATAAAGATGTGTATGGAATGATTTTAAATATTTTTTGTAATATTTAACCTATGCTTTTATAGGACTAATAAACTGAGTAAGAAATCAAAGGTACTATTCAATCTGGTCAACCTCCTTCTTACTTATGAGATGATTCCAGTGACACACTGATTCAATCCACATTTCTTTAGGAAACATCTATTTATACTATTTCTAAACCACTGTGTTAGGTAGCAGAATTAGGGGATGGGAGTGGGACAGAGTATAAAATGTCCAATCAGCTCCTCTAGCATAGAAGATTTACAAGTGGATGTAACTCAAGGCAACAGATATTATAATATACTATGAGTTTATGAGAAACCCTATTGGAGTAATACTAATTCTGACTGGTAGACTGGGTAAAGAATCATGAAGAATGTGACAGCTGGGCATTCAAGTTAAAGTTATGAATAATAGGAAAAAGGAAAGATTATAGATGCTCATGGTGACTACAGACTGGCACGTGTCCTTATTGTTTGCTGTTTAGATGTTTCTTTAAGGCGATTAGTGAGGGTTTTATAGAAAGGTATGCTGGAGCCAGATCATACAGTTCTTCCAAAGTCATCTAAAAGGGGAGACATATTTATTGAACACCATTTAAATACTCTAACAAATATTACATGGTTGCAAAAATACCATCTTAGAAGTGACAAAATATTTATTAACTTTTATCCATGATACTCTATATCAAAGCATCTAGATCAATACTATAAAAGCCTGAAAGGAAATAAATGTCAGCATGAGCACCAAAGGCTGAAAGTAAAAGTGAGCTATGGTGAGCATTGGGAAAGGTTCCACCTGGTAGATTAGCATGTTAAAGGCAGCAACAGTAAACACATCCTGGGTTATGAAGAGGCGTGTCTGTCAATGGTGGGACTGTTCTGGCAGCTTAGTTTTGCCACTAGGGTCTTTGCTGGGGTTGTTGGGTCCTGCCTCCCCAAGGCCAATGAATTATATTTTATAGAGGCTTTTAATGAAGCTGACTTACTTGGTATACATTGACAGTAATATGCTTTATAGAAACTACAATTTACTTTAATACCTGTAACATATATGAGAACTTTATTTCAAGAATAACAACTTGTTATATTACAAGTATGCAATAAAGCCTTAGGGCTTAGGTGACAGAGAAGAGGATTACAAAATCATGTGACTATGATTCCTGCAAAGATTTGGTCAATATATAGTGTCTTATTTTTATATATTAATGGTAACACCAATGTACACATAGATTTTTAAGCCTTGTTAATTTTCTAGAAATTGCAA
Source organism: Globicephala melas (assembly GCF_963455315.2). Taxonomy (NCBI): domain Eukaryota; kingdom Metazoa; phylum Chordata; class Mammalia; order Artiodactyla; family Delphinidae; genus Globicephala; species Globicephala melas. The sequence goes on from NC_083318.1 coordinate 84,372,460, forward strand.
GAAATATTGATTTTATTCACTCAGCTATGCTATTCAATAATTTTTTAAGGAGAAAAATTACACAGAAGATAATTTCATTTCTTTTAAGCGCAAATAACCAATAATGTAAATTTTTATTATTCAGTGATAGTAGTGAATTCTCAGAGTAAATCAGCCAAAGAAAATTGGAATTTAAAAGTAATTATAAGGCACATAAATATATTTGTTTATATTGTAGAAAAATATGTTAAACACTTGAATTATTTCTGTAAATTAAATGTAAACTTTAATAAAATTATTTATCTTAAAAATTATTAAATAATCTACCCACATATATATTAAACAAAGAAATGTTATATGTGTTAATATGATATTCAATCTAATATTGTTATAGAGTATATAATTTATAATATATATTATAAATGGAGTATTCCATATGTACCAATTCTGGCAGCATATGTAACAGAATATGAATACTGTTTTATTATTCTTAAAGAATACAATTAGCGGCAGGAGAAAAATTTAGTTGCACCTAATCTTGACTATGAGTTTTAGGAGTATTTCAGTAAAACTTATATTTCCAGACATAACCACAAGAACTAACTGTAATATCCAGTCATGTATGAAGTTTTCAAAATTTTAGATTTTTGCAGATTGAAGGCAACTCAAACTGCAGAGAATAAAGAAGAAACTTGTATTCTAGCCCCAGGGCAGAAATTTCTCCTTACTATGTGGTTCATCTACCATGGATAAGATGAAAATTAAAGAAATATATACATGTCTCTTAATACTGCTATGGCTTCTAAAAAGCAAAACAAAACTAGTAAAACAAACAAAAATAATTGTATAAAGTATCTGCATATGCAGTACGCCCAGGAAAAAAAAATAACCCCACAGTGGAGGCTTCCATGATAACAAAGCTATCACTCTCATAGTGAAAAAGCCTGTCTCACCACACCAACACCCCCAACACACAGGCAGGCACACAAACACACTGTACAGCAAAATCTCAGCTCTCTATGGGCCTCATTGTTTCAAAACTTGTGAGCAGAGCCCTTTAGACTGATTGTTGCACCACCAAGGAAATAACCAGTCTACTCTGGAAATTATCTGGTAGCAGAGGCTTTATTGCTCTGAAATTGCAGGAGGGAGTCAATCAGCAGGTAAAAACCTGGGAACAGTTGCTCTGCCTTCAGTTTTCTCCTAACTTAGCCCTGAAATTAGTTGACATTACAATATTTTGCAACAAAGATGGCTTTATATAGTTAAAAAAAAAAAGAAGAAATAAATATTCTAGCTTTCTAGCTGAATAGTTAATTAGCTTAATTTCTGCATTTTTTTGTTTCTTTCTCCAAATAAAAATTGTTTCTTCCAAGTGGCTTATGTTTTTGAAGTGAGTGAATTTATAAAAAGTAGTTTTTTGTTTTGCTTTTTTGCCCTCAAAAAGCATTTTTTAAAAGCAGTACTGATATTTTTAAATTCATGTTTGTTTCTTGGAAGTCAGTCTCCTTCTGAGTAATTTTATTTATTTTTTCTACTCTAATTAGCAAATTATATGTATACATCTGCCACTATAATGTAAAATAAGTATAGTCATAGATATTTGGGACTAGAAGCTTCCCTCACCAGAAATGCAGATGATTTTTTTTTCAGGTTTCCATAAAGAGATTCCCTTTTCTGTTAATTTCTTGCTGTCACTTGACTTTGCGTCCCTGTGCATCACTCTCTCTTCATCTATTTTGTCTAATTTATTTCCAAAAATTTTCAAGATTCTCAAATTTATTAGTTCTAGAAATGTAGTTCTCACCAAGCAGTAAGTTGCTTGTATCTTTCTATGGACAGTTAGGATAATTTATTGCCAAGAGATGTATAAATTCTAAGCCATAAATATTTGCTCCTGTCAGTTAAATTTTCCTGGATTCTGTTTCATTCTGCTAAAATAAATATAAAAAGCATACACATATATATGTATAAATAATCTGCTATGCATATTTTCTACCTATTTAAACTATGATTTTAAGTACTTATAATTATCAGATATTATTTTTGCTAAATAATAAGATCTATATGACAATATGGACAATGTTTATAAATTCATTTTTAACAATAGAAATGTGCAAAATGGTTTATGAATCTATATTTTTAATGATAAAGAGATCATAAAAAGAGAAACACATTTGGGTGATATTAGAATGTAGTAATTTTGTTTCTATTTAAAAATTTTTGTCATTGACATATTACAAAAATACAAAATTTAAGCAATCGCTATATTAGTAAGCGTTTTTTTTTGTTTGTTTGGTTGGTTGTTTTGCTGTACGCAGGCCTCTCACTGCCGTGGCCTCTCCCGTCGCGGAACACAGGCTCCAGACGCGCAGGCCCAGCGGCCATGGCCCATGGGCCCAACCGCGCCGCAGCACGCGGGATCCTCCTGGACCGGGGCACGAACCCACGTCCCCTGCATCGGCAGGCGGACTCCCAACCACAGCGCCACCAGGGAAGCCCGTAAGCTTTTTTTAAAACAAATATTTCTTCATTTTTTAAAATTTATAGTGGTAAACTAGTTTAATTTACAGTGATAGATATAATGTTAGTTTGCTTAATTTTTAAAGAAGAGAAATATTAGTAAAAATGGTCTGAATTCTAGTTTGAACTCTATTATTATCTACCAAAATTGAGAATTTTCTTTCACAAATATGTTAAAAATAATCTCTAAGCACCTTTCCAGTTCTGAGATATAATCATTAATCTATTATGTTTTACTTATAAAATTATAATATAAATATATAGATCTCAGTATAAGAAAAAGTGCAAAACATGCAAATGATACTAAAACTTCCTTGACTACTAAACTCTCTCCTGAGATTCATCCTCAGGATTCACCCTCAATAATACCCTCAAAATATATAAATATCTTATATATTTATGTATATAAACACTTTAACATGGAATTTTATAGTATTATCTTAATATTCAAATTTTATTCTACTTTATAGGAAAGATAAAAAGTGTTTAACATCAAAGTAGAACAGTGATAATCACTTTAGGTTGAACACCTATAGAAGTTGGGGAAACAGCATTGATGCCTCTAAATTAATATATTTTTGTATTCACTTTATCCTCAGGCCTGGGCTCTGGCAGTTTCGATGGGAATTGGCCTCTCAGAGAAGGTTACACTGATGTTAGAGTTGATAATGGCAAGGTTGATGCCTTCCAATCCAGTACAACATTCTTCACTTTGTGAGTGACTCAGAGTTATGTGATGGATATAATTTTTAACCACCTCCTTAAACATATATGTCATATATGCTTTTAAACATAAATGCATAAATGAACCTGTAACCTGGGATGAGACTCCAGAATATTGTTAAGCCAAAGGCTGACACTTGGACTAATTTTTTTTTTTTTTTAATTCAGAGACTCCCCCTGAACACTTTTTAGTTGTATGTTTCAGGGATAAACTAAGGTCAGGTTCTAACCTGAATCTCAGAAATGTTTATATGAGCAAAGATTTCCAGTGAATCCAGAGAACAGAAAGTCTTTTATTTCCCAATCTTGGCAGTACTTCCATCTAAGAGACACTAACAAATGCAGTAGAAAATTATAAAAATTCTAGTTCAGTACTTTATCTAGCTGACCAGAGACTGAGTAAGGGGTAAATATGATATCAAGCTCAAGATTAAGCTAAAGATATGGAGAGTAGTAAAAATTTATCTAGAATCAGTGAACTTAGTCAATTTTTTTTAAACATGCTGCAATATTTTTATCCACTTTTCCTGTACTTAGGTACTGAAAATCAATTTTGGTGAGAGAGGCAATCTAATATTTGGAGGCTATAGTAAAATCACTGTCCATCTCTACATGTTGTTATGTTTTATGTGGGTTTAAAATGTAATATTCTAGTAAGAAAAGATATTTTGATTCTGCCTCTGTTTGTATGAGAGCTAGGCCATGTAAACTAATCAGTAAAAATTTTATTCTGCTTACATAGGAAAGAAAACTGAGGTTAAGAGGTAAAGAAAAAGGCATCTATTATTGGAAAATAATTCACTGGATTTATTTTTCTCACAAAAAGAAGTCATACACATATGCGTTCACGCTCAATATCTCCATGGTTCAAAAAGTCAGATTCTTGATTACAGAGAGTTGCTGAAAAGATAGAGACTGGGAACATTAATCAAGTGGGCTAGTGAGAGACAGCAAAATAGAAAAGGAAATAAAATAAAATAGGAATAAATTAAAAAGGAAAGAAAAAAGGCAAAAGAAGAAAGAAAAGGAGGGAGAAAGAAGGTGGGGGGAAGAGAGGGAATGAGAAGGGGATGAAAAGGGGGATGGGTGAAGGGAGGAAGAGGGGAAGAGAAAAAGACACCTCAGAAAATGAAAGCCTTTATGTGGAGAGTAACAACTGCAGGCACTATCTTTTGAAGCTGTTCAAGGGCAGAAATCATGCAAAAAAGTCCTTTAACGTCAAGGAAAAATGATACACATTTCATTTTTTTGTTCATGTTTGGGGACAACCTGGGTTTGTCCATCTTTTCATTAATTTACTCACTTATTTCAAACTATTTATTTAGCATCTTCTATGTTTTAAATTAATTGATAGGCCCTGAGGATATTTTGGACAAGGTAAAAATTGTTCCTCCTTTCCTGGAATTGTACAGTCTGTCAGGGTTAGTAATCTAGGATTTGATTAACCCCAAAATGATAACAGTCCATGTTTAAAACATGATGATTTCTATATTACTATATACTCGTAATAAGGGCAACTAAGTGGAATGACAAAATATCTTAAGTTTCATATATCATAAAACCTGAAATTCCAACTTCAGAATCTTAAGTTTAGATCAATCAATTTCTTTAGATACTTAATGCACTGTGTTCTTCCAAAGTACTTTTCTAAAATATACATCTCTTCAGAATATGTTAAGGATCATATTTCATTGTGAGTATAAGATTTCTAAAAGAGACAGATTCAGACAAAATTAATGAGGAATCTGTCACTTAATGATAAATCTGGAGACAGTCCAGGGCTGGTGAAGTCTTCAAGATTCCAGTAACACCACAACATCCTTTTGTCTTTCTGCTCGGCCATCATCAGGGAAAACCATGCAATCACACAGTGACAGTCACAAGCATGGCAGCTGTATTCCTAGCAGCAGGAGGTAGAAATATGAGTGGCCAATAGTCAATGCTGGTCAGGAATGTTTTTGTTGTTGTTTTTTAAAGTACTTCCCCAGAAGCCCCAGTAAGGGGCGCTAAGGTCGGGTCAAATGGTAACCTTAACTACAAAGGAGGATAGCAGATGTATTTTATTTTTTGAGCTGAGTAGATTTCCTCTTTTTCCCAATAATATCTGATTTCTCTTAGCAAAGAATGGATAATACAAATAATGGTTAAGAAATGAACAGTCTCTGCATCACACAGAGGAATACATCTTAACTGGTTACACCTGAGTGCTGATAGTTGAATGAGGGCAAGGAAACTATTTGCTAAAACATGGGAATCTAAAAAGTGTGTTTTCCTCCTAGTTTTCTCTGGGACTCTGTAGGGTGATACACACACACATACATACACACATACACACACACACACACAGTACCCAAAATCCATTCATTATGCAGTACATAATTACCTCTTTCCTAAGTGATAGAGTGAATAAAATAGGTGTTCCATTAATATCTTGACAGCAGAAAGGAAAAAAAGTCAAATACTTCTAAACCAATAAGATTTATGGCTTTAAGCTATACTTAGCTGATTTTTGTTACCAAATCAAGTGGCAAAATGAAAAAGAGTTAAAAAGATAGAGAAAAATATGGAGTGTGATTACTGTCTAACACAGATGAAAATGATGAAGATTCATTACAGCTAATGCTTTGAGCATCTTTACAGAGTAACAGATTACTCATAAATTATCCAACACTTAGTGTAATATTGGTTACCATCATTTTAGTTAAAAGATGCTAAAGACTTATTAGATAACAGTCTATATCTTGGCTTTTGCAGGCTAGAGTCTCTTGAGACAACACATAACACTTGATCTTAGCCAAAAGGCCAAGAGTAAACAGTCATGATACATTTGAAAATATATTATGGATCTATGGCACATACTCAATTACCAGGAGACAGAACAACTGAAAAAAAATATAAACATATGCTACTGTAATTTATTTTAATATTTGTAGGAGAACAAAGACCATTAAGCTTATACTTCATTTTTGAACTTATTTGTGTTCTTCAGTGACCTTATTTTTTACTACATAATTCAATAAATAATATCTCATTTCTCTCACATATTATCATTGTAATGAATAAACTTAGATGTTTCTAGTAATCTGATTTCTAAGTTATCATTAATCTAATTTTTAAAGGTCTACAATATTCAAAATGTCTACAGATGGGAACATAGCATGAGGGTCTTGTTTTTTCTTTCTAGAAACAAATGTTCATGAATTTTAAATATAGATAACAAAACCCTGAGGAGAATATATGAATTTTCTGAATACAAAAAAAACTGTTTACAGTCATTATGATTTTTTAAGCTACAATTTGTATTTTCTATACCTTGCAGAGTTTTAGCTGTGATTTTCCAAGTGACTTCTTTCTCACTTATAAAAATACGTGGATGGGGACTTCCCTGGTGGTGCAGTGGTTGAGAGTCCGCCTGCCGATGCAGGGGACACGGGCTTGTGCCCCGGTCTGTGAAGATCCCACATGCCAGGGAGCAGCTGGGCCCGTGAGCCATGGCTGCTGAGCCTGCGCCTCCAAAGCCTGTGCTCCACAACGGGAGAGGCCACAACAGTGAGAGGCCCGTGCACCACAAAATATATATATATATATATATATACGTAGACACTATTTTGGTGAAGATAATTGTGCTGCATAAAAAAGCTACACTTTGAGGAGTTGGGAGAACAAATACAACATGAGAGCTGGAGCCGAATGTCTCACGAAGAACATGTCTTCTCCAGCTTCTACATGGAGTGGGCATTTGTTTCAATTTGTTTCACTGTAGGTCTGGCTAGTTCCTAAGTATTTATTTTTCCTTTCACTTTTATAATCCCCATCTAAAGGAGAAAACAGTATTATTCCTACCCATACAAGTCTGGCATGCGTGTTAAGCAACATTTGGTCTTTTCTGATAATCAGTAAAAACAAGTGTAATCAAAGAGATTAAGGGGCAATTTCTATGTGATAGGTACTATTCTAAGCCCTTTTTGTAACTGTTCTCTCATTTAAATCCATCAATTCTGCAAGGTAGGCATAAATATACTTAATTATTATGTCACAGATAGGAAACTGAGGCATCAAGACATTAAGTGACTTTTCTTTAGTAACACAAGAGATATGAAGCTAGGTAAGCACTGAAACCTGGAAACGTGACTACAACAGGGCTTGTGTTCTTAGTTAAATGTGTGATACAATCTTAAAAATCAAATCAAGTAAAATTTCATAATATTCGGCATAAATTTTTAATGTGCAAAACATTGTTGGAAAGGGTGCTGAAGTTTCATTACTGAGTTAAAGAAAGCAATCCACATCAAAACTAATAATAAAAGGTATAAGAAGATGAAACTAATAATAGAAGGTTATAAGGTAAGGTATAAAAGGAGCTATGAGGTATGTGAGAAAGTATTTTGCAGCCATATGTAGGAGAAATGTTGTGAAAGATGAAGAGGTATACTAAATTTACTAGAAGCAAATTTTGAGTACTGGAATTAGTTTTTGACAGGGACTTGAAAAGACAAAAGTTCAAATCCCACCTCTGCCACTCATTTGTGATTTTAGGAATAATATTTTTTCTCCCTGAATTTCAGTTGCTTGTGAGACAGAAATGGAACATATAATACCTTAGAGAGTATAATAAGGACTAAATGTTTAAGGCATGAATATTCTATGCTAGGAAAAGTTATTAAAATACATTAAAATTACTAACTTTCAGGCTTTTTCATCTGTTATTTCATTTCCCACAATAATGTGTGAGCTAAGTATTATCTCTATTTTACATATGACAAAGTTGAATCTGAAATTAGTGAGTAGTAAACACAAAAAAGACTCAAATAAATGTCTTTTTGATGTCAAATTTCAAAATTCATTCACTACCCAGAAAAGTCACAATTAGGCATTAACTAAATCACCCTATATTTTCATATTTGAAAAAAAATCATTCTATTCTTCTCTAGTTTCGTGAAGATAATTTTCTACTTAAACATAATAGACTATTATTTTTTTCTATCTATATTTCAATAAAATAACCACTCAATCTATAAAACAAAAAGGCAGAGGGCTATGTACCAGGTGAAGAAACAGGATAAAACACCAGAAAAACAACTACATGAAGTGGAGATAGGCAATTTTCCAGAAAAAGAATTCAGAATAATGATAGTGAAGATGATCCACAACCTTGGAAAAAGAATGGAGGCAAAGAGTGAGAAGATGCAAGAAATGTTTAACAAAGACCTAGAAGAATTAAAGAACAAACAAACAGAGATAAGCAATACAATAACTGAAAACTACACTAGAAGGAATCAGTAGCAGAATAACTGAAGCAGAAGAATGGACAAGTGACCTGGAAGACAGAATGGTGGAATTCACTGCTGTGGAACATAATAAGAAAAAAGAATGAAAAGAAATGAAGACAGCCTAAGAGACATCTGGGACATTAAACACAACAACATTCACATTATAGGGGTCCCAGAAGGAGAAGAGAGAAAGAAAGAACCTGAGAAAATATTTGAAGAGATTATAGTTGAAAACTTCGCAACATGGGAAAGGAAATAGCCACCCAAATCCAGGAAGTGCAGGGAGTCCAATACGGGATAAACCCAAGGAGAAACATGCCGAGACACATAGAAATCAAACAGGCAAAAATTATAGACAAAGTAAAATTATTGAAAGCAGCAAAGGAAAAACAACAAATAACATACAAAGGAACTCCCATAAGGTTAACAGCTGATTTCTCAGCAGAAACTCTACAACCCAGAAGGGAGTGGCACGATATATTTAAAGTGATGAAAGGGAAGAAACTACAACCAAGATTACTCTACCCGGCAAGCATTTCATTCAGATTCGATGGAGAAATCAAAATCATCATGGAAAAACAAAAGCTAAAAGAATTCAACACCACCAAACCAACTCTACAACAAATGCTAAAGGAACTTCTCTAAGTGGGAACCACAAGAAAAGGAAAGGACCTACAAAAAAAAACCCCAAAACAATTAAGAAAATGGTGATAGGAACATACATATCAATAATTACCCTAAACGTGAATGGATCAAATGCTCCAACCAAAAGACACAGGCTTGCTGAATGGATACATAAACAAGACCCATACATATGCTGTCTACAAGAGACCCACTTCAGACCTAGGGACACATACAGACTGAAAGTGAGGGGATGGAAAAAGATATTCCATGCAAATGGAAATCAAAAAAACCTGGAGTAGCAATACTCATAAGATAAAATAGACTTAAAAATGAAGAATGTTACAAGACACAAAGGAGGACACTACATAACGATCAAGGGATCAATCCAAGAAGAAGACATAACAATTGTAAATATATATGCACCCAACATAGGAGCACCTCAATACATAAGGCAACCGCTAACAGCTATAAAAGAGGAAATCGACAGTAACATAGTAATAGTGGGGGACTTTAACACCTCAATTACACCAATGGACAGATCATCCAAAATGAAAATAAATAAGGAAACAGAGCTTTAAATGACACAATAGACCAGATAGATTTAATTGATATTTATAGGACATTCCATCCAAAAACAGCAGATTACACTATCTTCTCAAGTGTGCATGGAACATTCTCCAGGATAGATCACATCTTTGGTCACAAATGAAGCCTCAGTAAATTTAATAATATTGGAATCATATCAAGCATATTTTCTGACAACAACACTATGAGATTAGAAATGAATTACAGGGAAAAAAAGAGAAAAAAACCAAACACATGGAGGCTAAACAATATGTTACAAAATAACCAAGAGATCACTGAAGAAATCAGAGGAAATCAAAAAAACCTAGACACAAATGACAATGAAAAAACGACGATCCAAAACCTATGGGTGCAGCAAAAGCAGTTCTTAGAGGGAGTTTATAGCTATACATGCCTACCTCAAGTCACAAGAAAAATCTCAAATAAACAATCTAACTTTACACATAAAGGAACTAGAGAAAGAAGAACAAACAAAACCCAAATTTACCAGAAGGAAAGAAATCATAAAGATCAAAGAAGAAATAAATGAAATAGAAACAAAGAAAACAACAGCAAAGATCAATAAAACTAAAAGCGGGCTTTGAGATAATAAAATTGATAAACCATTAGCCAGACTCATCAAGAAAAAGAGGGAGAGGACTCAAATAAATTAAATTAGAAATGAAAAAGGAACACAACAACACTGCAGAAATACAAAACATCCTAAGAGACAACTACAAGTTACTCTCTGTCAATAAAGTGGACAACATAGAAGAAATGGACAAATTTTTAGAAAGGTATAACCTTCCAAGACTGAATCAGGAAGAAATAGAAAATATGAACAGACCAAACATAAGTAATGGAAATGAAGCTGTGATTAAAAGTTTTCCAACAAACAAAAGCCCAGGATCCGATGGCTTCACAGATGAATTCTATCAAACATGTAGAGAAGCGCTAACACATGTCCTTCTCAAACTCTTCCAAAAAATTGAGGAGGAAGGAACACTCCCAAACTCAATCTATGAGACCACCATCACCCTGATACCAAAACCAGACAAAGATACTACAAAAAAAGAAAATTACAGACCAATATCACTGATGAATATAGATGCAAGAATTCTCAACAAAATACAAGCAAACAGAATCCAACAGCACATTAAAAGGATCATACACCATGATCAAGTGGGATTTATCCCAGGGATGCAAGGATTCTTCAATATACGCAAATCAATCAATGTGATACACTATATTAACAAATTGAAGAATGAAAACCATACTATCATCTCAATAGATGCAGAAAAAACTTCTGACAAAATTCAACACCCATTTATGATAAGAACTCTCCAGAAAGTGGGCATAGAGGAAACCTACATCAACATAATAAAGCCCATATATGACAAACCCACAGCAAACATCATCCTCAATGATGAAAAACTGAAAGCATTTCCTCTAAGATCAGGAACAAGGCAAGGATGTCCACTCTCACCACTATTATTCAGCCTAGTTTTGGAAGTCCTAGCCACGACAATCACAGAAGAAAAAGATATAAAAGGAATACAAAATGGAAAAGAAGAAGTAAAATTGTCACTGTTTGAAGATGAAATGATACTATACATAGAGAGTCCTGAAGATGCCAACAGAAAACTACTAGAGTTAATCAATGAATTTGGTAAAGTTGCAGGATACAAAATTAATGCACAGAAATCTCTTGCATTCTTATACACTAATGATGAAAAATCTGAAAGAGAAGTTAAGGAAACACTCCCATTTATCATTGCAACAAAAAGAACAAAGTACCTAGGAAAAAACCTACCCAGGGAGACAAAAGACCTGAATGCAGAAAACTATAAGACATTAATAAAAGAAATTAAAGATGATACCAACAGATGGAGAGATATACCATGTTCTTGGATTGGAAGAATCAATATTGTGAAAATGACTATACTACCCAAAGCAATCTACAGATTCAATGCAAACCCTATCAAATTGCCAATGGCATTTTTTAAGAAAATAGAACAAAGTCTTAAAATTTATAGGAGACACAAAGGACCCTGAATAGCCAAAGCACTCCTGAGGGAAAATAACAGAGCTGAAGGAATCAGACTCCCTGACTTCAGACTATACTACAAAGCTACAGTAAGCAAGACAATATGGTACTGTCACAAAAACAGAAACATAGGTCAATGGAACAAGATAGAAAGCCCAGAGATAAATCCATGCACCAATGGTCAACTAATCTATGACAAAGGAGGCAAGGATATACAATGGAGAAAAGAGAGTCCCTTCAATACGTGCTGCTGGGAAAACTGGAAAGCTACATGTAAAAGAATGAAATTAGAACACTCCTTGCACCATACACAAAAATAAACTCAAAATGGATTAGAAACCTAAATGTAAGTCTGGACACTATAAAAGTCTTAGAGGAAAACATAGGAAGAACACTCTTTGACATAAATCACAGCAAGATCTTTTTTGATCCACCTCCTAGAGTAATGGAAATAAAAACAAAAATAAACAAATGGGACCCAATGAAACTTAAATGCTTTTGCACAGCAAAGAAAACCATAAACAAGACGAAAAGAGAACCCACAGAATGAGAGAAAATATTTACAAACAAATCAACAGACAAAGAATTTACCTCCAAAATATATAAACAGCTCATGCAGCTCAATATCAGAAAAAAAAAAAAAAAAAACCTAATCCAAAAATGGGCAGAAGACCTAATTAGACATTTCTCCAAACAAGACATACAGATGGCCTAGAAGGACATGAAAAGCTGCTCAGCATCACTAATTACTAGAGAAATGCAAATCAAAGTACAATGAGGTAACACTTCACACCAGTTAGAATGGGCATCATCAGAAAATCTACAAACAACAAATGCTGGAGAGGGTGTGGAGAAAAGGGAACCCTCTTGCACTGTTGGTAGGAATGTAAATTGATACAGTTACTATGGAGAACAGTATGGAAGTTCCTTAAAAAACTATAAATAGAATTACCATATGATCCAGTAATCCCACTACTGGGCATATACCCAGAGAAAACCATAATTCAAAAAGACACATGCACCTCAGTGTTCATTGCAGCACTATTTACAATAGCCAGATCATGGAAGCAACCTAAATGCCCATCGAGAGATGAATGGATAAAGAAGATGTGGTACATATATACAATGGAATATTACTCAGCCATAAAAAGGAACGAAATTGGGTCATTTGTTGAGACGTGGATGGATCTAGAGACTGTCATACAGAGTGAAGTCAGAGAGAGAAAAACAAATATTGTATATTAACACATATATGTGGAACCTAGAAATATGGTACAGGTGAACCAGTTTGCAGGGCAGAAATTGAGACACAGATGTAGAGAACAAACACATGGACACCAAGGAGGAAAAGCTGTGGGGGGTTGGGGGTGGTGGTGTGATGAATTGGATGATTGGGATTGGCATGTATACGCTGTTTATAAAATTGATGACTAATAACATCCTGCTGTATAAAAAAAAATAATATCAAATTCAAAATTTCAAAAAAAATCAGTTCTTTAAAACTTCTATTATGAAATGAAGAAAACAATAGAAAAGATGAATGAAACTAAAAGCTGGTTCTCTGAAAAGGTAAACAAAACTGATAAGCCTTTAGCCACATTCATCAAGCAAAAAAGGGAGAGAGCTCAAATCAATAAAATTAAAAATGAAGAAGGAGAGGTAACAGACACCACAGAACTACAAAGGATGATAAGAGATTACTACAAAAAACTGTATGCCAATAAAATGGACAACCTGGAAGAAATGGACAAATTCTTAGAAAGGAGCAACCTTCCAAGACTGAACCAGGAAAAATTAGAAAATATGAACAGACCAATCACAAGTAATGAAATTGAAAGTGTGATTTAAAAATTTCCAACAAACAAAAGTCCAGGACCAGATGGCATCACAAGCAACTTCTATCAAACATTTAGAGAAGAATTAACACCTAACCTTCTGAAACTCTTCCAAAAAACTGCAGAGGAAAGATACTCCCAAGCTCATTCTATGAGGCCACCATCACCCTGATACCAAAACCAGACAAAGACACTACAAAAAATGAAAATTATAGACCAATATCACTGATGAATATAGATGCAAAAATCCTCAACAAAATTCTAGCCAACAGAATCTAACAACACATTAAAAGGATTATACACCGTGATCAAGTGGGATTTATCCCAGGGATGCAAGTATTTTTCAAAGCAATCAGTGTCATATACCATACTAACAAACTGAAGAATAAAAACCATATGACCATCTGAATAGATGCAGAAAAAGCTTTTGACAAAATTCAACACCCATTTATGATAAAAAAAAAACTCTCCAGAAAGTGGGCATAGAGGGAACTTATGCCATAGCAATCAGAAAAGAAAATGAAATAAAAGGAATCTAAATTGGAAAAGAAGAAGTAAAAGTGTCACTGTTTGCAGATGACATAATACTATACATAGAAAATCCTAAAGATGCTATCAGAAAACTACTAGAGCTCAACAATGCATTCAGTGAAGTTGCAGGATACAAAATTAATACACAGGAGTCTCTTGCATCCCTATACACTAACAATGAAATACCAGGAAGAGAAATTAAAGAAATGATCCCATTTAACACTGCATCACAAAGAAGAAAATACCTAGGAATAAACCTACCTAAGGAGGCAAAATGTCTGTATTCTGAATACTATAAAACAGTGATGAAAGAAATTGAAGATGACACAAACATATGGAGAGACATACCATGTTCCTGGATTGGAAAAATCAATATTGTCAAATGACTATACTACCCAAGGCAATCTACAGATTCAACGCAATCCCTATCAAATTACCATTTGATAACTTTCAGAGAACTAGAATAAAAAATCTTCAAATTTGTATGGAAACAAGAAAGACCCTGAATAGTGAAATCCATCTTGAGAAAGAAGAACAGAGCTGGAAGAATCAGGCTTCCTAACTTCAGACTATACTACAAAGCTACAGTCATCAAGACAGTATGGTACTGGTGCAAAAACAGAAATATAGATCAATGGCACAGGATAGAAAGCCCAGAAATAAACCAGTGCTATACTACAAAGCTACAGTCATCAAGACAGTATACTACAAAGCTATACTTTCAGACTATACTACAAAGCTACAGTCATCAAGACAGTATGGTACTGGTGCAAAAACAGAAATATAGATCAATGGCACAGGATAGATCCCCAGAAATAAACCAGTGCACCTGTGGTCAATTAATCTATGACAAAGGAGGCAAGAATATAGAATGGAGAAAAGATAGTCTCTTCAATAAGTGGTACTGGAAAAACTGGACAGCTACATGTAAAAGATTGAAATTAGAGTACTCCCTAGCACCATACACAAAAATAAACGCAAAATGTATCAAAGACCCAAATGTGAGGCCAGATACTATAAAACTCTTAGAGGAAAACATAGGCAGAACAGTCTTTGACATAAATCACAGCATTATCTTTTTGGATCCACCTCCTAGAGTAACGAAAGTAAAACCAAAAATGAACAAATGGGACCTAATGAAACTTAAAAGTTTTGCACAGTAAAGGACACCATAAACAAAGCAAAAAGACAACCCACAGAATGGGAAAAAATATTTGCAAACGAAGCAACCAACCTGGGATTAATCTCCAAATTATACAAACAGCTCATGCAGTTCTATGTCAAAAAAAAGAAACAAACAAAAAAAACACCCAATCAAAAAATGGACAGAAGAGCTAAATAGACATTTCTCCAAAGAAGACATACAGATGGGCAAAAAGCACATGTAAAGATTCTCAACATCCCTAATTATTAGAGAAATGCAAATCAAAACTACAATGAGGTATCACCTCATATCTGTCAGAATGGCCATCATCAAAAAGTCTACAAACAGTAAATGCTGGAGAGGGTATGGAGAAAAGGGAATCCTCCTACACCATTGGTGGGAATGTAAAGTGGTACAACCACTATGGAGAACAGTATAAAGTTTCCTTAAAAAACTAAAAATAGAACTGCTCTATCATCCAGCAATCCCACTCCCTGGCATATATCCACAGAAAACCACACTTCTAAAAAATACATGCACCCCAATGTTCATTGCAGCACTATTTACAACAGCCAAGGCATGGAAGCAACCTAAATGTCATCGACAGAGGGATGGGTAAAGAAGATGTGGTACGTATATACAATGGAATATTACTCAGGCATAAGTAAGAACAAAATAATGCCATTTGCAGCAACATGGATGGACCTAGAGATTATAATACTAAGTAAAGTAAGTCAGACAGCGAAAGACAAATATTTGAATCATAGGTATTTGAATAAAGAATTGTAAGTTAGAAAAACAGTAAAAAAAAAAAAAGAAAGAAAAAGAAAAAACACTCTTTCAAACTTTTGGAGCATACATGTATCTTTAGTTTTCATTAATTTTGTATAGTTACTTGTGTTCAATAAAATTTTCCTTACTTTATTAACCTTTAGCTATTTTATGTACTTTGTCCATATTACCCTGCTCTTTATATCTCTAGTAATTTTTACTGGGTGCTATATATTGTGAATAATAATATTCACAATATATAGTTTTTATTTTCTTAAAAGAGTGTTGACTTTACCAGCAACTATTTTACCTGAGAATGATATTGATCCATATTAGTGATGGTTTCAGCTTTGTTATGGGAGGTCTCGTAAAACATTTATTCTAGGGCTGTTTTAGTGCTCTATATAAGGCAGGAACTTTCTGGCTCTCACCTGACTGCCTTGAGTATTCACTGAGGTCTCTCCACTCTAGCTGGTTGGAATTCTAACAACTTTCAACCCTGTTTGAGCTCTGCAAGTTTTTGAGATTATATTTTCCCAGTAGTTTCTGTTTGCCTGTCCTTATAGATTATACATATACACAGCCAAAGACTCCAGGCACTCCCTAAGTAGCTAACCTTTTATCCAGTACTACTCCCTGAAAAGTTTAGCTTCCTCAGCCTCCCTGAACTCAGATCTGTTTCCTCACCTCAATAAAACTCATATATCCTGCTTGTATTTCTCCTTGCTGCACTGTGTTTTATAAATTTCCTCCAGGTTAAGATCCTGTGCAAACATAAGTCTCATTTATTTATTTTTTCATAAGAGACATATTTCCACATTTCCTATTTTCCAATGTCTAAAAAAATAGTTATGTCATGTATTTTGTACAGTTTCTCAGTGTTTTACAAGGGATGTCTAATCCTAGACCAGAATCTCTATCATGGTCAAAGGCAGGAGCCTCTGGATTCATTTTGAAGGGAGACCTGACATAAATTTGTTCATGGATTGGATGTAAGAGGTAAAGAGGAGGCAAAAATGACTATAGGACTTTAACCCTGTTAACTTAGAATGATCCTGTTGCCACGATTTCTGAGGGAGAAGCCAGCTTTGCTTGTTTTTGCTGTGATGTGTATAAATACCCAACAAGCTTTCAGACAGTTTTGGTTTGAGATATCTGTTAACATCTAAAATATGACACAGGACTTCCCTGGTGGCACAGTGGTTAAGAATCCACCTGCCAATGCAGGGGACACGGGTTTGAGCCCTGGTCTGGGAAGATCCCACATGCCGCAGAGCAACTAAGCCCGCATGCCACAACTACTGAGCCTGCGCTCTAGAGCCCGTGAGCCACAACTACTGAGGCCACGTGCCACAACTACTGAATCCCGCATGCCTAGAGCCCATGCTCCACAACAAGAGAAGCCACCACAATGAGAAGCCCACGCACCACAACGAAGAGTAGCTCCTGCTCACCACAGCTAGAGAAAGCCCACCCACAGCAACAAAGACCCAACACAGCCAAAAATAACTAAATAAATAAATTTATTAATAAACACCCCCCCCAAAAATAAAATATGACAGAAATGAACTTAACAGAAACAGAATCACAGACATAGAGAAAAGACTTGTGGTTGCCACGAGGGAGGGGGAGTGGGGGAGGGAGAGAGTGGGAGTTTGGGGTTAGCAGATGTGAACTAATATATATAGAATGAATAAACAACAAGGTCCTACTATGTAGCACAGGGAACTATATTCAGTATACTGTGATAAACCATAATAGAAAAGAATATTAAAAAGAATGTATATATAGACATATATATAACACTGAATCACTTTGCTGTACAGCAGAAATTAACATAACATTGTAAATCAACTATATGTCAATAAAAAATCAATTAACATGAAAAATTCATATAGATATACTATCTAGGTCGTTAGACATATGTTTAACTTTGAGGGAATAGAAGCAGAATAGTGATCTAATTTGGGAGTTCTCATTGTGTAGAAGATATAAAAGTTCTTGAGACTAGGTAATATTCCCCTAGGGATCAAATATATAGAAAAAGAGATGACAAGTAGACCTCAGACCTAGACCTACCTAGGCCCTCTTTAATAAAAAATCAGTTATTAGTTTAACCATTTTTAATTGAAAATTATTTTGTTTCACTCTACTTTTCTGCTATTTTTGACAGTATATAGTGGTAGAACTTTTCTTGCTTCCCTTTGAACTTGGTGCCCAAAGGCACAGTAATGAGGAGACAGAAATTAAGAGAGAAAAGACTAGAGAAAATTGAAAAGGTTTAAATAGATGTTATTGAGAAAGTGAGCTCACATGTATTATTTTTCTTCTGCCACAGTAGATTACAAGCCCCTCGGGGCAAGATCGTTTTGCGAGATATATAAAAATATATATATAAATAAATATATATATACACATATATATGTGTGTATGTGTGTATATATACATATACACATATATATATGTATACATATATATATATATATTTTTGCTTACTCTGTGATTAGTATGGTACAGCAAGTAAGAGCTAGGTGCCTATTCTGAGTGCTTTACTATGCTATATTTCATCACACTAATGGGACACTTATTATAAGATGCACTAATGTTAGTGAACCACTAAGAAAGAAATGTCACCAATTAAACTATGACATCAAATCTCGTGCATCTCAAGATATGTTAATAAGTGAAAAAACGCACCTTAGCATTTATGTATAATTACATGTTTTTTAAACCTCTGTTTAAACCAACCACAGACCTTAATAGTTCTGTATGTATTTATTGAAAATATCTGCATATAGGTAGACTCCCACAGCTTAGACCTGTTGTTCAAGGATCAGCCATGTATCTGAAGGAAACTAAAACAATATGTCGAAGGGATACACCCCACATGTTCATAGCAGCATTATTTACAATAATCAAGAGTTGGAAACAACCTAAGTATCTATTCATGGATGAATGGATAAAGAAGTTGTCTCTCTCTCTCTCTCTCTATATATATATACATACACACACACACATACACACACACATGCAATTGTATATTTTTCAGCCATAAAAATGGAGGAAATCATGTCATTTGTGACAACGTTGATAGATTTTGAGGGCCTTATTCTAAGTGAAATAAGGCAGAAAGAGAAAGACAAATACTGTATAATCTCACTTATGTGTGGAAAATTTTTAAAAAGAAAAGAAATTCATAGAAAAAGAGATAAGTTTTGTGGTTATCAGAGGTGGGGGGTAGAGGGAGAGGCAATTGGATGAAGGTGGTCAAACAGTACAAACTTCAGTTATAAGATAAGTAAGTACTAGAGATGTAATGTACACCATGATCACTATAGTTAACACTGCTGTGTGATGTATATGAAAGTTATTAAAGGAATAAATCCTGAGTTCTCATCAGAAGGAATTTTTTTTCTTTTTTTGCATCTATATGGGATGATGGATGTTAACTAACTTTACTGTGGTAATCATATCACAATGTATGCAAGTCAAATCATTGTGCTGTACATCTTAAACTTATTCAGTGTTGTATGTCAATTATATCTCAATAAAACTGGGGAAAAAAGGGAAGAAAATGACCCTGAAAGAATATTATTGATGGAGTTGACTACTGGAAACAGAAAGCTTTTAAAGTTCTAAAGCATCACAGAAAAGCAGTAAGTTAATCAATAAGAAGCAGCGCTCAAACTAGAAGAGTATTTTTTAACAATATAATTGGTGAAGCATTAATATCCATGATATATATGAAATTCATATACATTAGTATGAATCATTAAATTCCACATAAAATGCAAGAAAACACAGTGTGGCGAACAAGAAAAATTGGCCAATTAATTTAGAAATATATAATAATTAAAAAGGAAACTAATGTACTTTTTTAAAAGTATTTTGCCTATAGCATTTTTAAAGAGTTATAAATATATCCTGGAATATATCATTGTTTTCAAGCATAAATTATATTCAAGCATAAATTAGTACTTTTATTGAAAAATATATTTGGGAACTATTTCAATTTTTTTTTTGTTTACTATACTGATTAACCTGAATTTACATTTTTGAATTCTATAAGGTATCATCAAGCCTGAGGAATGATTAATGTATTTCAGATGTTTATTTCAGTACTATTCGTACTAACTAGAAATTAATATTAAAGATTATAAATTCTTTAATGGTTACCTATGCCAATATCCATTCTCCTTTTCTTTTAATAATAGAGCATTGATAGTTTCAGCTGGGCACACAAACACCCAGTTAGAGACTATATTAGCAAGACTCCTTTGCAACTCAGAATTGTCATATGTCTAACTTATGTCTAATAAGATGGGAACAGAAATAATGAATGCCATTTTATAATCATTCCTGTAAAAGAAAAATGCTCACCACTCAAGTCTGCTTTCTGACATTCAATCTGATTCAGATGTGTCATGATAAGGTCAACATCCAAAGGAACTGTAAAGCAACAATATAGAAGATACCTCTATCCCTCCAGGTCATCTGGCAGCATTTTGAATTTTTTTTTTTTTTTTTTTTTGGCGGTACGCGGGCCTCTTACTGTTGTGGCCTCTCCCGTTGCGGAGCACAGGCTCCGGACGCGGAGCCTCAGCGGCCATGGCTCACGGGCCCAGTCGCTCCGCGGCATGCGTTATATTCCCGGACCAGGGTACGAACCCATGTCCCCTGCATCGGCAGGCGGACTCTCAACCACTGCGCCACCAGGGAAGCCCAGCATTTTGAATTTTTAGAACAGAAGAGTATTTACATTATTTTGTTTAAGCCACTGCTATCTATTTTCAGTTAAAGAACTTAGCGAACATCTTATCTAATAAGATAGTTTTTTTGTATTTTCAAAATAATATATATACCACTAACAGAAGTTGAAATTTTAAAGGAGAAAGAAACCAAATATAAATGGACAGAATTGACTGAACTAGTGTTTTACTGAAAACATGATAGTCTCAACTTGGAGATATTTAGGTGCCTAAGAATTTCTTAAGACTTGTCACTATAAAATATTTTCTATATATATAAATAACATGCATAGTATATAGACTTTAAATGAATGGTTGCCTAATCCATTCACATATATGTGAGTATCACAGAATTGGGGGAATGTTAATACAGTAGCCTTATTTAGTTATCAAAAGATCCTCTAAAATTATTTTTTTTAAAAAGCGATATAGTGTTAACATCATTTCTCTGACAGAAACCCTGGATTTTAGCATCCTTTTGAATAGACTAGGATATAGTCATAGAGTATAGTTATAAACATAAACTTGCATTAATTTCTCTGTCACAATCCCTAAGAAGGGACTTATCATGGTTAAGGTTCAGGATCTAGAGTACCTGACTTTATACTTAAGTAAAATTATTTGGGCAAGTTTCCTCATCTGTGCAAGCTTCATTTCCTTCAGTAGAGTAAGCATGATAATAAAACCTAACTCATGAGGCTGGATGTGTATTAAGAGATAATTTAGTGCCATAACTGGCACACAGCTCCATAAAGATTAGTTTTTATCATGATAATGCCAAGTTAGAGATTGATACTAACATTAAATGACAAAATAGAAAATGTATATCTGTGTTTTTCTCAATGGGCTTTAGATTGGGACTTTGGGATTGACATGTACACACTACTATATTTAAAATGGATAACCAACAAGGACATACTGTATAGCACAGGGAATTCTGCTCAATATTCTGTAATAACTTAAAGGGGAAAATAATTTGAAAAAGAATAGATACTTGTATATGTATAACTGCATCACTTTGCTGTATACCTGAAACTAACACAATATTGTTAATCAACTATACTCCAATATAAAATAAAAATTTAAAAAGAAGAAAGAAAGTTAATGTGGAGTAATTGAAAAGAACTAAATGGTAGATAATACATTTTCACTTATTCAGTTTGCCAGTAACCCAAAGTTTGAGAAGTGTCTTGGAACAAAGATATAACGAAATGCATATTTTAAAATATCGAGCCATGTCAAATTACACTTAACATGTATATTTAAAATTTATTGTGCTATAACGTTTTTATTGGCACATTTAACTAATATCCTATAAGGATGCTATGAAGCAAAGTGTTACCAGAGATAGAATATTTTAGAGGCAATATTTGGATTCAGTAAAGAATAACTCTTATTTCTAGTGTCATTCAGTATGAGAGACCTATTAATAATGAATCATTGGTAGACGTAAATGTAACAGCAGTCTCGGTATCAATGCACACTCTAACCGAAGTCCTTCCAGAGTAAGAGAATGCACAATATTATGTCTGTTTCTTCTCTGACATTATTCCATGGAAATTTATATGATGTGTTTTACAGGTGAGGGAGGGATGGGGTGGGATAAGGTAGAATGTATGAGTAAATCCAGTAAGGATACATTTAAGCTGTGTTTTAATTATAAATTATCCTAAGACCTAAGTGTTTAGCAAACTATGTATATAATGCAATACTTTATGTTATTGAAAATCATATTCATGTAAATACGTCCATTTTCTCTTTTCTACTACATATGACTTTGATGTCTTTGGTTATTAATTGCCCCATCATTATTTTCCCCGAATTTTCATTATCAGGAGAAATAACAAAATCATTCACTGAAATCTAGAGTATCTATTTCAAATCCAATATTTAGAACTGCTTAAGCAATTTTATTTTAAATTTTAATGTTAAAAATGAGAAAACTACCATAAACAAGATAATTTTTGTAATATGAACCAATAAAATATTGAAATCATTAATTTAATGTACACTTTTAAGTCAAATTAGATTTTTGCAAACATAAAGAATGCTATAACTTAAAAACTAGTTATTTTTAAATTCCCAGATCAGGCTTATTCAAAATTTGCAGGAGATTTGAATGAGCAAGAGCTATTTAATAGAAAGGGACAAAATAGAGTTAATTAATTAACATTTATTCTCAATTGCGTTTTAGTTCTGGTTTAGTTTGTTGTTATTTTTTTAATCAATAGATTACGTTAGGCTTTCTTTTTCTGAAAATAAGAAAAAAGGACTTTGGAAAAACATATATATATATGGTGCCATTTTGTATGTTGTTATAATACACAGATCATGGACATACTGTTACATTTATTTATCTTAATTTAGAAAGAATCTGTGGTCTTTACTCCTAAAACATTCTTTTCTTTAAGATTTAAAAAATGCAAAGTTATAGACACAAAAATTAAATGGTTAAAGAAATGATATATTTCTGTTACTGTCCTGCTCATATAATAACGGAACACCTCAGAACTGCAGAGTGATATTTAAACTCAGCTGGAATATTGTGAATATTAGAATTCAACACCAATTCAAGCAATCTTGACAGGTTTTTATTTATTATTAATATACAAGCAAAAACATTTAAAAGAACTCAGGGTGATTTTCAGTGTCTCTCACACAATCAGTACTTCATGTGAACTGTAGGCATCTGTGAAGCAATCATTTTGCTTTCTCTTTTTTCCCAGTACACTTTGTCTAAAGTGACTTGACACAACATAAATTTACTTTATTTGAATTCTAAATATAAAAAGTAAAGTCTTTGTTTTACAAAGTAGTTTCTCTTCTTCCATATATCTTTCCAAGCTGAGAAAAATAATGCATATTAGAGTTGGTGTTAATCGCACCTTATTCTAGACTTTCAGTCAGGTAAACATAAAAATCTGCATATGATAATTACTACAAATCTATAAAGGTTAATTTGGACATAATTTTTCAATGTATCATTTGCTAGACTTGGAAAGCAATGATTAATTTTGCTTTGTCTCAGACTGTTTCCAAAAATCTGTTATCAATACTTTTCCAAGTTCTACCTCACAGAAATTGGGAAATTTCAAACTATACTAATCCACTTAATACATATATTTAAAACTAATCAATTTTATATGACAAAATAGGCTTACTGTTAATATTGTTAAAGGAAATTTGCTTTTGTGTGTGTGTGATCTTTGGAATTTCTATTTTTGTCTCCCTATATCATTTCCATGAACGTACTATGTTGCAATACCACCTATTTTTCTTATTTTATAAAAAGTGCTTATAAAAACTCCTCGAGGATTTAAATTAACTAAAAACAGGTTAAATTATTTTTAAATTTTTATAGCTGTATTATTTTTTACTATAAAAATTTTATGAGGCACAGTGCTATATTTTTAATCTATTAAAGCATAGTAGTATGCTTTACGTTAAAATATTTTAAACAGTGTGTTCCTAAATTCCTAATCTCTAATTATTAATGAATTCCAGTCTTTCTTTTTGAGAAAGTTTTATAAAAATACTAATTGCACATTCTAGAATTTCCCCTTAAGTACATTTATTTTTTGAATATATGTCAATTTTTTTTTTTTTTTTTTTTTTTTTTTTTTTGCGGTACGCGGGCCTCTCACTGTTGTGGCCTCTCCCGTTATGGAGCACAGGCTCCAGACGCGCAGGCTCAGCGGCCATGGCTCACGGGCCTAGCCGCTCCGCGGCATGTGGGATCTTCCCGGACCGGGGCACGAACCCGTGTCCCCTGCATCGGCAGGCAGACTCTCATCCACTACGCCACCAGGGAAGCCCAATATATGTCAATTTTTATGTTGAGATTTTGAGAAACATGTTTCTGACATTTGCTATGTAAAAATACTGAGATAATAAATAATCTAGTTGATTTTTCTCTTATAGTTTCTTTGAAATAACTTTCATGAGATAATTAAAAACACAAAATTGAGTGTTAAAGCACCAAGTTTTAGTGCTGTGTCAGAAATTTTGATATCAGAAAGCCAATTTCTCAGGGTTTCAATTTCTACAAATAAAAAATGAGAGTTTGACTAGATACTTTCTAAGTCCCTTTGGAGTGTTACAATTGTAAAAAAATATAATTTTGTTGATATAAAATCTCTATTTTATGCTTCAGTGAATATGACAAAATTAGATATCAATATAGCTATTACAATCATTGTACATCAATTCATTTACCTATTTTTCAGACTTTTGTTGTGCTTATTCTACAAATGACTCAAAACAGAATACTTCTGGTTTTTGACTTCAGGTATCGAAGGGTGATGGGGTGGGATTTTTTGTTATTTCTTTATAGAAAATTGACATTACTGTTCCTTTTCTCTTCTTGTTTGAAAATGATGTTGGAGAATATAGGTGGGACAGGTCTATATGTTTTTAAGTATGGATCATTAGGAAAATATTAAAATATTAATGGCACTTAGAGAAAAACAGAAAAATATAATATTTTGATAACAAGATTTTATTTTTAGCATTAAAGCTATGTTTATTCTTTATTTCTTCAAAGAAAACATAAGTATTGATTCATGTCTTTGGGTTGCACAGACTCGTGGCAGTCACTAAATGCATGTTTAATAAATGGTGTAATTAATTTGGTATTGCTTTCATCTTTTGCAGAGTATGTAAAACAAATGAACAAACAAACAAAAACACCTCTCTCATGTATCTTCAAACTCCTTTTCTTTTCCTCAAGCTCAATTCTTTCTGAACCGGGAAAACAAAACAAAACAAAACAGAACAAAAGTATATCCTCCCTCTCAGTACTGCTCTCCATTCTAGCTCCTTCTCCATTTCCTCTCTATCTGGCACTAAGTCCAGTCTTGCCAAGGCTCAGGACTTGCACAGCAGGCAAGCCATGGTCCAAGAGTCCTCACTCGTGTTTTCTTCCCTGTCACATCCATCCTAAAGGGGACCACCCAGACAGTTGCATCAAAGATGGAAGACAGATTCAGGCATCCATGCAATCACTCTCCTCTTAACTCTACCTCTCTCTCAAGGACCTTCGTCTAAAATTTAATTCTATCATCCTCCTTGGGAAGGATAGTTAGAGACTGAGGAAAATAATGCTCTCCTTCAGAGTTCTAGCCCAGTGGTTTTCCACTCGTGTTTCACACTGTAATCATCGAAGGAACTTTAAACAAATACCACCTCCAAGCCCCGCACACAGAAAAATATGATAAAATTAATCTTGTAAAGGACATGAGTATCCTCATATGTATCTATTTTGACAATCACTTTCTAACAGCTGCTCAAAAAAAAAGACAAAATAATCTGAAGATAACAATGAACCATAAAGATCATTACCTCGGTCCTAGCCTCATTCCAGTAAGTAGGGGCATGATTTTATCTTTTCTTAATGACCCATTATAAAGGTTTTGCAATTGTTGTCTACCTGATACTGAAGGTTACAACTTAAACAGCAATAACTCCTGAAACTACTACCACAAGAATGTGGCCATTTGAGGGATCCTACTGATGTTTATATAAATACTATATCACATGTATGTTTCATACAATGAGAGTCTGTTTTCACCTCAGATTCCTTTCATCAAAAAGAACCTAATATATTCTTCCCCATCATTGCTTTATGGTTAAGAAAGAAGAGTATAAGACTTTGGAGAATACACAGTCCTGTAGTTGTGAGAAAAAAAACAATCTAGGAAATACACAGAAATAGTGTTTCCTTCCTTCTCTAGGGCATGTTTTAAGAAAAGTTCACACACATACATAGGTTTATCTTAGTCCTCCCACTCCTATTTTAGCATAAAATCTGTTCAACTGAAGATTTTCCAACCATGGGAGTTTTCAAGATCATAGTCCCATAATTGTCAAGTGGCTATTCTAATACATAATCCAAAGGGGAAAATTGGTTTTTCAAAGTCATGCTTGCCTGTGTTTCCAAATTTACATTCATTATTAGCTATGATTGCTAATCCCAAAACTTTCTTAAATATGATAGGTATTTTATTAAAAAATGATAGGGCTTGATATTTTTCTGTGCAGCATCCTCTAGAGAATTTTTATAAAGAAATCTTACTGTCAGTGTTTACTGACTTTGCTTAAGTTAATCCATATGATCTATCACCATGGTTTTATTAGTAAAACTTCGTTCTCGAAAAGTTACAACAAAATGTTATATATGAACAGATATATCGATGAATTCTAATAAAATAAAACAGTTCAAGTTTGCCTTTTAAGTGCACTGAGTTTGTGCATTAACTCAATCAATCAGTCAGTCAGTGAGTCAATAAATGTTAATTGAGGACCAGATTCTGCATATGATTAGGTTTAGGGCCAGAAAAACTAACATTAACAATACATTCAAAAAGGCAATTAAATAGTGAAATTTCTACATCTATTCTAATTGTAAACTGTTAAATTTCAGAACTAATTAATCAAATTTTAAATTAGTAAATAATTCAACTCTACCTTATAGTACTAAAAGTAAAGTAAACAAATCCCGTATTTTTCCACAGCATGCCATTTAACAATATTTGGTTATGACTACAAATTTGTCTGCTCATATATATCACCTTTGGTTCATATAGAGAAATAAGAGAGCAATTCTCCCAGGGCAGGTAACAGTAAAAATCATCTTTAGCATGAAAATCTTCCAAAATTATTTCCTACTACTGAGTATATATGGTATAAACCATGTATAACAAACTTTAAAAATTTCAAAACATACACATATGTAATCAGGTATATAAAAAAAAATGAGTGTTTCAAAATACAAGGAATACAAGATTGATCATATCCAAAAACCATGGGAGTTGGAAAAATGTTTCAACATGTTAGGTAACTTAGAGAAGATTCCCACAATGCTAACTGAGATCAGTGTGGTGAAAGCTTCCTCACTTATAATAATGGAAATAAAGGGCCTAAACCCTGAGCAAGAGAGATCTCATTTCTAGAAATCATTCTTTTATAAAATACATTTTGTCTAAGGACAAAGGAAGATTAGTAGGTTATACAGGGCTTTTACATTTAGTTTCCCATTCTACTTTAATTCAATGAGATGAAGTTGAAAAAGTTAGCTTCAGACTAAAGTGTCCACCTAATTTATTATCCAAACCAGACAATTTTAAGAACAAAAGAGGAATTACTGATCATTAGGCTGGCAATACATAAAAACTAGAACTCTCCGTGTCTACCAAAACACATGGTCATGCTGACTGCAGACATACCAGAATCTCTAATCCTATTTTATCACTTTACTAGTTATAAAAATTTGTAGAAATTTTCTAATACATCTAGCATCTCAGTGTTCTCATTTATAAAAAATAACTTGCAATACCTAGAATTAAACCAAAAAATATATTCAAGATGTATGTCACATATTAATCATTCAAACAATGATAGCTATTTCAGGAGAACATCTTTTGATATCTTTGATCTAAATTCTGTTAGGCATAAGCTATTTCAAATATTTCCAATACCAAAATTATCTCTATATGGGCATTCCATATCTTCACTCCATACAAATATTCACCTCTCTCCCTCTTGCTCGTCATCATTGCCATGAGAGGAACATGCCCACTAACTCCAAAGGAAGGATGAGAGACATGGAGTAGAGCCATTCCAGGCAAGCTCAAGCTAAATCAGCCAATGTTTTAGCTCAGGGGCCAGAGAACTTTCTTCCATAAAGGAAAGACAACAATTTTTTTCAGCTTTGGGGTCATATAGTCTCTGTACCAGCTATCAGCTCTGCCACTGTACTACAAAAGCAGCTGTAGATAACATAAACCAATAGCCATGACTTTATTCTAATAAAACTTTACTTGTGGAGACTGGATTTGAATTTCATATAGTCTTCATATGTCACAAAATATTTAGAAAAATTTTTCAACCATTTAAAACAATAGAAATCATTCTTAGTTCATGAGATACATAAAAATAGGTTGAAATCCTCATTGGATCATCAAGCTGTAGTTTACTAACCCCTATATTGGCTTGTTGTTTATTTTTAAATGCCATTGAGGTTGGTAAATTTTTGTAGTTTAGTGTTATTTAGTAACGGGAAACTGATACAACCTCACTACAGAACAGTCGCAGATTGTTACTGTATAAGCATGTGTATAATTAAATGTGTATTCGGTTTCGACAAAGTGGAGAACTCCTAAACACTTCCAGTTTGGTGCTGCTGGATTAGAATCAATTTTTGCTCAAATAAACTCTTAAAATTTTTAATATACTTCAGCTTACCTTTTAACAGAATTAAACTTGATTAGTGACATAGATGTGGGGTGGCTTGCTGTCAGCCCAAAACTTGACACAATGTGTATATATATATATAAATGATCAAGATTTGGCTTCCAGTGCTGTATTTAATTTTAAAGATGAATACAGTCCACCTCACAGATATTGCAGGTTTGGCTCCAGATCACCGGAATGAAATGAGTAACACAATAAAGCAAGACACTTGAATTTTTTTGGTTTCTGAGTACATGTAAGAGTTATTTTTACACTGCACTGTAGTCTATTAAGTGTGCAATAGAATTATGTCTACAGAATGTACATACCTTAATTAAAAAATACTCTATTGCTAAAAATTCTATCATCTGATAAGGCAGGGTTGCTATAATCCTTCAATTTGTAAAAAATGCAGTATCTGCAAAGCACCATAAAACAAAATGCAATAAAATGAGGTATGCCTCTATATATTACAAAATAAAATATAACAAGTTTTAAAGTTAACATTGTGGTCTTCCTATTTAAAATATTGTTTACTTTTCACAACCATATCATTGATCTACAAATTTTACAGGGCCTAAAATTTTCTCCACAGGACATTAAATATACAACTCCAGAAAATAAATATAAATGTCAAATATAATATTTAGGCAGATAAGTTTGGCTGTCAACAACAAATTTTAAAATTTCTAATGTGGACCAAAGCAATTCCCTACATACACTAAGCTTCCACCAGAGAGTGTAAAGCAAGTCAATTATGGTCTATAAAGAAATACCGTAAATTGTTCCTCTATACAAACAAAAGCAAATAAATGACACTTTGGATGAATTTTTCTTATCTGCAAGTAATTCTTATTGCTCGAAAGAAGTAGAGGTCTGATGCCTTGAAATAATGCACCTGTTAATCTATGAGTTGTTGAGTCTTTTCTGTGTCCTAAGTTGTTGCTCAAAGCACATTAATATAAATTCCGCATTGCAAGCATCCTCGATTTAAGGAGATGAAAGGGCAAACAACCACCATATTATACTTTACCTACCTTTTACCACACAATCAATTGCACTCAGTCTGTTGCTAGAAATCCTCTAGTCCTGCTTAGTCCTAAATCACTGGTATTCAGAGGTTTATTGCACATTCACACTCATTTGTCATTTGCAGGAAGTCTAATTGAGAAAATTTACAGTTGGTTGAGTGCTTCATTGAGATTGTACATGTTTAATAAAAGCTTTTTAAGTTACTAATCTCCACTCAGGAAACAACAAAAGTGCTTGAGGGTTAAAGAATAAAACATAGCAGGTAAAAGTTATGGTGTGACATTTCCTTATAATGTTCCCCAAGTAACTGCATTTACTGGTTTTGAATTGTTTTTACATATCTAATGTGCTTTGCTGGAAAAAATTTAGCCTATTAGTTATTCCACGTGACAGAAAAGTGATGGAAGAGTTACTTCTCAGTCAAAATGCTGTGGTTAGCTGAAAATAGTGTCAATAATTATTGCACTGTAGGAGAAAGTCTAAAATAATACGTCAAGTGAAATAATCTCGAACATCTCATACAAATAAATCTAATTAAGTAGTAGGAACTGACTTTAGTCTATGTTACTCTGCAGTCATTTTAAAATGTGATTCTGATTTTCAACTTGCATTATTGAACCATAGGCATTGTTTATGGGATGAAACTGCATATTGAGAACTCATTTTACACAAGCAATCCTTGTTGCCATTTAGCTTTATATTTCAAAGAAAATGTGAAACAACATAGAAAAGGAGACCAAAATTAAGGTTCAAAAATGTGACAGGAATAAACGTCAAAGAACTCAGACCCATCAGCATCTGATTTCTCTCTGGCTTGGTGTTCTGGAACTGTCTGGCCACATAGCAATCAGAAAAATTAAAAGGTGCTAATGAACAATGCTACAGGATAAAAATGGAATCTGTGGGCCAGCTCTTTCAGGAGAAAGTTCTTAAGAATCTGCCTGCCTTCTCATTATTCAGCAAGTGCTAGTCTCTTGTTATTTCCTTAGGTTGGTGGACTAAATGCTAGTTCTACTGCATGATGCTGAGCGGGTTTTTAAACTCCATTGTTTCTAAATAAACTCTTCTCTTAAATGAAAGTGTTAATCCACGACTACCACATTCCTCATTTGGATTAGAATTTGAGTGAAAAACCAAAACATACAAATTCTTTGGAATGGCACTGCTGATAAAGTGAGGTTTGAAACATTTTAGTGCATTAAGATATAACCATTTGTCCTTTTCTTAGAATTCAATTTACAGTACATGAAATAAAGGAAAGCATTCTCAAAACAGATGGCCAAAATTACTAACATCAAGAAGATTAATGAAAATATTCTCACTGATTAGAATGTTAGACAGAATTTCTCTAAATAAAAATATTTTAATCGAGTTCTGATTTCAATTGGTTTGATTCAAATTCACTTGTCCCATACACATTTTGGAATGCTCGAAGAGGAATGATAGAGGGAAGAACTTTGGCAACATGGAGGAGAGTATTCCAAACAGGGATCAAATGTTTAGATTTCTCTTTCATCCATTTAGAAAACAATTATTGAGCAGCTTATATAATTTTCTAGATGTTGGAGATAGAGCAGTGAACAAACATGCTTCCTGTATTCATGAAACAAATGAGAGAAAGAGAAATAAAAATAAGAAAGTAAATGTTTTCTTCATGAGTTTTATAGAGAAAAATTGAGCTTACGAAGAGAGGCTGGAAATGGGGTGTGGGAGATATTTTACCACTTTTATAGAGTGTAAGATAAGTCCCACTGATAATGTGATATTTGAACAGAAACTAAGAAGTTACAGAGTGAACCATATGGATCACAAGGGAGAAAAATCAGCAACATTTTAAGTCTAGTTTTACGTTAAGTCAAAATCAGCTAAAGCTGCATAAACAGCAACATACCACAGGTTGTTTTTTGAGTCACTAAGTCCTTGAAAGCTTTATTCAATATAGCACAAAATTTGTAGCCTTCATCCTTACTTACTATTCCCTTCACTTCTTTTCTGAGCTGGCTTTCTCTCTCAACTTGGCTTTCATAGTACTAGGCCCTCAATGCAATCTGCTTCACTACATCAAATAGCCTGCACAATTGCATTGTCATCCCTCCCTGTTTTTGTTTGTGTAAGCATTGTAGGCTTAACAGAGATAAGAATTCACCCACTTTCTCTGAAAGTTGAGCTTAACAGTTTTCCATCTTATCTACATTAGCGTCTTTAATATTTGTGTATTATACCATAATGCATTCATTTCTTCACTGTTTGTGTATTATTCATATCAATTGATAAAGGCATCCTTGCATCCCAGGGACGGCACAGTTGCCATCACTCCTGCTTGGAAAATGAGTGTGTATTAGTTTTCTATTGCACTGTATCGAATTACTACAAACTTAGTGGCTTAAAGCAACACCTGTTATCTCACATTTTTTGTGGGTCAGAAATCTAGGCAATGTGCAGCTCAGCTGGTTCTCTGCTTAGCATCTCACAGGGCTAAAATTAAGTAAAAAGGGCTACTTTCTTTTCTGGAGGCTATGGGGGTGAATCTACTTCCAAGCTTATTGGAGTTGTTGGCCAAATTCAGTTCTTGCAGCTAGAAGAGAGGGTCCCTGTGTCATTGCTGACTGTCAGCTGAGGGGCCTGACTTTGCTCTTAGAAGCTGCCTATACTCCTCATGCTTTACATGTAGCCTCTCCAGCAACAGCAGGTCTAATGCACATGCTCAATCTCTCTGATCTCGCCTTCACCTTCATCTCTCTTCTGCCACCAACAACCCCCTAATCTGCTGCATTTCTTGACCCCAATTAGAGGTTGGGGGTCTCGACTTTTAAGGACTCAAATATTTAGACTGAGCCTTCCCAGATAATTAAAGATAATATCCCTATTTTAAGGTTAGTTGATTAGTAGTTTTGCTTCCAGCTGCAAGTCCCTTCACAGCAGCACCTAGATTAGTATTTAACTTAATAACCAAGGGACAGAAATCTTGGGGGAACATTTTTAGAATTCTGCCTACCATGAAGTGCTAATACTTTATGTCAGCATGCATTGTCATAAAAATAATATCTATTTAATCATAATTTTAGGAAGTAAGGACTATTATCTTTGTGTTATAGATGGAGAAATTTAATGTGTCTATATGATTCCAGAGCACATGCTCGTCTTCAAATAATAACATGAATTACAATGTCATGTAATGTTACCCCAGATGAGCAGAAATCAAGGTGATGGTTCTAAATTAACCTTGATAAAGCAAGTTCAGATTATAGATAAGGTACCTGAACCACTCCTCTCTAGAATGTTAGTCTTCCACATTGAAATGCATTGCATTTGAAACTACTGTTAGTCCTTTTAAAAATACAATATTCTTTTTTTCTACTTAGATAACTTAAAATAACCAATTCTCTATTTAAAAGAAATTCTAAAAATCTATTACATTTAGATATAAATAAAATAGATACTTAAAGTATTGATTAAAAGAAAAATACAAAATATGTTTCCCAATACCAGAATTATGTCATGATTCTCCGAGAGGCATTTTCTTTTAATAAGTGACAATTAGAAAAACAAACACTTTAAGTGTTAAGTAGTGACAAAATTTTTAACATTAATTCTAGATCACTGAAGTTAATTAAGCAGTTTTTTAAGCAATTTTAGATTTATACTAGTGTCAACCATGAACTTCAGCTTCTATATATGTTTATTCTAGAAATTTTGATTACATATATCAAAACATGGAATGATGAATCTCACAGATAAGCATCCCTGAAGTACAAACTGAAAAGAGAGCGAGTTTGGCATACACATTTAATTAAAATAGATAGTCAAACTACAAGGTTTGCAAACATATTCACAGATGTAGCCAAACTAGATAATCCCAGACCAAAAATATTTTAAAACATTAATAGTGTCTAAATTTTCTTTTTCTATTATTCAATGAATATATTAATACAATGCATATTGGAGAAAGCATTGCCTGATTTGTATTATGGATTATGCATGTATATTCATATTTATTGTATTATAATCTCAAAAGAGCAATGACATAAGTTTGTTCATTTTCTCAAGACTCAGAAAACCTAATTAAATTAATATAAGGAATCCATTTATCAGGATGTTATTTGTCATTTGCAGTGTAGAATTTGTATCCCTGATCTTTTAAACTGTAGGTCTTGTCAAATTCAAGAGAAGAAAATCTTCAATTACAGCAAATAATTGTTTTAAAAGAGATGAATGTTTATATTAATAGAGATTAAACACAGTAAGGACTCTCTTCCTAACTGTGATATACTTAATTTCTAATTTCTGTTAATTCACAAGAAAGATATTCTTTGTATTTAATGGTGCATTGGGTACAGAGAATAGAATAAAATTTGAAGGTTTTCCTAGCACGTTAGAAGCTTAAAGAACTCAGCTTTTAACACCTTGTATAACTTTAAGGATTTGGCATTTTCTATACTGAAAAAAAAAAAAAAATCCACCACAGGAAAATCATCTGGGGTAAAGTTAAAACTGAGTAGGGGTCAGAGCCTCTCTACTCTAGCTGACTGTGAATTTTTAACTTATTTCCAGACCACCTATCTAGTTCTCTGAATAGTGAGATTTCTTTCCACTAGGCTAATGCCAGAGGAAGTATCCAAAGACCTTTACTCTGAGATTTTGCTTGGCATGTACAGGGTTACCCAGAGGAGCCCACTGCAGTGTTTTTACAGCATAGCATAGAAATGGAGGTTTGCGTGTATCAAATCCTTGACAAATGTTCCAGCAGTTAAGTAAAACTTTGTTTATATTGCGTGCCTCTCAACAGAAATTAAGAACTGTGGAAACAATTCGCGCAAGTGGTTGGCAATCTTCTCTCGTTCTCTTTTAGTGAATATGACAAGCTCACCTGCTGTGGGAGGCTGAAAATAAAGGACAATCTCACCACATTAATAAAACATGAGCCACAACTGAATCTGAGGCCAACTAAACCACCAGAGACTTACTGTGACGCTTAATTTTGTCGATGATGGAAGTACTTTAGCCTGAGGTAACTTTCATGGAGGCCGTATTTGCGTGCAAACCTTCACTTAAAGCACTGTGGAAAGGCAGAGTTAATGTTCATGGGAGTGTAAACTTACAGTAAAAGGCAGGAACCACATAAGATGTTACATCACTCAAGGCAGTCAACTTTGGTAGTGGCCTAATGTTTTATTGAAGCTCATTCCTCCTCACAGGAGATCTGAAAACCCACTTAGTGCCCTCAGAAAATTGTCTGTTTAGGCTGCACGACTGGTTGCTAATCACAGAAAGATAAAAACATCAAAATAAGCTAATAGGGTTTTGCCATGAAATACAGTCTCTGGAGAGCTAGAAGTAAGAGGGGGAGGTTGCTGGGGGACCTATTAAGTTCAAGGGTTTACTGAAGTTAAGGGAACATGCTCCAGTAAAACGAAGAAAGGAAGGGACAGAGAGAACACACAAGAGAAGGGGGAAGTAAGAAGGAAAAAAATTATTTTCTAGGAAATGGAATAAGCAAGACCCAGCAAAATTAAGTAAAATCATGATTAAATTTTATATCAGTCAGACAGTGTTTGAAAATGATGCTGAAGCACTGAAACAGTATTACAATGATGGCTCATAAAAAATATGTCTTAGGAAATCATTTTAAATAATAAGAACTCATTAACAGAATGCCACCAGAGAAAAGACATTTTATAAAAGGCAATTTTTCCTTCTGTCAGTTATATATTCTCAGGCAACTGTTTCAAAATTGTGTTTTCATTTCCTTCCATGCTTCTTTCTCGAGACTGAGAAAATCCTATTTTTTTAATTAATGGGAATAATTTATCTTTTCAACTAGAGAATGTTTGAAAGTAATATGAAGAGAAAACATAAACCATTGTTTACTGGAGACCCCTTAGTATTTATTGTTGATCGGCTTTTCAGTTATTTGTAGTATTTTAACCAAAGGCTTATGGAAAGGAGTCTATGAATGAAATAGCACAACTTACAGAAGAGTTAATAATTCTCAGTCACAGTGTGTTTCAGTTTGTCGTGAGTAAAATAACATCATGGTTTAGAAAGTGTTTTATTACCTTTTGCCCAACTGCAAAATTTTGTATCTTATGACTCATACAAATTCTTTCTGGGAGGCAATGGCACCCACTAACTGGTTCATAAAATTTGTTATAGAGGGCACTGATGTTTTGATAAAGATATTAGAGCATAAATTTAGAAGCATGTATTTTCACATTTGCAAGAGCATCTATGTCATTGTCTGCTCTTTCTTATTTCCATAGCAAGAGAGAGTTTTAAGGGGGGAATAGATTATATAAATGCATGTCATCTTTTCTGTGTGTGTGGTTCGCGGGCCTCATCACTGTTGTGGCCTCTCCCGTTGTGGAGCACAGGCTCCGGATGCGCAGGCTCAGCGGCCATGGCTCACGGGCCCAGCCGTTCCGCGGCTTGTGGGATCTTCCCAGACCGGGCACGAACCCATGTCCCCTGTATCAGCAGGCAGACTCTCAACCACCGCGCCACCAGGGAAGCCCGCATGTCACCTTGATAGTTCCTATCTTATACTGTATTAACTGTGAACCTAAGCTGAATATAGACTTTCAGAAGTGATCGTCATTGAGGTAAAAATTCCTACTGTTCTTTCAAACCATCACAAAACACTACGTCAGGGAGTAGTTGCAAATCACTTCCTCCTCTAGCTGAATTCAGCCAGCATATGCATTTTTTGTGGCCCAGACATATTTTTCTTCAATATTTAATAACTTGATCCAACTATTTTTTTTAATTGAAAATATGGTTGGATTTACAATGCTGTGTCAGTTTCTGGTGTACAGCAAGGTGATTCAGTTATATATATATATATATATATATTTTTTTTTTTTTCTTGTGATATAAGCAGAGGCTTGTTGTACAAGCCTGTGAGGTTTCGTTTGTTGCTGTGAGAAGGACAGGACTGAGTAGTTGCTCGTCAAAAAGAAAGAGGAAACCCATGGAGAACACAGTCTGCAGCCTTGGGCCAAGCCCAGGCTACCCACAACCTGAAGCATGGCCATCTGAGCCCACCCACAGACCGAGGGGCAAGAACAGTAAATGTTTATTGTTCTAAGCCACAAAATTCACAGTAACTTGTTATTATGGCAATAGCTGACTAACATACATAGAATATGTTCATCTATTTCCCATCTCTCTCCCTTTACCATAACATAGATTCCATGAAAGCAGGTGGTTTGGTTTATTTTGTATCCCAAATGATTAGAACAGGGAATGGTAGGGGCTTAATTAGTAATTATTAAAGAATTAATATATATTATTAATCCATTTCTAAAGTCATAATGTACAATTAGGGTGAGTCCTCATACATTCATATAAGATGCATTTCGGTACTTGAAGAGTATCTAACACCCCAAGAGGAATTATATATATATATTTTTTACTATTTGAAAATGTCAAAATGATTCTAAAATATATTTTGAAGATTAACATATAACAATAACTAGGGAGCTTCAAGATGGCAGAAGAGTAAGACGCAGATATCACCTTCCACCCCACAAATACATCAGAAATACATCTACATGTGGAACAACTCCTACAGAACACCTACTGAACGCTGGCACAAGACCTTAGATCTCCAAAAAGGCAAGAAACTCCCCACGTACCTGGGTAGGGCAAAAGAAGAAAGAAAAAAACAGAGACAAAAGAATATGGACGGTACCTGCACCAGTGGGAGGGAGCCATGAAGGAGGAAAGGTTTCCACACACTAGGAAGCCCCTTAGCAGGCGGAGACTGCGGGTGGCAGACGGGGGGAGATTCGGAGCCATGGAGGAGAGTGCAGCAACAGGCGTGTGGAGGGCAAAACGGAGAGATTCCCACACAGAGGATCGGTGCCGACCAGCACTCGCCAGCACGAGAGGATTGTCTGCTCACCCGCCGGGACAGGTCGGGGCTGGGAGCTGAGGCTCGGGCTTTGGAGGTCGGATCCCAGGGAGAGGACTGGGGTTGGCTGCATGAACACAGCCTGAAGGGGGGTAGTGTGCCACAGTTAGCCGGGAGGAAGTCCGGGAAAAAGTCTGGACCTGCCAAAGAGGTGAGAGACTTTTTCTTGCCTCTTTGTTTCCTGGTGCGCAAGGAGAGGGGATTAAGACCGCCGCTTAAAGGAGCTCCGAACACAGGCGCGGACCCCAGAGATGGGCATAAGATGCTAAGGCTGCTGCTGCCGCCACCAAGAACCCTGTGTGCGAGCACAGGTCACTCTCCACACCTCCCTTCTGGGGAGCCTGTGCAGCCCGCCACTGCCAGGGTCCAGTGATCCAGGGACAACTTCCCCGGGAGAATGCACGGCGTGCCTCAGGCTGGTGCAATGTCATGCTGGCCTCGGCTGCCGCAGCCTTGCCCCGAACTCTGTACCCCTCCTTACCCCCAGCCTGAGTGAGCCAGAGCCCCTGAATCAGTGGCTCCTTTAACCCCGTCCTGTCTGAGCGAAGAACAGACGCCCTCCGGCGACTTACACGCAGAAGTGGGGCCAAATCCAAAGCTGAACCCCAGGAGCTGTGCCAACAAAGAAGAGAAAGGGAAATCTCTCCCAGCAGCCTCAGGAGCAGTGGATTAAATCTCCGCAATAAACTTGATATACCCTGCATCTGAGGAATACCTGAATAGACAACGAATCATCCCAAAATGAGGAGGTGAACTTTGGGAGCAATGATATATATATATAATTTTTTTTCCCTTTTACTCTTTTTGTGAGTGTGTATGTATATGCTTCTGTGTGTGATTTTGTCTGTATAGCTTTGCTTTTACCATTTGTCCTACGGTTCTGTCTGTCCGTTTTTTTGTTTTGTTTTGTTACTTAAAAATTTTTTTTCTCAATAATTAGTTTTTAATAAGTCTATTTTATTTTATATTCTTCTCTCTCCCTTTCTTATTTTTCTCACTTTTATTCTGAGCAGTGTGGAAGACAGGCTCTTGGTGCTCCAGCCAGGATCACAGCTGTGCCACTGAGCAGGGAGAACCAATTTCAGGACACTGGTCCACAAGAGACCTCCCAGCTTCACACAATATCAAATGGTGAAAATCTCCCAGAGATCTCCATCTCAACGCCAAGACCCAGCTTCACTCAATGACCAGCAAGCTACAGTGCAGGACACCCTATGCCAAACAACTAGCAAGACAGGAACACACCCCCATCCATTAGCACAGAGGCTGCCTAAAATCATAATAAGGCCACAGACACCCCAAAACACACCACCAGACATGGACGTGCCCACCAGAAAGAGAAGATCAAGCCTCATCCACCAGAACACAGGCACTAGTCCCCTCCATCAGGAAGCCTACACAAACCACTGAACCAACCTTAGCCATGGAGGACAGACACCAAAAACAATGGAAACTATGAACCTGCAGCCTAGGAAAAGGAGACCCCAAAAACAGTAAGTTAAGCAAAATGAGAAGACAGAGAAACACACAGCAGATGAAGGAGCAAGGCAAAAACCCACCAGACCTAACAAATGAAGAAGAAATACACAGTCTACCTGCAAAAGAATTCAGAATAATGATAGTAAAGATGATCCAAAATCTTGGAAATAGAATGGAGATAATACAAGAAACGTTTAACAAGGATCTAGATTAACTAAAGAGCTAACAGAGATAAACAACACAATAAATGAAACTAAAAATTCTCTATAAGGGATCAAGAGGAGAATAACTGAGGCAGAAGAATGTATCAGTGACCTGGAAGATAAAATAGTGTAAATAACTACTGCAGAGTAGAATAAAGAAAAAAGAATGAAAAGAATTGAGGACAGTCTCAGAGACCTCTGGGACTACATTAAATGTACCAACATTCAAAAAAAAAGAGAGAAAAAGAACGGGACTGAGAAAATATTTGAAGAGATTATAGTTGAAAACTACTCTAATATGGGACAGGAAATAGTTAATCAAGTCCAGGAAGCACAGAGAGTTCCATATAGGATAAATCCAAGGAGAAATGTGCTAAGACACATATTAATCAAACTATCAAACTATCAAACTATCAAAAATTAAATACAAAGAACAAATATTAAAAGCAGCAAGGGAAAAACAAGTAACACATAAGGGAATCCCCATAAGGTTAACAGCTGATCTTTCAGCACAAACTCTGTAAGCAAGAAGGGAGTGGCAGGACATATTTAAAGTGATGAAAGAGATAAACCTACAACCAAGATTACCTTACCCAGCAAGGATCTCATTCAGTTTGGACAGTGAAATTAAAAGCTTTACAAACAAGCAAAAGCTAAGAGAATTAAGCACCAACAACCAGCTTTACAATAAATGCTAAAGGAACTTCTCTAAGCAGTAAATACAAGAGAAGGAAAAGACCTACAATAATAAACACAAAACAATTAAGAAAATGGTAATAGGAACATACCTTTTGAAAACTACGTTAAATGTAAATGGATTAAATGCTCCAACAAAAAGACAGAGACTGGCTGAATGGATACAAAAACAAGACCTCTATATATGCTCTCTACAAGAGACCCACTTCAGACCTAGGAACATTTACAGACTGAAAGTAAGGGGATGGAAAAAGATATTCCATGCAAACGGAAATCAAAAGAAAGTTGGAGTAGCAATTCTCATATCAGCCAAAACAGACTTTAAAACAAAGACTTTTACAAGAGACAAAGAGGACACTACATAATGATCAAGGGATCAATCCAAGAAGAAGATATAATAATTGTAAATATTTATGCACTGAACATAGGAGGACCTCAATACATAAGGCAAACACTGAGAGCCATAAAAGGGGAAATTGACAGTAAAACCACCATAGTAGGGGACTTTAACACCCTACATTCACCAATGGATAGATCATCCAAAATGAAAATAAATAAAGAAACATAAGCTTTAAATGATACATTACACAAGAAGGACTTAATTGATATTTATAGGATATTCCATCCAAAAACAACAAAATACACACTCTTCTCAAGTGATCATGGAACATTCTCCAGGATAGATCATATCTTGTGTCAAAAAACAAGCCTTGGTAAATTTAAGAAAATTGAAATTGTATCAAGTATCTTTTCCAACCACAATGCTATGAGACGAGATATCAAATACAGAAAAAAATGTGTAAGAAATACAAACACAGGGAGGCTAAACAACACACTACTTAAGAACCAAGAGATCACTGAAGAAATCAAAGAGGAAATCAAAAAATACCTACAGACAAATGACAATGAAAACACAACTCCCCAAAACCTATGGGATGCAGCAAAAGCAGTTCTAAGAGGGAATTTTATAGCTATACAAGCCTACCTTAGGAAACAAGAAACATCTCAAATAAACAACCTAACCTTACACCTAAAGCAATTAGAGAAAGAAGAACAAAAAAACCCCAAAGTTAGCAGAAGGAAAGAAATCATAAAGATCAGATCAGAAATAAATGAAAAAGAAATGAAGGACACAATAACAAAGATCAGTAAAATGAAAAGCTGGTTCTTTGAGAAGATAAAATTCATAAACCATTAGCCAGACTTAGCAAGAAAAAAAGTGAGAAGACTCAAATCAATAGAATTAGAAATGAAAAAGGAGTAACAACTAACACTGCAGAAATACAAAGGATCATGAGAGATTACTACAAGCAACTATATGCCAATAAAATGGAAAACCTGGAAGAAATGGACAAATTTTTAGAAATGCACAACCTTCTGAGACTGAACCAGGAAGAAATAGAAAATATGAGCAGACCAATCACAAGCACTGAAATTGAAACTGTATTAAAAATCTTCCAACAAACCAAAACCCAGGACCAGATGGCTTCACATGCAAATTCTATCAAACATTTAGAGAAGATCTAAGACCTATCCTTCTCAAACTCTTCCAAAATATAGCAGAGGGAGGAACACTCCCAAACTCATTCTACAAGGCCACCATCACTCTGATACCAAAACCAGAAAAAGACATCACAAAGAAAGAAAACTACAGACCAATATCACTGATGAACACAGATGCAAAAATCCTCAACAAAATACTAGCAAACAGAATCCAACAGCACATTAAAAGGATCATACACTACGATCAAGTGGGGTTTATCCTAGGAATGCAAGGATTCTTCAATATATGCAAATCAATCAATATGATACACCATATTAAAAAACTGAGGCAGAAAAACCATATGATCATCTCAACAGATGCAGAGAAATCTTTTGACAAAATTCACCATGCATTTATGATAAAAACCCTCCAGAAAGTAAGCATGGGGGGAACTTTCCTAAACATATTAAAGGTCATATATGACAAACCCACAGCCAACATCATCCTCAATGGTGAAAAACTGAAACCATTTCCACTAAGATCAGGAACAAGACAAGGTTGCCCACTCTCACCACTATAATTCAACATAGTTTTGGAAGTTTTAGCCACAGCAATCAGAGAAGAAAAAGAAATAAAAGTAATCCCAATCAGAAAAGAAGAAGTAAAGCTGTCACTGTTTGCAGATGACATGATACTATACATAGAGAATCCTAAAGATGCTACCAGAAAACTACTAGAGCTAAGCAATGAATTTGGTAAAGTAGCAGGATACAAAATTAATGCACAGAAATCTCTTGCATTCCTCTGCACTAATGATGAAAATGTGAAAGAGAAATTAAGAAAACACTCCCATTTACCATTGCAACAAAAGGAGTGAAATATCTAGGAATAAACCTACCTAAGGAGACAAAAGACCTGTATGTAGAAAATTATAAGACACTGATGAAAGAAATTAAAGATGATACAAATAGATGGAGAGATATACCATGTTCTTGGATTGGAAGAATCAACATTGTGAAAATGACTCTACTACCCAAAGTAATCTATGGATTCATTGCAATCCCTATCAAACTACCACTGGCATTTTTCACAGAAGAAGAACAAAAACTTTCACAATGTGTATGAAAACACAAAAGATCCCGAACAGCCAAAGCATCTTGAGAAAGAAAAACGGAGCTGGAGGAATCAGGCTCCCTGACTTCAGACTATACTACAAAGCTATGGTAATCAAGACAATATGGTACTGGTACAAAAACAGAAATATACATCAATGAAACAGGATAGAAAGCTCAGAGATAAACCCATGCACATATGGTCACCTTATCTTTGATAAAGGATGCAAGAATATACAGTGGAGAAAAGACAGGCTCTTCAATAAGTGGTGCTGGGAAAACTGGACAGCTACAAGTAAAAGAATGAAATTAGAACAATCCCTAACACCATACATAAAAATAAACTCAAAGTGGATTAAAGACCTAAATATAAGGCCAGACATCATCAAACTTATAGAGGAAAACATAGGCAGAACACTCTATGCCATAAATCACAGTAAGATCCTTTTGACCCACCTCCTAGAGAAATGGAAAGAAAAACAAAAATGAACAAATGGGACCTAATGAAATTTAAAACTTTTGCACAGCAAAGGAAACCATAAACAAGATGAAAAGACAACCCTCAGAATGGGAGAGAAGATTTGCAAATGAAGCAACTGACAAAGGATTACTCTCCAAAACATGCAAGCAAATCATGCAGCTCAATATCCAAAAAACAAACAACCCAATCCAAAAATGGGCAGAAGACCTAAATAGACATTTCTCCAAAGGAGATATACAGATTGCCAACAAATACATGAAAGAATGCTCAACATCATTAATCATTAGAGAAATGCAAATCAAAACTACAATGAGATATCATCTCACACCGGTCAGAATGGCCATCATCAAAAAATCTACAAACAATAAATGCTGGAGAGGGCGTGCAGAAAAGGGAATCCTCTTGCACTGTTGGTGGGAATGTAAATTGATAGAGCCACTATGGAGAACAGTATGTAGATTCCTTAAAAAGCTAAAATTAGAACTACCATATGACCCAGCAATCCCACTACTGGGCATATACCCTGAGAAAACCATAATTCAAAAAGAGTCATGTACCACAATGTTCATTATAGCCAGGACATGGAAGCAACCTAAGTGTCCATCAACAGATGAATGGATAAAGAAGATGGGACCCATATATACAATGGAATATTACTCAGCCATAAAAAGAAATGAAACTTAGTTATTTGTAGTGAGGCGGATGGACCTAGAGACTGTCATACAGTGTGAAGTCAGAAAGAGAAAAACAAATACCATATGCTAACACATATATATGGAATCTAAAAATAAAAGAAAATGGTCAGAAGAACCTAGGGGCGAGACGGGAATAAAGATGCAGACCTACTAGAGAATGGACTTGAGGATACGGAGAGGGGGTAGGGTAAGCTAGGACAACGTGAGAGAGTGGCATGGACATATATACACTACCAAATGTAAAATAGATAGCTCGTGGGAAGCAGCCACATAGCACAGAGAGATCAGCTC
Source organism: Globicephala melas (assembly GCF_963455315.2). Taxonomy (NCBI): domain Eukaryota; kingdom Metazoa; phylum Chordata; class Mammalia; order Artiodactyla; family Delphinidae; genus Globicephala; species Globicephala melas. The sequence goes on from NC_083318.1 coordinate 84,416,832, forward strand.
CGTGCTTTGTGACCACCTAGAGGGGTGGGATAGGGATGGTGGGAGGGAGGGAGATGCAAGAGGGAAGAGATATAGGGACATATACATATGTATAACTGATTCACTTTGCTATAAAGCAGAAACTGACACACCATTGTAAAGCAATTATACTCCAATAAAGACATTAAAAAAATAAAGAATAACTAGAAAATACAAAAAGCTAAATAATGGTCAAGGTCACATATTTTGCTAAATATTAAACCATATTATAAAGCTACTATATTTGAAACACTGACAGTGGCACATGAGTAAACAAAAATTCCATGAGGAAAAGAACATAGATCATGTCAGCATGACATCACCAAGATGGTGAAGTAGGAGACTCCAGACTCTGTTGCCCCACAAATATCAAAAAACTGAAAGGTGTGAACAAAAGCAGCTCTGGGATATCTCAGAACTCCACTTAAGAAACTTCACCAACACAGAAGAATAAAAATTCTGAGACTAATCACACAAAAAGAGAAGGAGAAACAGCTTCATTTTGCCAGTATCATCCCATCTCCCTGGCTGGCACTCCTCAGGATGGAACTACCTGGCTCAAAAGAGTTTCCTTCATTAAGAAAGGGAGCACGAGGTGAACCACCAGTTTCCCCAGCCTTTCAGGACATAGCAGGAAGAGTGTGCTTAGGTTACACCCCACCTAGAGACCCTGAGACTCAGATGAACAGGGATGGGTTCAAACAAGTAGAGCAGGGGCTACCAGTGTCAGCCATTCAGTGGAAGTGACCACAGTTCCCAGTGACTTGCTATGCAGAGCACCCAAGCACTGAAAAAGCCAAAAGCCAGAACCACCACCACAGAGCCCCTGCAGATTTCACTGCTTTTTGCCTCACTGATATTCACATTTGTAGACACTACTAAGTCCTTCCCTGGTCTCTCCCATAAATCCTGCCTGAGCCTGAGATCCACACTTGCAGCTAGCTGAGCCCTCTGCCACTGCATGTGTGCAAGATGCCAGCCTATACCCTAAGGGCTGACCCCACTGCAATGTGCGCACCTGGCACTAGCCCTCTAGCTGTGCGCTTGTATGTTGCTGGCCTGAATTCTGTCACCAGCCTTTACTGCCATATGCATACCTGTGGTGACATCCTGCAGCCATGGAAGTGCATGCAGACAGGCAAGGCTCCCACAGCTGCTTATGGGTCTGAATTTGATCCTATTTTCAGTCACTGGCCTGCACCACTAGGCTTACATGCAGTTAGCCCCCTCCATCTATACACTTGCATGAACCCCACAAAGCTATCAGTAGATTTCTCAGAAACTTTATAGGCCAGGGGAGTGGAATGGTATATACAAAGTGCTATAAAGATTTTTTAAATGCCAACCAAGAAAAATTTACCCTGCAAAGTTGTCCTTCAGAAATGAAGGTGATATACTTTCCCAAACACAGGGTTCATCACCACTAAATCTGCCTTACAAGAAACGAGTTCTTCAAACTTAAATAAAAATACATTAATTTGTAATATGAAAACATATGAAAATACACAACACATTGGTAAGTGTAATTATACAGTCAGATTCAGAATAATCTGATTGTGAAATATGGTGGTGTGTTAATCACTGAACTTTATAGCTGTAAAAAAATTTTAATGGGTACACAATATAAAAATATATAATTTTGATTTCAATAATATAAAATTCAAGGAGAGTAAGAGGCTAAAGTTTTTGTATGTAATCGAAGTTGCTATCATCTTAAAATAGACTGTTATATCCATAACAGGTTTTAAAGTAAGCCTGAGAGTAACCAAAAAGCAAAAGGGTATAGTAAACACACACAAGATAAGGAAAAGGGAATCAAAGTATACCATTATGAAAATCATCAATTCACAAAAGAAGACAGTAAGGAAGAAAAGGACAAAGGAATTAAAAATAAATTAGGGCTTTCCTGGTGGCGCAGTGGTTGAGAGTCCGCCTACTGATGCAGGGGACACGGGTTCGTGCCCCGGTCCGGGAAAATCCCACATGCCGTGGAGCAGCTGGGCCCGTGAGCCATGGCCACTAAGCCTGCGTGTCTGGAGCCTGTGCTCCGCAACGGGAGAGGCCACATCAGTGAGAGGCTCGTGTACCGCAAAAAGAAAATAATAAGTTAGAAAACTATGAACAAAATGGCAAGAGTAAGTCCTTACCTACCAATAACTATTTGAAATGTAAATGGATTAAATCCCCCAGTCAAAAGGCACAGAATTCTGAATGGATTAAAAAAATAAATAAATAACAAGACCCAACTATATTGTGCCTATAAGAGACTTACTTCAGCTTCAAGAATACACACAGTCTCAAGATGAAGGGATGGTAAAAGATATTGCAGCAAGTGGACACCAAAAAGAGTATAGGCAGGTATATTTTATCAGATGAAATAGAATTAAGGTAAAAACTGTAAGAAGAGACAAAAATGAGAAAGGGGTCAATTCATCAAGAGAACAGTTATAAATATATATGTACCCAACATTAGAGCATCTAAATATATTAGGCAAGTACTAACAGATGTGAAGGGAGTAACAGACAATAGTGCAATAACAGTAGAACCCTTGAATACCCCACTTTCAACAATTAATAGATCATCCAGACAATCAACAAGGAAACACTGGACTTGAACCATGCTTTAGACCAATAAACCCATCAGACATATACAGAACATTCCTTCCAATAGCAGCAAAATACACATTCTTTTCAAGTGTACATGGAACATTCTCCAAGAGATCATATGTTAGGTAGCAAGTCTCACTCAGAAAATTTAAGAAGACTTGCCAAATGTCCTTTCTGACAACAATGATACAAAACCAGAAATTAATAATAGGAAGAAGTGGTGCTAAGAAAGAAGTTTATAGCAACAAACACTTATATTAGAAAAAATGAAAGACCTCAAACAACCTAACTTAAAAAAAAACCTAACTTAAAAATAATTAGAATATGCTAAGCTCAAAATTAGCAGAAGGAAGAAGATAACAAAGGTCAGAGCAGAAATAAATGAAACAGAGAATTAAAAACACTAGAAAACAGTATGGTACTGGCACAAAAACAGAAATATAGATCAATGGAACAGGATAGAAAGCCCAGAGATAAACCCACGCACATATGGTCACCTTATCTTTGATAAAGAAGGCAAGAATATAAAACAGAGAAAAGACAGGCTCTTCAATAAGTGGTGCTGGGAAAACTGGACAGCTGCATGTAACAGAATTAAATTAGAACACTCCCTAACACCATACACAAAAATAAACAGAAAATGGATTAAAGACTTGAACCTAAGACCAGAAGCCATAAACATGTAGAAAAAAACATAGGGTAAAAAAAACTCTTTGACTCAGTCTTGGCAATTATTTTTTGGATATGACACCAAAAGCCCAAGCAACAAAAGTGAAAATTAACAAGTGAGACTATATCAAATTAAAAAGCTTCTGCACAGCAAAGTAAACAATCAATAAAAGGCAACTCTTTCATTACAGAAGAGGAGAAATATTTACAAACCATATATTGGATAAGGGGTTAATACCCAAAATATATAATTTATATAACTCGGTAACAAAAATACAAACAAAAATGGACAGAGGACTTGAATCCATCTTTCTCCAAAGATGACATATACATGGCCAAGAAGTACATGAAAAGATTCTCATCATCACTAATCATCAAGGAAATGCAAATTAAAACCACAATGGGATATCACCTCACACCTATTAGAATGGCTATCATCAAAAAGATGAGAGACAAGTGTTGGCAAGGATGTGGAGAAAAGTGAACCCTCATGTACCGTTGGTGAGAATATAAATTAGTACAACCACTATGGGAAACAATATGGAGGTTCCCCAAAAAATTAAAAAATAGAACTACCAAATGATCCAGTAATTTCACTTGTAGGTACATTTCCAAAGGAAATGAAATCACTATTGTGAAGAGATATCTGTATTCCCATGTTCATTGCAGGATTATTCACAATAGCAAACACATGGAAACAACCTATGTCCATCAACCAATGAATGCTGAAGAAATGAGGTCTATATATACAATAGAGTATTATTCAGCTATAAAAACAAGAGGAAATCCTGTCATTTGCAACAATGTGGATGGATCCTGTGGCATTATGCTAAGTGAAATATGTCAAGCAGAGAGAAAAATACTGTATGACCTTACTTGTATGTGTATTCTAAAATCTTTGAACTCATAGAAACAAAGCAGAATGGTGGTTGCCAGGGGCTGAGGAGTGAGGGAACTAGGGAGATAGTAGTCAAAAGGCGCAAACTTTTAGTTATAAGATGAATCAGTTCCAGCCATTTAAGGTACAGCATGGTGACTACAGTTAACAATACTGTATTATATACTTGAAAGTTGTTATGAGAGTAGAACTTTAATGTTCTTTCCATAACAACAATAACATGATAATTTTGTAAGGTGAACAATGTGTTAACTAACCTTATTGTGGTAAACATTTTGCAGTATATAGATACATCCAGTCATCACTGTACACCTTAAACTTACACAATATTATGTGTCAATATATCGCAATAAAACTGGAAAAAGAAAAAACATGACCAAGCATTCTTCTGATTTCTCTATCATCCTCCCTTTAACTGTGCTACACACTCATCACTGGCAGCACGAAAGAGTTTGAAAAAATCAGAGCAAGGGTCTCAGAAGTTCCAAAAGCCCGATCCGACCTAAAATAACCAAAATCACTATAAGCTCCAATGCCACCTCCTCTAGGTTCCTTTTAATTGAACTAGTGGATACTTTGTTTATTGTCACTGTTTGTAAGAGTATCACTTAGAGAAAAAACAGATTGGTACCCTACTTTAAATTTTTTCCACATTCTGTGTATCTTCTTTTATCATACAAGATCCATCGTCTCAATCCTTTTTCCCAAAGTTGAGGTTATAAGATTTTTGTCCTGTTAGGAGCATCCTCTGTGCATAAATGTACAGTTCATTCAAAGGGCATTATTAAGCAGTGGAATCCTCATGACAAACCCAATAACATGCTCTATTTATGGAGCTGAATCTCTAGGAATTCTCCTTCTGTTTCAACTTTATCCTTCATCTTCACAATTATAAGATGCCTTCACAGCTATCTTCTTCTTATAATTGACATCTCATATAAATTATTCACTGTATTGTTTTTCTACTCCTGCCATAACAAATTACCACACATTCAGCAGCTTACACAGAACAAATTTAGTGTCTTGCATTTCTGTAGGTCAGATCTTAGGATGTCTGCAGGGCTGTTCTTTTCTGAATACTCTAAGGAAGAATCTGTCTCCTTACCTTTTCCAGGTTCTAGAGATCACCTACATCCCTTAGGTTGACTTCTCCTTCCCTCATCTGCAAAGCCAGCAACATCAGATGTCTTGGACCCTCCTTCCATTGTCACATCTAGCTCTAATGCCAGCCAGGAAAGATTTTTGCTTTAGAGGGCTCATGTGATTAGATTCGGCCAACTAGATAATCCAGGATAATTTCCCATCTCAAAATCCATATCCCTACTCATAACTGCAAAGACCCTTTGACTCTTTGCCATGTAAAATAACAATACACAGGTTCCAGGGATTGTGCTTGAACATTTTTAGGGGTTTAATAAAACCCAGATGCCAGATTCTACACATATATTAAAAAACTTTGATAAAATTCAACTTATATATTTATAAACAATCTCTTATATTTCTATAGACCAGTATGAAAAATTTCCTTCTGATCAATATAACTTAACATTTGATTTCAAATAAAACAGTAACATTTTATAAGAAAAGCAGAAGTTGTTCAACTGGTGTTATTAAAAAGTTTATTTGGAAACAAATACATTTATACCCTCATTTTAGAAATCATTAGAATGAATGAAGATGTAAATTATAATAAAATGATCAAAGGGAAGGCTGGCTGCATCTGGCTGTCTGCTTTGGAAGCTCAGGGATGCCTTTCTTTCCATTTTCAGGGATAATCAGTCCCTGAGGGACTGTCTTATGATAATTAAACAGTGGAGACTGAAGGAAAAAAACAGGTTGCAATTTTATTAATTAAAGTGAGAAATAAAGTTGTCATAAGACTTGAAAGTCAGAACTTATGTCAGATCAAGCAGCAGATCTTCATGCTCCAGTTATGCTACATGGAAGTCATGTTATTATCTGTAGTCACTTTGTTGTAGTAATAAATAATTTTCCCAGTGTCATGATACTCACAGACTATATAAGTATCCATTTTTAGTTTTATTGTAGGATACACGCCTGGGATTCCCAACACCAACACAGGTGAGTTTAAGGTGGAAAAAAAAAGAGGCTTGAAAATAACTCAAATCATTGGCTCCAGAGTGGCAAATATCCATTCAGTTCAAATTCCATTGAATATGAAATATTCAAGTGGTTTCACAAACTGTGGGTAAGGAGGAGTGAGAAAAGTAGTCCTTGGTTGAGCACAGCATATTGGAGCCATTATGGACAAGGCAAAGCCTGGAAATAAGATGTGTAAATTAACCAAATATGAGTCTCTTTAATAATGCTTGTAATGTAGAGTCATTACTACTTTTCTTTTTAATCACCTGCCATGTTGTCAGTCATACTAAGACCACTTTGTCATAACATAGCCCACATAAACATCCCTTGAGGTTTGCAGTGGCACATTTCAATGCACAGTATCTGAAAGTCAAATGGATGTTTGAGATGCAGTTTTAATTTTTCATCTTCTCAATGGCTTCTTGTCCCCTGAGGGATTTTAGCCTCTGTCTTTTTTTGCGGTACGCAGGCCTCCCACTGTTGTGGACTCTCCCGTTGCGGAGCACAGGCTCCGGACGCGCAGGCTCAGCGGCCATGGCTTATGTGCCCAGCCGCTCCGCGGCATGTGGGATCTTCCATGACAGGGGCACGAACCCGTGTCCCCTGCATCGGCAGGCGGACTCTCAACCACTGCGACACCAGGGAAGCCCTAGCCTCTGTCTTTGAAGGCCTTTTTCTGCTCTTCTTCACTTTGGATAGTGTTAGTTAAATTAGTGTTACTTTCCTGGACTCTGAGCCTATCTTGGGAAAGGATCTTTCATTCAACCCTTACAAATTCAGAAATAGAATTTCCAAGCAATTTAAGAGGCTTCTTCCTTTTTTAAGACTCTCAACCTTAATAGGAATTACATTTTAAAATGTCTGTCTAAATTTAAGCAGTTGATACTAACAATATGTATAATGCTACTATTAGCAAAGCTTTTAATACAGGTCTAAGCAGGCCTCTAGTTTTTGCAAAGTATTATGCTCATGTAAGATAATAAAAAATGCAATTATTAAAAAAGTGGACATTTTTCTTAGTTTGTGCACTCTTTTGGAATAAAATCTGGAATGTGACAGGCACTGGGGAAATTTAATATTTATACCTAAGAGAAACTAGAGTACTGTAGGACACAGAATTATTTTTATAAAATTGTTTTTACTTGTAGTTTGGGGAACACAAGTACACACGTGGGAAGCTCAGTCGAAGAGGTAAATGTTTCTGATGATAGTGTGCTTTTCTATTCAGCATGGCTGCTTGGGGGAGTAAGTTATTTTGAAGTATATAAAAGCATCATTAGATCTAACAGTGGATAATTTCTAAAAATAAATGCCTACTTTTTGTGGTTCATATGCTCATCCTAAGCAATAAAATTGAATTTGAGAACTTCTATAGTGTTAAAATAAATGAGCTCTTTTGTTTATTTTTTGTTTTTCTTTATAGTCCTCGGCTCCATGGCGAAATGCCATTCTTCTGGAATCTTGTTTCTTCAGCATTATCTAAGGTCAGTTTTAGAAACTAGGTAGAAAGTTTGAAGAAGCATGAATCAAACAGTAAAAGTTATGGTGTCAGAGGAAATGAGATGATTTTGTACTTCCTGAAATCTAAAAGAGGTTTATAGCTTTTTCTATTGTAGCAGTTTGAATTTGATCACTTAATTACAGTACGATGTTCTTAGAAGAGGTACATTAACCAAGAGAGAAAAACCAAAAGAGTTTGCGTGATGTTTAAAACTTTAGAAGGATAATTAAAATGAATGAGTCACCATAAATCATTCTAACTCCCAAGTTGCTCAGACCCTTCTCCTGACATATTAACAGAGTGGCAGGAAAAATAGCCTGTTTCTGAAGAGATTTTTCCTCTTCCCTTCAATTTTTCTATTTACATTCTCACATTTAGCTTGTCAAGTCAAATGGATTAGAATTAAATTGTAAAAGAGGCTTTTATTTTCCTCCTAAAGAAGAATGACCATGGTTTAAAACATGTTCACTTATTTAGCACATTATGTAATAAAATTGCTTTAAAAGCTACATTGAGGCATATTCCCTAAACAATCTTTTTAGGCTAAAGAAAAAAACTGTTATCTTCTTCCTCTAGTAAAATTCTCTTAATTTTTCAATACATTTCTTTCAGCTTATGTTCTTCAATTTGTACAATGAAGAATGGAGCTGCATATGCTCAGAGAACATCTATAATTAATAATTTATCAAATTCATTGGATGAAATAGATCTAATGATGAAATAGGAAACAAAACCTTGTTCTAGTATCCAATCCAAACTCTTCAATAACACAACCATTTTAAATTTGGAATTTGTGTTGACACTTTTCATAAAAAGAAAGTATTTAGTTTTTTTATTTTTAAATGAACCCAGAAAACTTAGACCAATATTCCAAAGAACTAAACCTTTCTTTCCTACAGTTGAACAATAACAGAAATTTTTGTATTTCCAACTTTCCTTAAGTAGTTTGGAATATTGAAATAACTATAAAATATTTAGAATATTTCATTCTTCTTTTTCTTTTTAATTCAATAGAAGGGCTGTCTACATAAAGATAGAAAAATGATAATCCTGGTTGTCACTCCACAACTACTGGAGTAAATTATAAAAGATGAAGAGAATGGGGTCAAGATGGCAGAGTAGGAGGATGTGGAGTTCACCTCTTCCCACAGGGGCAACAAGAATACATCTACAATGAAATAGTTCTCACACAGCACCTGCTGAACACTAGCAGAAGACCTCGGACACATAAAAGGACAAGAAAAGATCCCCACATAACCAGGTAGGACGAAGAGAGAAAAGGAAATAAAGGAGGACGTGAGCGGGATGGTACCTGAGTCCCTGCGGGGAGCTGAAGGAGAAGAGAGGTCCCCATACCCAGGAATGCCCCCTCACCAGCAGTGAGATCAGTTGGGACAGAAGGGGAGCTTCAGGAGCTATTGGAGGAGAGTGCAGTAACCTGTCTGTGCCAGACAGGACAGAGTGAGACCTCAGAGATGTTCCATACCACAGCCCTGTGCTCCTAAGCCTGAGACAGGTGTTCACTGGTGCAGATGGGGGCTGGGTGCTGGAACATGGGATTTGGAGAGCAGACCTGGGAAGAGGACTGCTGTTGGCTTTGTGGAGAGAGTCTAAGGGGACAGGAGTGAGGAGCATTGCAATCAGGAATACTCCTGGAGGAATCCCAGACCACCATAGAAGCGAAGTGCCATTGTTGAGTGACACGCAAAGGGTAGGGCCACCATTACAGCTTCTCTCCCCACACGCCAGCCCCTGCCTCCACAGGCACTAGGAGGGGCTCCCACTGGAGCATGCTAGCAAGCCCCAGGCAATCGCCGCCTCCTCCCCCTCCCACCTGAGTGAGCACATATGCCCCAGACAGTCACCACCTCTGCCCCCTCTTGCCTGGGTGGGGAGTGGTGCCTGTGTGTGGCCCACATGCAGAAGTGGGGCTGAAACCAAAGGTGAGCCCCAGGAGCAGTGCAACTAAGGAAGAATAGCTGAAAACTCTCCTTGCCACTGCACAAACCATGGATTAAACCCCCGTGACTGGCTCGGTAAACTCAGCACCTGTGGAACATCTGAATAGATCAGTGCTCCTGCAACTGAGATAGGTCTAGCTTTAGCAGCTGTAGACTTTGTAAGCACATACACATGGGGGTTGGGCCAGGTCAGAGCTGCCTCCATAGCATCCACAGGGGCTTCAGATCCATGATCACTGCAATCCTGGCACCTGACTTCAGTGGATCTATGCTGGTGGCCTGGTGAAAACAATGCCTGAGTGACACCAGGGCCAACTGCTGGCATACTGATGGTTAAGGTGGGGCTGAGAGCAGTGCCAACAACAGAGTAACTTGTGAGCTCACCCACAGTGGATGAAAGGCAACACAACAGAGCATGCTCACACGTGAACAGCTCCAGAGGAGGAATACTCAGAGGCTTCTCTCACAGTGGGAGTGCTCCAATTCTGCATACCTCATACCACAGGTCAGAAATACAGCTAAGAAACAGATTTTGGGACCTCTACTCCAACAGCAAAAGAGCAGACTCTGCCCCTGAAAGGGCAGTGACAACCACAGAGCAAAGGGCAGGCCCTGCTCAATATCCATGGCAGGTTCTAGTCACCACAAGACCAGCCAATCCCCCTAATAAGGGCGTGTCTGCCAGCATATACAGAGGAAAGAGGTGGCAGACAACCATACCAAATACAGCCCTCGCAACAAAAAAAGAAAATAAAAAATCACACCCACGCAGGCTACACAGGGACGTTCCTACATACAAATATCCCTCCAAGACAGTATGAGGGTCTGGCATCAGGAGGAAGAACCCCCAGAGCAGTTAGCATTGATGGCCAGTGAGGCTTGAGTGCAAGAGCTCCACAGGGCTAGAGGAAACAGACTCCACTCACTGAGGGTGCACACAAGGTCTCACGTGCACTGGGACCCAGCACAAAGCAGTACTTCCATAGGAGCCTGGGCTAGAACTACCAAGGGTTTTTGGAGTGTCTCCTGGGGAGGTGGGGCTTGGCTATAGCTCACCATGGGGGCATGGACACAGGTAGCGGAGGCCTCAGGGAATATTAATTGTCATGAGCTCTCCCAGAGGTCCCCATTTTGGCACCAAGACCCAGCCACACCCAAGTGCCTGCAGGCTCCAGTGCTGGAATGCCTCAGGCCAAACAACCAGCAAGACAGGAACAGAGCCCCAACCATCAGCAGATAGGCTGCCTAAAGTCATACTAAGCTCACATTCAGCCCCAAACATATCCCACAACATGGCCAGCCCACCAGAGGGACAAGACCCAGCTCCACCAATTAGAGGGCAGGCCCCAGTCCCTTCCACCAGGAAGGGTGCACAAGTCCCTGTAACAACCTCACCCACCAGAAGCAAGAGGAACTACAGTTCTGCAGCCTGAGGAAAGGAGACCACAAACGGTAAGTTAGACAAAATGAGATGACAGAGAAATATGTTGCAACAGAAGGAACAAGATAAAAACCCACAAGAACAACTAAATGAAGAGAAGAGAGGCAAATCTACCAGAAAAAGAATTCAGAGTAATGATAATAAAGATGATCCAAAATCTCAGAAAAAGAAAAGAGGCACAGATCAAGAAGGTACAAGAAATGTTTAACAAGGAGTTAGAAGATTTAAAGAACAAACAAACAGAGATGGACAACACGATAATTGAAATGAAGAATACACTAGAAGGAATCAATAGCAGAATAACTGAGGTAGAAGAATGAATAAGTGAGCTGGAAGACAGAGTAGTGGAAATCACTACCACAGAATAGAATAAAGTAAAAAGAATGAAAAGAAATGGAGACAGTCTCAGAGACCTCCGGGACAACATTAAACACAGCAATATTCACATTATAGGGGTTCCAGAAGAAGAAGAGAAAAAGAAAGGGACTGAAAAAATATTTGAAGAGATTATAGTTGAAAAATTCTGTAATATGGGGAAGGAAATAGTCACCCAAGTTCATTAAGCACAGAGAGTCCCATACAGGATAAATACAAGGAGGAAAACACTAAGACACATATTAATCAAACTAACAAAAATTAAATACAAAGAAAAATTATCAAAAGCAACAAATACCATACAAGGGAATCCCCATAAGGATATCAGCTGATTTTTCAGCAGAAACTCTGCAGGCCAGAAGGGAGTGGCACAATATATTTAAAGTGATGAATGGGAAAAAACTGCAAATAAGAATACTCTACCCAGCACAGCTCTCATTCATATTTGACAGAGAAATGAAAAGCTTTACAGAGAAGCAAAATCTAAGAGAATTTAGCACCATCAAACCAGCTTTACAATGAATACTAAAGGAACTTCTCTAGGCAAAGGAAAAAAAAGAGACCACAACTAGAAACAAGAAAATCACAAATGGGAAAGCTCACTGGTAAAGGCAAACATACAGTAAAAGTAGGAAATCATCCATAGAAAAATATGATATCAAAACAAGATGTGGCACATATATACAATGGAATATTACTCAGCCATAAATAGAAACGAAATTGAGTTATTTGTAGTGAGGTGGATGGACCTAGAGTCTGTCATACAGAGTGAAGTAAGTCAGAAAGAGAAAAACAAATACCGTATGCTAACACACATATATATAGAATCTAAAAAAAAAGAGGTCATGAAGAACCTAGGGGTAAGAAGGGAATAAAGACACAGACCTACTAGAGAATGGACTTGATATGGGGAGCGGGAAGGGTAAGCTGTGACAAAGTGAGAGAGTGGCATGGACATATATACACTACCAAACATAAAATAGATAGCTAGTGGGAAGCAGGCACATGGCACAGGGAGATCAGCTCGGTGCTTTGTGACCACCTAGAGGGGTGGGATAGAGAGGGTGGGAGGGAGGGAGATGCAAGAGGGAAGAGATATGGGAACATATGTATATGTATAACTGATTCACTTTGTTATAAAGCAGAAAATAACACACCATTGTAAAGCAATTATACTCCAATAAAGATGTTAAAAAAAAAAAAAAACAAGCAACCATGAGAAGAGGAGAGTACAAATGCAGGAAAGAGGAATTGTATTTTAAATTGAGACCAGCAACGTAAAACAACCATATATACATACACACACACACACACACACACACACACACACACACATATATATGAGGTTTTGATGTAGCAGTATGTACATACTGCTACATCAAAATCTCAAAACCTCACGGGAAATGCAAACCAAAAATCTACAAGGTACACACACAAAAAAAGAAAAAGCAACCCAAACACAGCACTAAACATGGTCATCAAACCACAAGAGAAGAGAACAAAAGAGGAAGGGAAGAAAAAGACCTACAAAAATAAACCCAAAACAATTAAGAAAATGGCAATTGTAACATACATATTGATACTACCTTAAATGTAAATGGATTAAACACTCCAAGCATAAGACATAGACTGGCTGAATGGATACAAAAACAAGACCCGTATATATGCTGTCTATGGGAGACCCACTTCAGACCTAGGGACACATACAGACTGAAAGCGAGGGGATGGAAAAAGATATTCCATGCAAATGGAAATCAAAAGAAAGCTGGAGTAACAATATTCATATCAGAAAAAATAGACTTTAAAATAAAACAATGTGACAAAAAACAAAGGACACTACCTAATGAGTAAAATATCAATCCGTGAAGAGTATATAACAATTATAAATATATTTGCACCCAACATAGGAGTACCTTAATATTGAGTTATCCAAAAAGTTCGTTCAGGGTTTACCGTAAAATGTTATGGAAAACCGCAAATGAACATTTTGGCCAATCCAATACCTAAGGCAAATTCTAACAGCCATAAAAGGGGAAATCAACAGTAACACAATATTAGTGGGGGACAATTCCACCAAAGGACAGATCATCCACACAGAAAATTAATAAGGAAACACAACCCTTAAATGACACATTAGACCAGATAAATTTAATTGATATTCATAGGATATTCCATCTGAAAGCAGCAGCATACAGTTTCTTCTCAAGTGCACACAGAACATTCTCCAGGATACATCACATCTTGCCTCACAAATCAAGCCTTGGTAAATTTAAGAAAACTGAAATCATATCAAGCATCTTTTCTAATCTCATAGTGTTGTGGTAAGAAATCAATTAGAGGAAAAAGAACTGGAAAAAGCACAAATATAGAGAGACTAAACAATATGTTACTGAACAACCAATGGGTCACTGAAGATATCAAAGAGGAAATCAAAAAATACCTAGAGACAAATGATAATAAAACATGACAATCCAAAACCTATGGGATGCAGCAAAAGCAGTTCTAAGAGGGAAGTTTATAGCAATACAATCTTACCTCAGGAAACAAGAAAAGTCTCAAATAAACAACCTAACTTTACACCTAAAGCAATCAGAGAAAGAAGAACAAACAAAACTCAAAGTTAGCATAAGGAAAGAAATCATCAAGATCAGAGCAGAAATAAATGAAATAGAGATGAAGAAAACAATAGCAAATATCAATGAAACTAAAATCTGGTTCTTTGAGAAGATAAACAAAACTGATAAACCATTAGCCAGACTCATCAAGAAAAAGAGGGAGAGAACTCAAATCAATAAAATTAGAAATGAAAAAGAAGTTACAACAGAAACCGCAGAAATACAAAGCGTCCTAAGAGACTACTACAAGCAACTCTATGCCAATAAAATGGACAACCTGGAAGAAATGGACAAATTCTTAGAAAGGTATAACCTTCCAAGACTGAACCTGGAAGAAATAGAAAATATGAACAGACCAATCACAAGTACTGAAATTAAAACTGTGATTAAAAACCTCCAACAAACGAAAGTCCAGGACCAGATGGCTTCACATGTGAATTCTATCCAACATTTAGAGAAGAGTTGACACCTATCCTTCCGAGATTCTTCCAAAAAATTGCAGAGGAAGGAACTCTCCCGAGTTCATTCTACAAGGCCACCATCACCCTCATATAAAAATCAGACAAAGATATCACAAAAAAGGAAAATTACAGGCAAATATCAATGATGAATGTAGCCAAAAACCCCTCAAATAAATAACAGCAAACCAAAACCAACCACACATTAAGAGGATCATACACCATGACCAAGTGGGATTTATCCTGGGGATGCAAGGTTTCTTCAATATATGCAAATCAATAAATGTGATAACACATTGTGATAACCACATTAACAAAATGAAGGATAAAAACCATATGATCATTTCAATGGGTCCAGAAAAAGCTTTGGAGAAAATTCAACATATATTTATGATAACTCTCCATAAAGTGGGCATAGAGGGAACATACCTCAACATAATAAAGGCCATATATGACAAATCCATAGCTAACATCATTCTCAATGGTGAAAACCTGAAAGCATTTCCTCTAAGATCAGGAACAAGACAAGGATGTCCAATCTTGCCACTTTTATTCAACATAGTTTTGGAAACCATAGCAATGACAATCAGAGAAGAAAAAGAAATAAAAGGAATCCAAATTGGAAAAGAAGTAAAACTGTCACTGCAGACAACATGATACTATACATAGAAAATCCTAAAGATGCTACCAGAAAACTACTAGAGCTCATCATTGAATTTGGTAAAGTTGCAGGATACAAAATTAATACACAGAAATCTCTAGCATTTCTATACACTAACAATGAAAGATCAGAAAGAGGAATTAAGGAAACAATCCCATTTACCATCACATCAAAAATTATAATATTCCTAGCAATAAACCTACCCAAGGAGGCAAGAGAACTACTCAGAAAACTATAGGATACCGATGAAAGAAATCATAGATGACACAACATACGGAGAGCTATAACATGTTCTTGGATTGGATGAAGCAATACTGTCAAAATGATTATACTAACCAAAACAATCTACAGATTCAATGAAATCCCTATCAAATTGTCAATGGCTTTTTTCACAGAATTAGAAGAAAAAAATTTACAATTTGTGTGGAAACACAGAAGACCTGAATAGCCAAAGCAATCTTGGGAAAGAAGAAAGGAGCTGGAGGAATTAGGCTTCCTGACTTCAGACTATCCTACAAAGCTACAGTCATCAAAACAATATGGTACTAGCACATAAACAGAAATATAGATCAGTGGAACAGCATAGAAAGTCCAGAGATAAACCCAAGCATCTGTGGTCACCTAGTCTATGAAAAAGGATGCAAAAATATACAATGGAGTAAAGACAGTCTCTTCAATAAGTGGTGCTCGGAAAACTAGACAGCTACGTGTAAAAGAATGAAATTAGAACACTCCCTAACACCATAAACAAAAATAAACTCAAAATGGATTAAAGACCTAAATGTAAGGCCAGATACCATAAAACTCTTAGAGGAAAACATAGGCAGAACATTCTCTGACTAAATTGCAGATCTTTTTGGATCCACCTCCTAGAGTAATGAAAATAAAAACAAATGTAAACAAATGGGACCTAATTAAGCTTAAAAGCTTTTGCACAGCAAAGGAAACCATAAACCAAATGAAAAGACAACCCACAGAATGGGAGAAAGTATTTGCAAATGAAGCAAGCAACAAGGGATTAATCTCCAAAATATACAAACAGCTCATGCAGCTCTATGTCAAAACAAACAAACAACCCAATCAAAAATTGGGTGGAAGGTCTAAATAGACATTTCTCCAAATAAGACATACAGATGGCCAAAAAGCACATGAAAAGATGCTCAACATCACTAATTATCAGAGAAATGCAAATCAAAAATACAATGCAGTATCACCTCACACCAGTCAGAATGGCTGTCATCAAAAAGTCTATGAACAATAAATGCTGGAGAGGATGTAGAGAAAAGGGAACCCTTCGATACTGTTGGTGGGAATGTAAATTGGTAAAGCCACTATGAAGAACAGTAAAAAAAAAAACTAAACTTAAAAAACTAAAAATAGAGCTACCATATGATCCAGCAATCCCACTCCCAGGCACATATCCAGTGAAAACCCTAATTCAAAAAGATACATGCACCCCAATGTTCACTGCAGCACTATTTACAATAGCCAGGACATGGAAACAACCTAAATGTCCATTGACAGAGGAATGGATAAAGATGTGGTACATATATATGATGGAATATTACTCAGCCATAAAAAAGAAAGAAACAATGCCATTTGTAGCAACATGGATGGACCTACAGATCATCATATTAAGTGAGGTAAATCAGACGGAGAAAGAAATATATGATATTGCTTATATGTGGAATATAAACAGATAATACAAATGAACTTATTCACAAAACAGACTCACAGATTTTGAAAACAAACTTATTATCAAAAGGGAAAGCTGGGGGGGGGGATAAATTAGTAGCTTGGGATTAATATTTACACACTACTATATATATAAAATAGATAACCAACAAGGACCTACTGAATAGCACAGGGAATTCTACTCAATATTCTGTAATACCATACATGGGAAAACAATCTGAAAAACAGTGGATATATGTATATGTATAACTGAATCACTGCTGTACACCTGAAACTAATACATTTGTAAATCAACTATAACCCAATATAAAAGTTGAATCTTAAAAAGTAACAAAAAAACTAAGAGAAAATAAAAAATAAAATAAATGCTCAAGTCTCTTACTTCTTATCAAGGATGAAAATACCCATTGGGAAACTGGAAATAGCATTTGTGCCCATTATATTTTCTCCTCTGTAACTGAAGCAAACTGTACACTGGTAGTCAACAATTTCTCACAGATCCTCTAGTTTATAAACAGCAATGTCACCAGTGAGGTGACGTCAAAGGTGGGTGGCACATTTTCTAGATCTGAGCTATAAAGAAGCTATTGACAATAGAAAAGTTATATATATATATATATATATATATATATATATATATATTTGATTGGCAAAGCAGTTATCTTCAAAATTCTCATGCTTATTTTTTCTACTGCAAAGCATGCCTCCTTGACAAAGATAAAGGTCGACACCTATCAAAGTAATAATTTTTTATATAAAAATATCCTAGCCCCTGGTAAATACCTTTTCCCTCTCAAATAGTATCTAATAAACTAATCTAGTTTGGACAGAATGCCAGAGTTTCATGTAAGAGGATTTATTCAGACCTCATCTCTTTAATCACAAAAGAAATTTTTAGCTTGGTAGCTATTTAACACAAACTCAGCATTTACTAAGTGGCAGACATTTTCTAAGAACCTTATTTGTATTAGCTCATTCTATCCCACTAACAACGTTGTTAAGTTGGACTATTATTTCTGTCTTCTTTATGAATGAGAGGAGTCTGAGACACAATTAGCTGAAGCTCACATACCACACAGTACTATCTATCTTGGACGGAGCTTAAACTCTGAATATTTGTTGAATAAATTAATGAAACAACCTGACACCAATTACATAGATTTAGCCACCATTTACAATGCTCAACGAGATTAATGAGCATGCTATAATTCTTATTCACTGCTTGTGCTTGGAGAACAATACACATTTTTCCTTAATAGTAAAAGAAAAGAAAAAGGCTGCATCCATCTTTTTAGGACATCTCAACTTTTGAAGAAGGCATATAGAAATACAGAGATATCTCTATATATATTTCCTTGATGTACGTACATATAAATATACCTGGATAGACAGAGATAATTTCCATACACACACACACACACACACACACAAACACACACACACACACTGAGCAAAAGAGAGACAGACCGGAGACCAAACAGTTCATCTGTATCACTGCCTTAGGAGTGAGTAACTTGCAATACTGTGCACTCTTTTTCTCTGTATCTAAATCATCTTGTGTTATTGGATAAGAGACTGATTTGGCTAGAGTAAGACAAACCCAGTTGGCTCCCTGATGCTTCTCATGTGAACATATTGTCTTACACCTGCTGAATATTACTCCATCCTGTTTTTTTTTTTTGTAATAGCCCTTTAACCACAGAATTAATAGTGTACTCAGAGGTGGACAAATAGAAACTAAGCACACATTATTCCAAACTGTTATTTCTCTCACATTGTCTTGAAGGCATTTCCCATTTTGGGACCCATAATTGGCATATTTGTCAAGTAACACATGATCAAGCAGAATTATAATTCTCTCTCTGGTATCTGGTGTAGTTACAGTTTCCTTACGAAATACGCATGCCTTTGGAGAGAGCCTAAACAGTAAATATAAATGACTTTTGTGTGATTTAATCTTTCTTTTTATGATTCTTTTAACATGCTGTATTAATATAGATTATTATGAATATGAATGTGGGTTGGGTCCACAGAAATGAGACTTGACTGTACTTCAGAATAAAGAGAAAAATATTATAGAAAATATAATCAGTGTTTAGTGTATGTGTTTGTGTATGTGATTCCCTGAAAGTCCACAGAAATATAGAATATACAAGAGAGTCTGTGTAAGGAATAAAGATGTGTCTGGAAGCCCTTCAGGCAACTGAGCTAGACACAAAAAAGAAATTAACGTACTTAAAATTCCATTTATATAATCTATTATTAATTATAACTTACAATAATATAAATAAAATTATCAATGGAAGTATGTAATCTGTAATTAATGTGTGCAATCTGTTATTAATTTTCCTTAAATATTTAATGTTTTTTCTATAATTATTCTGCTTCTAGTTTCTAGTGATAGACATAAACATAAAAGACAGTGGTCCTCAAGGAGATCTTAGTCCAGTGGAAACTTGGGACTGTAGAAGCAGATGAAAAAGAAAATATTAACAGAGGATAGAATCTGATCCAGTCAATGCAAGTCAGTAACTACTAGGGAATTATAGAAGTTCCTAAAATTCTGAGACTCTAGTATAAGCATGATTATAATCCAGATTATCCCATCTATCAAAAAGTCACCAAGGAATTAACCATATTCAGACAAAGCTAATTACATGACATATGAACCCTTTAGCCACATCATTAGAAGGTTAGAATATCATGGTCTCTTAGTTTAACTTTGGGTTGCTTCTTATGAGATAGGTTTTTGCATCTTTGTTTCCCCTATGTTCTACTTCTGCTCATTTCAGTAAAATTCTGAAAGAAACAAATAAACACAGTGCTTATGTTGGTTAATACTAACTTTACTAATAAATATTTGCATGCTACTCCAGTGATCACATGCTAATTTTGCTAAACACTGAATACCAAATTATTCAAGTAAGTTAATAACCAATCATCCAGCATGATCCTAATTAGTTTGTGAACTTACCTACAACTGAGATATCATACTTGGAATGGAAGCACCTGCTGAACCCTGTGATGAGCTTTGGCACATCTCCAATATTTAATTAAACTGTCATCTTTTATTACACCTGTGTAAAGCATCTAAATCTTGTTCAAGTTAATGCTAAAAGTATTTTGAAGCCAAACCTATGATTAGTCAAATATGGATATCACAAATTTTTTTTTTGTAATTTACAATGTTTTCCAGCTTGTGAGGGTGTTTTGTTCTTTTTATGGTTAAAGTTTGGCTAAAATAAATTTGACTAAGTTTGACTAATAAATTTGACTAATTTGACATTTGACTAAAATAAATTCACTAAGCATATCTATAAGTAATTTTTAACATCTCTTAATTTGCTTATGTGTTCATGAGTATTTTTATGAAGCATATATAATATTTGGAATAAAATATAGTATTTTCTTATCCACTATATTTTCTTAACCAATGGTCCTTTTTATTCATTGAAATTTCTGTCAATTGTTTTATGGTAATAGTCCCTTGAAAAAACTTAATTTCCATTTGCTATTCCAGACCTGGTGGTGACAAGGAGAGTAAACTAGTTGAAGCCTTTTCTGGAAGATGAGACAGGTAGTCTCAACATTTCATAGGAGATTTGTGTATAACTCATGAAGGTGCAAATTTTCCCACTGCAGAGTACACTTGTGTTAAATAGAGTACTTGTAGATGACATTTGTGGCAGGTGAATAGCTCTTAATGTCTTCTGAAACGTAAAAGATACCCTATTATGATCTGATTTTTTAAAACATATATTGCCTGTTTTTCCTTTCCTTAAAGCTAGAGTAATGAGTGCTGTATAATTTAAAATGCACTTAAATGTATGGTATCACCTAAGTTGATGTTACACATAAAAAGAAAAAGAAGAGGATGAATAAATCTGTTACCTGTATAAATAGTATGAGAATATAAAATTTCCTAAATCCCATAAATGCCAGTGCCAAAATATTGTAAATGTATCACACAAATGCATTTCTTACTTAGAAGGAGCCAGGCTTTTCCAGTTTTAAAATGTGACTCAGTAGAACCGGTACTCTCAGAAGATATACTTTGGTATCCAGCAGTAAATTGCTTGATTACTGATTCAAAAATGACTAGAAAATATGGAACTGTTCCAGCTTCAACTTGCCATTATAAAGAACATCCTGAGGCATCAGTAGCTTTGATTTTGGGGGAAATTTCTAAACTGTAAATTTACTACCATTTGTCTGAAATTGCTTACCTTTGTAGTATCTTTTGTCTAGGACAAGGGTATGAATGAGATGCTACCACAAATTAGTACACTCATTTACTATTCAGTGTTTCCAGATACAGAGCATTTTTTTACCAACTAAAATAAATTAATAAACAATACAAATTATTTGGTACTTAATTATGTAAGTATATATAATCCAATTTATTAAATTTCTATATTTTCTAGATAGTAATAACTCTAGATCTTTAATAGTTAATTTGCTAATCATCATTTCCACTGACTTTTCTAAGACATGTAATTGTTCAGCAGACTTTCAAGAAACCAACAGGCTGAAACCAAATGCTATGTGTATAAGAAGGCAAATAATATATATTATCAGTGAATGAATGCAAGAATTAATAACACATGGATACTTAGGGTTTACACTCACTTCAGTAACTAATCTACACCAGATTTATTTTATTACAAGTGATGGAATCTGCTATTCTCTTTCTGATGTACAAATCTTACTTCATCATAGGAAAGCAGGAAAAGTAATATGGTACAAATCAGAGTTATGCTCAAAAAATATGTGGTAACATCATAAGATTTCCTCATTTCATAACAACAGATCTTAAAAGAGACACACTGTTGGTAGATTCTAGCTAACTAGAGTACAATTGAAACAATTTTAAATAAAAATTATAATAAATTTTAATTTATATAATAGGGTTTATAAAATCCCCAGGAACAAATTCATGATATATATGTCCTACTATAACACTGGCATAGCTTTCCCCAGTTTTGCTTCTAATTAAACATTTCTCATGTAGAAAACAATGATTCCTGTTATATAAATATTATATTTATAATTCAGTAATTAACATTGAGATTATCTGTAATATTTGAAATTTTTTTCTTAGATTTTACATTTCCTATGCATCAAGTCAATGAAACATAATACATTTTAATATAATATTTAGTTTATCTAGATAATATTTAAGGAGAAAAAATCTATAATTAAAAAAAATCATCCTTTTTTTGCACATGATTCAATTAACTGTTAATTGGTTATTGCCTACAACCTGAATTTTGGAATTTCTTTTAAAACGTCAACATTAATTTCATAAAACTATGTCCACATTTGTTCTATCCTTATCTATATACTTGCTTACACATGGTTGAAACTAGTTTATTAAACACTTAAAAAGAACTATTTTCTGTCTGAAAAGATTTTAATGGTTGTTTAAAAAATAAATAGTACTGTCTTTACACAGAAAGCTATGTTGTAGCAATTAGTCAAATAAAAGACCAGCAAAATTTCCTGACTTATTTTAATCAACAGAATCAACTGAATACTTCTGTGCATCAACCATATACCTGCCTTTGAGACAAGTCATTTATGCCTGCGTTGGAATACTGGCTATTAGCACCTCACAATTTAATACCTACCAGGGAATTGCCTCGGAAAGTGAAAGGGAGCTGCCTTGCCCAAGTTCACACTCCTCCCTTGGGATAGCACTCATCTAATGATCATCAGAAGTGAAAGTAAAAAGCCCCAGCTCCTGCCTCAATTTGAGACATTTCTGATGGGTCTTCCCAACTCCAGGGATCCCTGTGGGGTATACTAATGTCATTGTTGAGACTGTATTGCGATTTTCTTCCCTCCCTACAATCCTGCTTCCTTCACTCCATCCTCACAGATGTTATTCCCGAGGTATCCCCAGATACTTTCTGCATAGAAATCTCTGCCTCAGTATGTTCCCAGACCATCCAAACTAAAATGCCTTCTGTGTTGAATAAGAAAATAAGAGCAGATCTGGAGGCAGAGCTGACCCTCAGAGTTTTCCTTACTGGAGAAATGAGTGTGAAGAGAAGCGCTGACATTTTTCCTGAGGCAGAACAGTTAAGTTAGATCCAACTATAGAAAAAATAGATAGAGGTCCTCCACTTCAACTGGTAACAACAAGAATGTCAATCAGCATTCTGGAGGCAGGGAAACATGAGTCAAGTGAAGAGACGGAGGAAATACCAAATTAAAAGCTTATATATGTCCATGCCACTCTCTCACTTGGTGGGAGGGAGGGAGATGCAAGAGGGAAGAGATATGAGAACATATGTATATGTATAACTGATTCATTTTGTTATAAAGCAGAAACTAACACACCATTGTAAAGCAATTATACTCCAATAAAGATATTAAAAAAAAAAAAAAGCTTAGTGCCAGCCTTCTCAGGGTTCATGGAGCTGAGCATTGTTTCCTCCACACTACGAAGTATTGACATAGTGGATTTTCTCATTCAAAATAAAAATCAATTTTACAAGAAGAAGGTGCCTATATTCCATAAAGGCAAGTAGAAATCACACTTGGTTTAACAAAATTCTCCATAGTTCGGAAAAGGCTCACAGTTGTTCTGTTAACACTTGTTACTCTATCATTCATTACCTAGTTGGCAACCTCTCATAGCAGATGACAAGGGGTTAACAATAATAGAACGTAAAATTTAGAAAATATTAGCTTTTATTTTCTTCTCAGTGAATTTAGAAAAATACTCTTTATGTGAATTTAATAGAAGAACATCTATGTGCAGCAGAAGCATAGTTTGAGAGCCCCTAGCTTAGTGCAGACAAGCTTCCTAATGAGAAAAAGCAGTGAGAAGACTTAGAATAGCTTGGATATTTGATTTATGGATTATGGAGAGCCTTCAAATTCATGCAGTCCATCCCATTTACTGACAGGGTAGATAACATATCTATACACACATAAACACAAATATTTTCAAATTTCTCAACTGATTATTTTAACTATGTTGACTAATTTTTCAGACCTTTAAATTTATGTATATTTGTACTGTTCAATTGTACAAGCAACCTTTTAAATAATATGAAAAAAGATCTTTGTTGCCAAATAATTATCCATAGCAAGAAATGTCCTCACAGAAAATGCTGATGAGAGACCAAAGAAGAAGGGAAAATAGTTCCAAACAATGATCGTATTATTCTCGCATTTGGCAGAAAGCTCTAAAACTATTGTTGCCATCAAATACATGTGTAGTCTTTCATTATTTTAAGAAGACTTAAATATGTTATACTTAGGATGAGGATAATTCTCCTCTGAATTACATCATTACATGTCAGGTGAACATACTGGTAATTTAATTTATAGTTTCAGTGGTAGAAACAGATCGTTTAGGTAGGTATAAACCTGACTTCAAAAAATGTATTCAGTATGTGATACAGTATTCCTTAAATATTTCTTGTAAAATACTGTAAATTCCTTAGAAATAAATGTCTTATCTGGTCCACTTGTAATGAATTACTTTTGCTGTTGAAACCATCAATATATTCAATGGCTATGCTATTTAATAATTTCCAGTGAGAATATAATAGTATTTGTTTCTATTTTGTTTTCTTTAAATCCATCTTGCTTAGAGGTTATTTTTCTCTGGTTTTTAACCCAATTTATTTTTACTTTCAATGAGAGTGAAGATTGAATAAGTGGATCACAAAGCAAAAACCTTAGAATTTAATCAGAAATATTTTGTGAATTTTGACCCAAGTGCTCTATTAATTACAACATGATCTTGTACCAGTGTAAGTATTATATTACAAGTTTCTCTTAAAGAGAAAAACATTCATTTTTCTTTTAAGTAAAGCAAATGAAAGTACTCAAAGAGTTTAAATGGGGAAAATACGTATATGGGTCGAAAGCTACCAAAAACTAACATTCTAAAGGCAACATTTTCAGAGATAATCTGTTTAATCTGCTTAGCAAAGACATAATTTAGCAAAATGAAAACCATAAATATACACAACAATTATCAGAGCAGAAAATATTTTTCTATAAGCACACGCTAAACACTAAAGTACTTCGATTTACTGCCGGCTTTCTATCCCTTTTCCATTTGTCCTCATTTTAGAATACATGACGAACACTTACTTGGACCAGCAGTGCTACATCCATCAGCATAATACAGAATGGGGCTTTTAGGTCTCCTTTTATGATGCATTAATGTGTACTATACACAGATTCACACACATTAGGAAAAAAATTACTTTTGAAACTATTAAGAATTGTAAACTACATATTTTCTATTAAATCATACCTTAAATTATAGGCCTATTATAAGTTAGGAAGTTGGGAGGACCCTGAATTTCTTGAGAAAGTTGGGATTGTCCTGTGAAAGCTCTATAGAAACATTTCTCAAATTGAGAATCATGATGTGTAGATGACAGTATTGAGGAGCATATGTAGGGTAAACTGAGGATACAAAAAGTAATTGTGGTGGCTGTAGAGAAAGACAGGTCCTATGTAGGGGAGAACTATCCTTTGCCTCCTCTCTGAATTATTTCTCTTCCTGAAAAGACGCATTGAAAATTTGGGATCATTGAAAACTAGGGATCAATGTAATGTTAAAAGACCACATAAAGCATCGTTATATTATTCTTTGGCAGTTACTTAAAAAAATATATATACAACTAATTTGCCACTGCTATTCTGGTTTATGCTAATTAAATGCCTAGACACTTATTCTTGTATGAAATTATACTATCAGCATTAGTTCAACTCCATTCCAGAAGACTGAAATACTATGTTTATTACTTATGTAAATTTGGTTAATTACACCCCAACTCAATTATCTTATTTATTGCATTTCAATTAGTACCCTGTTAATAATCACTAACCCTTTAATTAACTCATGAGAATAAGAGGTGTCTTGTTAAATGTAAATTAAATAGATTTAAATAGACAATAGATTGCAAATGGTAGATTTACTGCTAAAGCTATAGAAAACTGTTGCTGGAAGAACTAAATGTACTGATATCATCTGCCTTCATCTGTAGGCAAGAAGAAAATTGTATTTTCCTTAGAATTTTTTTAGCCCAAAGATAAGACCAAAGCAAAACCAAAGTATGGCAGGTTTGTGTTTTGTTCTGCTTTTGCAAAAGTGAATTAAATGTAATTTTGCATTTTGTCTTGCTGTCAGTGAAAAATTCTAGCAATAAAGTGAAATATAAAATAAAATTTCTGAATGTGGAATTACTTCTGAAATGAATGTTAAAAGGTTTAAAAATAATCTGTGATCACTGATTTATCTGTCCAGGGTAGAAAGGAGCAAACTATTACAGCTCTTCCCTAAGTGCTCCCTTGTGACCCAACAAGGAAATTAATTAGTAGTGACCACTATGTGGCAACAACCATGACTGCAGCTGAGGCTGAATGTCAATGGGCCGACACCGTAACCCAGTTTGGCTAGCATAAATGTTTCTGCTTTAGCCAGTTTATTTCTCAGAGGTGAAATAAAGACTTAGCCGAGATGTAGAGTGCATCTACTTTCATTTAATAGCAAGTTTTATTCCTTGCAAGGGAGTTCAAGAGCATTTCTGGACTCTTATTTATGTTTTGGGACTGTCAGTCTGTCACTGTAAACACTGGAAATAGCTGAAATGGGGCTTTATATATGTATATATTCTCAACTCTTTGGCTGTGGCAAGGTCTAGCATGGAAGAGTAAAATTTTTAAATGTTAGGCTAAGGCTTAGGGTACTTCTTATTTTAACTGAATAACACAATATAAAGTTATGTTTCCATAAATCTTTGAAATTTTAAAATCATGTATTTAGCTTTTTCTTTCAAGATTATAAGTTCAGAATTAGTCATAAAAATAAAAAATTTTAAAGAAACAAAAATATCAAAATGTGAAATTACTAGAGAAAAACATTATAAGAACACATTGTAATAACTTTGGCAGTCCTCAAACTATTTGTTTAACTTATCACTGTCAACATGGCACTCTCAGATATTCCTCTATTTCTTCTTTCCCTTTCAACTTCCAAGATATTGTTTTTTCTCCAGAAATTAGTGAGCTGGAATGCTATCCATAGTAAAAAAAAAAAAAAAAACCTGACTGAAGGCAATGTCTTACTGTGAATATCATGTGAGACTACTTAATGCATTACACATTTCTTTTTATAATGTTTACTTCATATCATATACATATCAAATCAGTATTTCCAGGCTAAAGTTTTATATTGTGTATTTATTCAAAGTTCTCCTTTTTAAAAAAAGTTCTCTATTCAAATTCTTTTGAAGAGCTCAGAGTGCCTATAGGAAATCTCTGAACAATTTCCTATGGTAATTAATCTTGGCAATATCATGGAAAGAATATCCTTATTGCCTTTCCCATGAAACTCTTTTTCTAGAGAAACAACCTGTGGCTCTATTCTTAGCAAAACTCTTCTACCCAGCATAACGAATGCTATAGAGCTCATTCTGAATTGATAGATCTGTGTCTTGGCTCCAACATTCAGCAGCTCTACTATCTGGGTAAATGTCTTAACCACTCCAAACTCCAATTCTTCATTTTTTCAAGGAGAATAGTAGTTATCAACATATTAAGCTTTATATGAGGATTGATGCTTTATATATGAGGATTATTTGTAAGTTGTTTAATGCAGTGTCTAATACTTAGTGACTGCTAAATAAGTAATAGTTGTATATATTAAAACATTAGAAGGTTATATTAGCTTCAGGGACAGAAACACTTTGCTTGATACAAATGAGAAAATATATACTATTAAGTTGTGTAAACTAAGAATTAGTTCTCAGGTTGAAAGTAAAATGATTATTATCTATTAAAGTTGCTTTTCCTTAGATCATGTAGCAAAACAAAACAAAAATCTTAAGTGCTTATAGGAACTCTACTTACAAGTTATGCAATCAAATATCTTTATAAACTGTTCTTATTAACATAGACGACTTCAACAACTACATTAGGCAGTTTAATTCCACTTAAAACAACTTAAAAGTTATTTTATTTTGTTGATATCATGACTGGATATATACACGACATTTTAGCAAACCACTCCACAGTCATACTGTGGTCCACTCTCCTAGTATGGCTTTCCCTCTGGAATTCTAAAATCCATTCTGCACGGAGTACACCCCAGACCTTCACCACTATTCCTAAAACACCTGCCAAGCAACTGTCCCTTTTTCAACAGTGAAGTTTATCTCTGGCTTCGCAGAGACCATTCCACATATAAGGCATGGAATCATTCAACCTCTCACCTCCACAACTCTAAATGTTTCTTTATCTCCTCTCACCCTTACTTACTTTTTTCTTCTTCTCCCAGTTTCAAAAGATAAAAAGTACTTTAGCTTGTTCATGTACAGTTTCACCACTTGATGTCTGATTCCATTTCCTCCTATCTCTTCTGAGACCTTGTCCCATTTCTTAGTCCAAAACAAACAAAGAAACCCATTATCTGCCTAGGCCCTTAGTTTCCCATCTAGCTTCTGTTATGTCTCTTTCTTTCATTTTCAATAAAGATCATGAATGAAAACGTCACCAAGGGTAATATCCACATTTTTATATCCCTTCCTTCAAATAAACAATCTTATCCTCACCTCTTCTCTGAATCATCTGGTAAAACTCACCAGTATAGTCTTTGTGGCTTATTCCAATGATCAATGCTTAGACACATTTGGTAACCCCACTGCAGTTAACACTGTGATTGCTTCCCTTCGAAACATCCCCTTCTTATCGCCCATGATAGCATTTCTCTCCCGTTCCTACTTTCTACTCCTAACTCAAGACCATTTTTGCTAGCTCTACTTTTTTAGATATGCCCTTAAAGTGTGATGTTTCTAAAGGTGCAATTCTTAGTTTACTTTCTGACTTTTCTATATCCACATCATCTCACCCCTTCTCTTGATTCAGCTACTACCCATACTAAAATTTTTAAAAGGTATGTCTCAGAGTTTTCCTAAAATCATCATCCGTATGTACCACCACACAGAGGAACTGCACTTCAGATGTCCAATTTCAGGTATGACTTATAAACTACAAAATTAAAATTTCCACCTTTTCTAAAATACTACCAGCAAACAACAAGAAGCCAAAAAGTACAAAAATCAGTACATCATATGTACATTATTTAAAATATGTCCACAGAAATATCCAATACTTTTCACCCGCATTTGGCAAACCATGTTAAAGGTGACAATTTATATTTAATACAAATTTGAATTCAACTGCCTCAGGCAAAATATAGAAATGGAAGTTTTAGCCTCTACTTCTGATGGGGCCTTCTTTTGTGGATTTCCCAACACTTGAACTTCTTCAGTACACAATCACTGAGCAGATGGTTGAAATGAAATTTTATTGTTAATAATCTCTGTGCTAAAAATGCATTTTAAGATATCTTAATGTATGAATTACATTGAAGTTCGGTCATCAAATCACTTACAATAAAGAAAAAAATCCCAAGTGCTGTTTTTTTCCACTATTCAGAATGAACCACTTACTTTAAAGAGGATTGTCTAATGAGTGGTTGATGCATTACTAGAGACAAATTTTCCCTAATAATTCATTTTTCAATTTTTTTTTTAACTTGTAAGTTTTTGGAACACAATTAGAATAATGGTTCTTAAAAGTAATCTGATTTACATCATGCTATACTAAGCAGATTTTTTAAAGAAAATGTTTATTACAGGTTACTTTTCTAATGCTTTTTTTGACCTAAATTGAATCTCTGAATTTTGAATAGCATGACTTGCCAGTATAATGGAAGAGTGGCTTCTGTCATTTATGTAGCCACAAGCCCTCTACAGAAGGAGAAAGTAAGTTGTATCGCCTTGCTCAGCTCAGTGTGGGATGAAGAATTGGAGATGAGTGATCAGTAAAATAGTCAAAGTTTGATACTTTTTAAAATACTCCTTTTACAAAAGAAGGGAACATTATTGTGTACTTGTAATTATACAGGAATTGGGCATGTTATCTTTGCAGGGTCTGATAAAAAAAGGAACACAGTTACTAAAGTGTAGATACCTCTAATGTTGACGCATATGCATAAATGCTTGCTTTAGCTAAGCTGCCTCAATTCATAAAGTGACACACACTTTAAACGCTTGATAAGTATCTGTTTTCCAGCTTTGGAAAGTTGATTGATCAAATGAGAATGAGGTAGTGGATTTAATAAGAAATTTAATAAGCTAACTTTCCTTTCCATTCTTCCCTCTACTAGAAATACAGCTTTTGTTTTTGAGGGCAACTGCTCTTGCTTTATTAATTTAGTATTTAATTCTGAAAGTAGAAATAAGAGAGAAATCTGGCTGAATATTTGCCATCTTAATGATCGTCAGCTGTTGATTTACCTGCTTTGGTGAATGAGGGTGGGGTTCCTTCTCCTAAATGCATCCCTTCTAAAGCTGGGGACTCCACATGTAGATGTGGATAAGCTTTCAAGATGAAAGAAAAAGAAGATGGTGGACACTCACACATATATGATAGAGATGATCAGAGTCGTAAAGAAGACATCTTGTAAAAATGACTTTGTTACAACATATTTTACATATGTAATTATTGATATATGCATCCCTAGTAATCATGGTAGTCAAATCCAATGGACAGATCAGTTCAGTAAATTCAAAATATCTGGTATTTTCTTAGTTTGCCATTGGATTCTACACATCAAGAGGACCTGACGTGGGCCTCAATTTTCCCAACTACAAAGTAGATAACTACTGACCAAAGAATTATAGCTAAGGCTTAGAAAATAATTTTGATATATTTTATCATGGCTGTCCTTTTCTGCACATAATATTTATCAACATTTAATTAGCTAGTATACACAATTCATTTTTCTGTTAGTCTCTGTGGAGACAACAAGGAACAAAGGTCATGGCTCCACAAAGCATTTCCTCAGGTAATTGCTCAATTTTCATAGCTCTCAAGCTCTTACTGTGAAGTTAGGTTATGTCCCCTTAGGCTACTTATCATAGATATTTGCTAACTCATCCATTTCTAAATGACCTTAGAGAAGCTTTAGAAATTGGAAACTACCTAAATTTCTGTAGTTTCACCAGTTTATATGTGAGTGGAATAGAACAAGGGAATTTCTTTAGCACATTGTTCGTATATAAATTAAAACAATAGTCTTAATGATGAGGCCCATTTACTGTTTATTCCACCAAATAGTCATCTGTATTCTACTAACACAGGGCAGCATAAATCACACATGGATTTCTTTTAGTGGGAGATGTGTGAAGAAGTTCGTTTTAACAAAGAAAGTGTGGTAGAGAGATTCCCCCCAAATTATTATCTCATCTCTGCAAGTGCTTATTTTTACACATTCACATGGCTCCTTTAAGTTCTCTATATGGACAATACAGGCCATAATTTCTAATATTCCTTCATAAATATAAATATTCTAGACTCTAAATGGGACATTTGTTTATTAAGAGTACACTGTGAAAGCTTTGTCTTCAGCCTAGCATATCCCTGGGCTTGCTTTACCTTAACATGTAACTAAGATATGAAATATTCAATGTCACTTCTCAGGATCAGAAAGGTCTTTCATTGGTAGTTAATTAATGATTTACTGACAACTTATCATGAAGAAGTAACTTAATTAGAAGATCAATAGAAAAATTATAGACCCACATTTTTTATTTGAAAATAAACTTGTGCTTGAAAAAACTTTATGCGGAGAGCACTAGAATATTTTCTTCATGTTATGAGACTCACAACAAAATGACTAGCTTCTGGCTATGAGCCCAGCTGATGATTTTTTATGTGTACCATTGTTTACACTTAAAAATTCCTCTAGAGTAAGGAAACAGTCATTTTTAATTGAGAAGGGTAAAGCCGTATTTTTAACGTCACATAAATTGATTTCTTAACACTTGACAAATCAAACTTCTTCTTTGACTATTCTCTATCCAACTTATATTAACATAATAAAATGTACTATAAGTGCAGTGTATGAATAAAATGTATTTTTAACATTTGGATGAAATGCTTTCCAATAATAAATTGTGATGCACTTTGATATAATTAGTGTAGCTAGTTGGACCAGTAAATCAGATATTGTTTCAGAGCTAATTATTCATTTGCATTCTTCTTCCTTCAAGTAATTCTTTTAACTAGAGGCCTATCTACAATTATGTGGCATTTTTCTTTGAATGTAGCAATGTAAACCATATATCTTTAAGTAAATGTTGTAAATTAAAACAAGGAAGTTATAAAATATCTTAAAGTGAAGATCAGAATTACATTTGTCTCAGAAAGGAAAATATTATATTTATTTATATTATTTATTCCTAAAATTTCAATTAAAATTTCAGGATGCATGCACTGTGATAGCACTTTGTTTTCTGTCAACTTAAAAATTCCAGTCTAATTTCATTCTAAATTCTCGACCTCAATTTTAAAATAAAAGAAAAAACAGCATTTTTTTTCTTCACAGTTGATAAATAATTAGACAGAAATTATATTGGTGAATCTGCACAACCCCAAAAAAGCTACCCATTAGCTTTCCCATAACGAGGAAGTCTGTCAGGAGACTATTCACCTTCAATGTCCATAACCCTGGCAAGAGAAAATCACCTACTTTCAAATTAAATTTAACCTTTCAGAGCATTAATTATTTATGCAACAATTTCCTTTCGTAGTGTTGAAGTACAGTATTACTCACATGCTTTGACTTTCATGACAATGAATAATTACAAAATGGGGTCTGAAGGAATCGAATCCTCTTGGTTGAATTAGTTTTAGGGAGTTTCTATTTCAGTTCTTTTAACTACATGGTACTAAAAAAAAACCAAATGCTTTCAGCATTAGAAATTTCTAATCAAATAGTATTTTGCATGAAAATTATAATAATGTAAAATGATAATGATACCTGAAATGTTAATTTGTATTTAATAGATTTTTTTTTTACACACAGGGTAATCAAATTAAAATTTAATAAGTCAAATATAAAGTTCAAATGTGAAAAAAAGTATAATAGCTTTTATGAAGTAAACCATTACTGTCATTTTTTGGCATACTCATAATTTGTTCAATTTACTGAGCCTAGTTTTCTTACTGTTCCAGACTGGAACCACTTCAGTGAAAATGAATGAGACATGATAATTTGGTGTCTAAATTACAAAGTCTTGGATCTCAACTAATCTCATTTCTGGGGCCTTATGCCCAGAGATTCTGAATTGATTAGCTTGGGGAGGGAATCAGGCATTGGTACACCAAAGCTCCCATGTTATTCTAATATGCAATCAGTACTTTAAGTTCTTTTAATACAGGGTTCTCAGCCTTGTTGCACTTTGGAAAGCTCTGGGAAACTTTAAAAAAATATGGATGTTTGGGTCCTGCATCCAGATATTCTAATTTAACTATTCTGAGCCGTGGGCTGAGCAACATGGTTTTTAAAGTTCTCCATGGGCTGAAATGGCCATCTGCCATCAGTCACTAGCAAATTCTAGCACACGTTTTATTCTTGTGGCCCAGATGTGAACCAGCTGTTTCAACCTACTGTTACTACTGCATCTGGAGCTTGTCACTGAATCTCTTTTTGGCATCATCTCTTGCACTCTGCCTTATCTTCATTTTTGGCACCTCTCAAGTGTGATTTATGTTCTCGCCTTGAAATCTGGGGAAATATCCTCTCCTTTTGACTTAACCTGGGGCTCCCTTTTATGTAATGTTTGCCTCCCACATGGATGCATAGGTAGTACTCCAATCAGATTTTGCAGGTTCCCACCAAACATGAATAGGACAAAGTAGACAGAGGCTGGTCCTCAATCATGAAAACTCAGTGTGGCAGGCTTGGGACAACTCTGGGGAACTCCTATTGTAATTCAACTCCTGAAGAATCCCTGAACCACTCTTTAATCAGTTCCTCAGCAAAACTTGACAAATACATCCATGCATCCCTGTAGACACAATCTTTCACTTCCCAGTTCTATAGCCTCCACTGCACTATAGAAAGAAAGATACTTCTTAATTTGGTAAATTGCTCTTATATTGTCTAATCTCCCCCATGTGTTTCCTTCTACTTGTCATCAATTTTCTCTATCAATCCCAGCACCTATAATTGAAATTCTGTTTTTTTAATTCAGATATATATTTTACCAACTAGTTGGAATAACCTGTTTAGTTTTACTTTCTTTAAATACATTACTAAGTTCCTTTTAGTTTTTGTCATTTTCAGCCTTTTCATACATTCTGCAGCTTCAGTAGATAATACTGAAATTTACGTTCATTAAAGCTTCAAAACCTAATCTCTGTAGTACACTGTAGAATAGCATAGTCACAATGGAACTGCGAGGGAGTCATTCAGCAACTGAAATACTCATCATGTAAGCTTTGTAGGTTCATACTGAATATAAAATTCGTTGAAATACTGAATTATACAGCTCTAGATTATAGTCTATCTCCTACAGTTTCTTTCAGTGAATGTGAAATTATTGACTCCTCCTGGAGTCATAACAAGTTGAGGAAGTAATTCAGTCTTTATAGTGAAAAACTATTAATGAGGGGATTTTTTTGCTATTTTGTGAAAAATGAGAAAAATAAAGCGTTACTTCTTGATTGTGGAGAAAGGCATTCTTCATTTTTTGTTTTTTATATAAGACAATATACTAAACACTGATTGACCAGGATTATTATATCTTTCATGTTACCTATTAATGATTAAATAACAAGGTGAAAAGTTGTTCTGTAATTCAAAAAAAGCAGTCTAACTAAAATGGTTGCCTTTCTATAAACCATTGTATCAATATATTGATAACTGTATAAAATTAGTAATGTGATTCTTTTTTCTATAAAGTTGCAATGGATGTGGTAGCTTCTTGATAGTATAATCATCAAGCTCTTTCTATGTATGAATCTTGCCAATATTTCAATTCCAAATTCTTTAATTCTACAAACAACTTCAATTTGGAAGAGACTAAACTCATATAAATCCAATTTTGTAAATTATTTGTTGACTAACAGAGTCAAAAATAATATATAATAAAACTACATAGGGGCTTCCCTGGTGCACAGTGGTTGAGAATCTGCCTGCTAATGCAGAGGACACGGGTTTGAGCCATGGTATGGGAGGATCCCACATGCCACGGAGCAACTAGACCCGTGAGCCACAACTACTGAGCCTGCGCGTCTGGAACTTGTGCTCCTCAACAAGAGAGGCCATGGTAGTGAGAGGCCCACGCACCACGATGAAGAGTGGCCCCTGCTTGCCACAACTAGAGAAAGCCCTTGCACAGAAACAGAGACTCAACAGCAAAAATAAATAAAATTAATTAATAAACTCCTATCCCCAACATCTTCTTAAAAACAAAAAAACTACATAATATATTAGGTATATGTACAGTACTTACTATTGTAGAGTTGTATAACATGTAATACAATTAGATGTAATAGTTTTAAGGGAGGTAAAAACACATAGATTTAGGTAGTAGTATGCTGGTAAATGGATGAAGATGGCTCTCCATAAAAATATATACGTATGTGTATATACGTATTATAAATTTTACACATGAAAACTTTGTGCACCACACAATATACAAATAATAAAATATACAGTACTCTTTATTCTAAATTCCATACAGGAAATTGATTTTCCCAGTATGTTTCCATCAGTTTTTGCTAAACTCTTGTATCCATAGCCACTACGGTTGCCAAGTGATTAATGAATATAATTTTGACAAATGTTGGTGGATATTTTTATTTACCTTAATGAGCAAGATGAAAGTGAAACATGACATGCATTAAAATGTCACTTTTATCAATGATGTAGGGAATTGGCTGAAATAGATGTTTTTTCAAATAATAAAAGAATAATTTTTATTCTTTTGTATTATTCTCAATATAAGAGCCAAAGTCACAACACACTTTTAAATTTCAACTGCATTTTTAACATTTTTTCCATTGCTTTCATGAGTCCAGAGCAGGGTTTTTGCAAACTTCTTAAAGGGCCAGATAGTATATAATTCAAGCTTGCTACCCATATGATTTTTGTTGTGACTACTCAACTGTTATTGGAGCACAAAAGCAACCAGCATGCCTAGGTTCACAGTAACACTTTATGTATAAAAAACAGGCAGTTGACCCACAGGTGGTAGTTTACAGACCCCAGTTTAGACAATGAATAAAACAATAAATCAAGTCCTGGTTTGTGGAATTTACTTACTTCAGTGGTGTAAATACTCCCACCCTGGCCAATTTCAAGCTACCAAAGGGACTTCACTGAAAGAGGATTTGAAAAGAGAGGTTCAGTGGCAGAATATCATATAGTATTTCAAACATACAGATACAAAAGGTATAGAGCATAGAGAATAGTAAAGTGTAGTAACAAAATTAGGAAACAATAAGTTTTGAGTTATTACCTTTGTTTTTAATTTATTTTTGATATATATGTTTGTGTATATTTATATTTATATATATATAAAACCAGCTTGTATTTATAAAATTCCTGAAAATTTAATAATCTGCTCTGTGAGACAATATAAGCCAGCTCCAGAAACCAGTGGTTTTTATATTTGGTAATATATAATTAAAAAATCACGTATTTAAGTAGTCCAATATCTATAAATAATTATAAATATTCCTTAGACATTGTTCTTAAAATTTTTGACAAGGCATATGTTCACTAGTTGACTGTCAACAGCTTTCATGTAAAAAAATATTATTAGCGTTAGTTGCACTAATAATATCAGTACATATGGAGATCTTTCTGAAGACAGACAAACACTGGATACATGCAAACAGAGTCAAACATTAGACATGTGTGGAGTATAATCTTTATGTTCTTCAAAAGTAAAAGACAACTGTAGGGAAAGAGCATTGACCATGAATGAATATTCTCAGGAATTCTATTTTCAGTTTTGCAACTGATAAAATAGTTTCACCTTTTTCTTTTTTCCAACCATTTAATTTTTATTTATTTTTGGCTGTGCTGGGTCTTTGTGACTGCGTGAGGGCTTTCTCTAGCTGTGGCAAGCAGGGGTTGCTCTTCGTTGTGGTACATGGGTTTCTCCTTGTGGTGGCTTCTCTTATTGTTGAGCACAGGCTCTAGGCGCACAGGCTTCAGTAGTCGTGGCTCTCAGGCTTCAGTACTTGTGACTCATGGGCCCAGAGTGCAGGCTCAGTAGTTGTGGCGCACAGCCTTGTTTGCTCTGCGGCATGTGGTATCTTCCTGGGCCAGGGATCGAACCCGTGTTCCCTGCATTGGCAGGCGGAGTCTTATCCACTGCGCCATCAGGGAAGTCCCTAGTTTCACATTTTGACACCTCCCCCATGCACAAGGTAAAGATTATGAGCCTTGACATTTGTCTTCTTCACAAGGGTATCATAAGAATAAGTGAAACATTATCCAAACAGTGTGCTTACCTATTTAGTAAAAAGGCATTTTCCTAAAAAACAAAGAGACTTTTAAATTCCATGCACAATATGACCTAGTGTGGCAGTTTAATTGTGGCATTGAATAGGCCTGTTGGTTTACTGTAAATACACAACAGGAACACAGATGCTGAGCTGTGCTGGCAATTCTGCCAACTCTATCCCAGTCTCTTAATGCCATCCTGTTGAGCACAACCTTATGGTGACATTAAGCGTGGTTTGACAGAGGGTCCTGCATGGAAGATGCATGACCTTTGACTCCTATATGCTAAACTTTGCTTTAGATAATCCTTCATGGACTGACCTTTTAGATTACCTGTTGTAACTTTGACTTTGCAGTGCAAATATAAATGTGCCAACAATAGTATGAGGTAGATAATATTCAGTCTACATGTATGGGGAAATGAAAGGATAAACACAAAGCCCTTTGTTTGCTAGCTGAAGAAGAAAATCTACAATCCAATATGAGTATTTGTAAAATGATCTCCAGCTTATTTGAAAATGAATATATGAAAATCTGAAAAGCAAGGGATATTCAATTTTCAGAAGTAAAGTGCTTGGTAGAGAAGACTTTACTAAGAAAAAA
This sequence comes from Globicephala melas, assembly GCF_963455315.2. Lineage (NCBI taxonomy): Eukaryota > Metazoa > Chordata > Mammalia > Artiodactyla > Delphinidae > Globicephala > Globicephala melas. The sequence goes on from NC_083318.1 coordinate 84,454,784, forward strand.
GGATGAAACATTTTGGTTTTAAATAATTTCTTTGTCAGCTTCTATGTTTAGGAATTTATGGAACAATTCCCTCAACTCCAAATTCTAATAAGTTTCTTTGGAGAAAATGAAAAAAGCAAAGCAGAGACTCTGAAAGGAATTAAGAGAACTCAAGAAGGAAACGTGCATGGAATCAACTCTTCCTAACATTTTTGTTTCTTGTTTTAGCCTTTAGGCCCTGCTAGAAAAGCCTCACATGTAATCCATTTTATAATAAATTTCCATTACCAGCATTGCCAACCAAGGAAATCAATTATATTTTGAAGTAGAGTTAATAGAGTAACAGTATCTATAAAGTAATCCCATTTATAAAAAATTAAAAATATTTATAAAATATTGGGGAATGGGGGGTGTACTTTCAAAAAGTTTGAGAAGCTCAAAAATATTCAATCTAATGTGATCAACCTGATATCCTGAAATAGATTTTTAACTTTTTCATATCTTTGCAAGAAAGCAAAGTAGATTCCGATGAAAAGTAAATTGGATAAATCTAATTTATTTAGGAAATCTGAGATTGTTTGATGATACATCTTGTCTTTGTGCTGTTAGGAGAGATTTTGTGTATGAATATGTATTGTGTATGTTTAAAATAGTAAGACCATAGGTTTATATATATTATTTCATCTAAAGAGGCAAGATAATGTATTTGTATTGCTATTCTGTCTATTGCCTTTATGATTTAAGTTGCAAATAATCATTATAACTTATCTGGTGGACAATTATTTGATGTCTCTCAAAATAGCTAAATAGAAATCACATTGATAATGAGGCCTAATTTGGTCAATATGTGTCTGGGCCAAGTGGCCTTGTTTTCCATTCATGTCCACAAGCTCTAGTCACTCCATCTAATCTACATAGTAATGATAAGAGTGATGGTGAATAACAGGAATTTTCACAATATGTTCAAATTTTTAATTCAGTTACTCTCTAGCCTACTGTACACTGATATTTTCTTAGGATATTAAAAAAAAATTCCAATGTTGAAGCCATACCCCAGGTCAACTGAAAGAAAATCTCTGATAGGGGGGTTCAGTCATCTGCTTTCTTTAAATCTTCCAGAAATGACTATAATATGCAACCAGTGATAAAAACCACTGTGCTAGCCCTATCAATAGTTGGTTCATATACATGTAATAAATAGGATGGGAAATGAATGTCCAACCAGGGACCACAGTTCCTAACCCCCTCTTCCTTCCCTCTTAACCAGTTTCTACCAATAGAACGGAAGTGGAAGTAATATATGCCTCTGACCCAAAGTAGGTAACCTAGGGGTTTGCTCTGTATACTTCCTCCTTCCCTATGGCCAGATATAAATATCCTAGATAACTGAGGTCCCATAGAATGGAAAAAATGTGAGTCCCCAAATAACCACTAAGACAGTCATCCACAAAAGAGAAGAGTCATTTTGATTTTAACTGAGCAAGAAATAAACGTATCCACTTACACTATTGAGACTGGGGTATTTTTGTTAAAGCAGTTGATATTCCTTCAATGCATAGAGTCCTTAATGGTGGCTAAAGAGCCATTATCTATCCAACCTTGGATCTCCTTTGTCAAAGAGCAATCTTATTAAATACTGCCAAGAAGTTTATAAAAATCTAAACCTTGACCTGATAAAAAAGGCAATTAAAATTATATACACAAAGTACATTAATTTTTCCTAATTTTATTTAGAGGAATGAAGTGATTTATATTAGATAATTTACAGTTAAAAACATATATGTAACAAAACTGGATAATTTTTATATTTATACACTAACTTTATATTTATATACATGTTCTATATAATTATGTTGGATATGCATATATAACACTGTGCATATTATGCTGATCATAGGTCTCTTAGAGTTTAATTTTTAAAAATTTGTTAATATGTAAAATATATTTATTTAAAGAAATAAAATATACAGATAAATTGACAAATAGTTTTAGATTTTGATAGGTAAAGAATGCCAAATTTTTAAAAGCACCAAGAGAAAAACAAGTATGTAAAAGGGAACCCCTATAAGACTATCAGATATTTCAGCATAAACTTTGCAGACCAGGAGGGAATGGCATGATATATTCAAAGTTCTGAAAGAAAAAACTGGCCAACCAAGAATACTCTGCCCAGAAAAAGTGTCCATCAGTATTAAAAGAGAGAGAAAGTTTTCTAGACAAGCAAAGGGTCAACTAGATTGGCCTTAGAAGAAATGGTAAAGGGATATCTTTAAGCTGAAATGAAAAGGGCACTATTTCACAACAAGAAAACATATGAAAGTATAAATCTCACTGGTAAAGGAAAATATATAATTAAAATCAGAATAATCTAATGTTGACTAGCGGTGGGGTAGTCACTTATAAATCTACTATAAAGGTTGAAAGACAAAAATAGTAAAAATAACCCTAACTACAAAAAATTGTTAATGGAGACACAAGATAAAAATATGTAAATTGTGAGTGGTAGAAATGTTTTACAATGCATTCAAACTTAAGTTGTTATTAAGTTAAAATAGACTGTTATAAATATAAGATACATCATGTAAGCCTCATGGTAATCACAAAGCAAAAATGAATACTAGATACACAAAAGAGGAAAAGAAAGGAATCCAAGAATACCAGTGCAGAAAATCATCAAACACAAAGAAGGCAAGAGAAGACGAAAGTAACATAGGAATTACAAAACACTAAGAAAACAAGTAAAATGGCACTAAGGCCATACCTATCAATAACTACTTTAAATGTAAATGGATTAAGTTATCCAGTGAAAAGACACAGAAGAGACTCAATTCAGCTTTAAGGACACACACATTAAAAGTGAAGAAATGGAAAAAGATATCATATGCAAATGGAAACCAAAAGAAATTTGGGGTATTTACACTTATATCAGCAAAATAGACTTTAAGACAAATACTGAAATGAAAGACAAAAAAGATTATAAATAATAAAGTGGTCAATCTAACAAATGATATAACATTTGTAAATTTTTATGTGCCCAAAATAAAAGCATCTAAATATATTAGCCAAATAGTAACCATCTAAAGTGGGAAATAAACAACAATACAATAATAGTAGGAGACTTCAATACTCCACTTTCATCAATGGATAGATCATCCAGACAGAAAATCAACATGGAAACATTGGACTTGAACCATACTTTCAACCAATAAACCTAGCAGACATATACAGAACAGTCCACCCAATAGCAAAAGAATACACATTCTTAAGTACACTTGGAACATTCTCCAGGATAGCTCATATGTCAGGCCACAAAACAAATCTTAATAAATTTAAGAACAGTGAAATCATATCAAGCATCTTTTCTGACCATAATGGTATGAAACTAGAAATCAATAACAAGAAGAAAAACTGGGAAATTTGCAAATATGTGGAGACTAAACAACATGCTACTGGACAAAAAAAGGAATCAAAACAATAATTAAAATATATCTTGAGAACAATGAAAATTAAAATATAACATACCAAAACCTATGGGATGCAGCAAAGCAGTTCTAAGAGGGAAGTTTACAGTTATAAATGCCTACATTAAGAACAGGAAGAATCTCAAATAAAAAACCTAACTTTACATCCTAGGAAACTAGAGAAAGAACAATCTAGGCCCAAAATTAGTAGAAGGAAGGAAATAACAAAGACTAGAGTGGAAAAAAAAAATGAAAGAGAGGCTAAGAAGACAATAAAAAAGATTAATGAAATTAAAAGCTGCTTTTTTGACAGTAAAAAGAATAAACAGATCTTAAGCCAGATTCACCATGAAAAAAAAGAGAAAGGACTCAAACGAAATCAGAAATGACAAAGGAGACATCACAACTGATGCCACAGAAATACAATAGATCTTATGAGTCTACTATGAACAAATATATACCAAAAAATTGCACAAACTAGAAGGTGCATATAAATTTCTAGAAATATACAACCTACAAATGTTGAATCAGGTAGAAATTGAAGTAGATTAATTACCAGTAAGGAGATTGAATCAGTAATCAAAAACCTCCCAACAAACATAATTCCAGGACCAAATGGCTTCACCAGTGAATTCTACCAGACACTTAAAGAGCAATAAATACCAATCTTTCTCAAACTCTTCAGAAGCATAAAAGAAGAAAACAGCCAAACTTATGTTACAAGGCCTGTGTTATGCTGATGCCAAAACCAGACAGAAACACCACAGAAAAAGAAAATTGCAGGCCAATAGCCCTGATGAACATAGATGCAAAATTTTTTAGCAAAATACTAGCAAACTGAATTCAACAATACATTAAAAGCATTAAAAACCATGATCAAGTGGGATTTATTCCAGGGATACAGGGTGTTTCAGCATCTGCAAATCAATGTGATATACCACATTAACAAAATTAAGGATAAAAATTCTACCATCATTTCAACAGATATAGAAAAAGCTTTTGACAAAATTTAACATATTTTCATGATAAAAACACTCAACAAAATGGGTTTAAAGGGAAATGCACCTCAACATAATAAAGGTCATATATGACAAGCCCACAATTAACATCATATTCAACAGTGAAAAACTGAAAGCTTTTCCACTAAGATCAAAAATATGCAAGGATGTCCACTCTTGCCACTTTTATTAGATATAGTATTGGAGGTCCCAGACAGAGCAATTAGGCAAGAGAAAAAGCCATCCAAATCTGAATGGAAGAAAAAATGTTGCTATTTGCAGATGACATGATATTATATAGAAAACAAACAAACCAACATTCCTCAAAAAAAACTGTTAGAACTAAAAAATGAATTCAGTAAAGTTGCAGGAAACAAAAATCAATATATAAAAATCAGTGGCATTTCTATACACTAATAATAAACTATGAGAAGACAAATTTTTTAAAAATCTCATTTATAATTGCATCAAAAACAATAAAACATTTAGGAATAAACTTAGGAGGTAAAAGACCTGTGCACTGAAAACCATAAGACATTGTTGAAAGAAACTGAAGAAACAAATAGAAAGATATCTATATACATGGACTAGATAAATTAATGTTGTTAAAATGTCCATACTTTCAAAGCAATCTACATATTCACTGCAATCCTATCAAAATTCCAATGGCATTTTTTGCAGAAACAGAATAATCCTAAAATTTGTATGGAACCACAAAAGACCTGAAATACTCAAAGCAATCTTGAGAAATAAGAACAAAGCTGAGGGTTTCACATGTCTCAATTTCTAACCATTTTACAAAGATAGGAATTAAAACAGTATGGTATTAAAAACAGACAGATCAATGGAACAGGATAGAGAAGCCAGAAATAATGTCACATATATATGGCCAATTAATTTACAACAAAGGAACCAAGAATATATAATAGGGAAAGGATATTATCTTCAATAAATGTTGTTGGGAAAACTGGATAGCCACCGGCAAGAGAATGGAACCAGACAAAAATCTTACACCATACACAAAAATCTAAGAGGATTAAAGACTTAAATATAGGACTGAAACCATAAAACTCCTAGAAGAAAATATAGTCAGTAACTCTTTGACATGAGTTTTGCAACAGTTTTTCTGAATCTGATACCAAAAACAAAGGCAACAAAATAAAGAAGTGAGAGTACCTCAAACTAAAAAGCCTCTGCACAGCTAAGGAAACTATCAATAACATGAAAAGGCAACCTTCTGAATAGAAGAAAATATTTGCAAATTATATGTCAGATATGGGGTTAGTATCCAAAATATATAAAGAACTCATATGACTCAATAGCAAAAAAACAAACAAAATCCAATTAAAAAATGGGCAGAAGATCAGAATATTTTTTCAAAAAAAGATAGATGGCAACAGATACATGAAAATATGCTCAACATCACTAATCATCAAGGAAATGCAAATCAAAACCACCATGAGATATCACCCCATACATGTTAGAATTGCTATCAACAAAAGGACAAGACATAATTAGAGTTGGGGAACATCTGGAGAAAAGGGAACCATTGTGCACTATTGGTGGGAATGTAAATTTGTGCAGTCAAATGGAAAACAGTATGGAGATGCCTCAAAAATTAAAAATAGAAATATCATATGATCCAGCATACTCACTTCTGGGTATATATCCAAAGAAAATGAAATCGTCATCTCAAAAAGATATATGCATCTCAATATTCGTTGTAACATCATTTACAATAGCCAAGACATGAAAACATCCTAAGTGTCGAGGGATGAATAAATAAATAACTTGTGAGATATGTGTGTGTGTGTGTGTGTGTGTGTACATATACATATCTATCTATATAGACAGATATCCAGCTATAAAAATAACCCTTGAGGACATTATGCTAAGTTATATAAGTCAGACAGAGAAAGACAAATACTTTATGATATCATTTATATGTGAAGTCTAAAAAGAAAAGAACTCATGGATACAGAGAAAAAATTGGTGGTTGCCTGAGGTACAGAGGTGGAGAATGGGATTGGGTGAGATGGGTGAAGTTAGTCAAAAGGTAAAAACCTCCCTTAAAAAAATAATGCCAAATTTATTCGTAACTATAATTAGAGAAAAGTAGAAAACAAGTACATAAGTTCTAAACTTATAGAAGCTTAAATGTAGAATAATGTAAATCATTGAATTAACATCAAAGAAGTTGGAACAGTAAGAAAAACTGAAGATATGGGACAAACATTTTTGTTCATATAATGCTTATTTTGGCCCAGGAACTTACCTAGCAACTTTATAAATATTTAAATACAAAGTAGGATAGTAGATATAGACCCAAATGGACAACAATTTCAGTAACTGTTCATGAACTAAATGCTTCCATTAAGAAACTATATATGCTTAGAAAGTTAGAATCACACTTCTAAATAAAACACAAAGAAAAAATTTTTTTAATGAATTCTTATAAAGGTATAACACACCACTGTGTGTGGAAGGTGACTACATCACACTTTAAAGGAAAATTTATATCCTCAAATAATTTTTCTGAAAAAAGTCCAGAAGTTTAAGCTTAATGAATAATATAACATAAAAAGTTAGAAAAAGTATAGCAAAACAATCTCAAAGAATATAAAATTGTAAGAAGTAATAAGGATAGAAGCAGAAATTAATGTTTTTAAATGCAAATTTACACTAGAAAGGATTAACAAATTCAAATTTGAAAAAGACAAATAAGAGGGATAAACCTTACTTAAATTTGATAATACAGAAAACAGAGGATGCATAATAACCAATACCTGGAAAGAAGAGGGAGATAGCATTGAAGATGCAACCAAAATTGGAAGCAATTAAATCATTATTTATAGTTTTATGACCAAATTTTGACAATTGAGGTAATTAAAAAATCTTAACAAATAAAACTGAGAAAATTTACTCAAAAAGAAACAGGCTACTTGAACAGTCTCAAGTATTCAATGTTTTGACTCAGTATCTTTCCTGAAAATGACAGGACCCTTCCTCTCCCTTCTCTTCACATGTTGTTGAACCCCTGCTGCCCAAGTACTCAAATAGTGTTCTAGAAGAGAAGGTGGCTACAGAGTAGCATCAGACTATATAAGAATGACAAATAAATTTTTATTTTATTCAGTTGCTAAGATTTGGGGTTTATTTGAGAAATGCCTGTATCTTGCTTAACTTACTGATATCTTGGTTCTTGTTACAGGTAAAATTCAACCTCTAAGGGATATAACAGCAGTATAGGTGTGCTTACCATGCCATAGAAGCCCAACATTATATTCAGAGAACTATATTCCCTTATAGATTTCTGCTCTTCCATTTTTAAAAAGGGTCCCAATTCTCATGTTTGCAAAATGGTAGCCAGTATTCCAGTTGTCAGAGCTGCATCTCATTACAAAGAAGACTATATAAAAAAGTGAAAAGGCCACAGGGAAAAGCCAATGAATCTTCAAAGAGATTTTAAGGAAATTGCACCCAATGACTTTCTTTTACATTTCAATGACCCAAACTTTGTTGTGTGGCCACATTTATCCACTTGGGAGACACAGAAATGCTGTATTTTAGCTAGGCACATTTTTCCATCCAAAGAAAATTGTGATTGTTAATATGAAGAAGAGGAGGATGAATTTTGGATAGGCCAATTACTAGTCTGTGCCAAATGGCACTTTTTAACATGTATCAAAATGCATCTTTCAAGAAGGACTATATATTAATCATCTTTGCATTATCAGCAATTGGCAAATAGCATATATAAAAATTATACAGAATGTGGCCAAGATGGTAGGAGACCCTGAGCTCACCTCCTCTCATGGGGACACCAAAATTACAACTATTTACAGAGCAACTATCTACAAGATCTGAAAACTAGTAGAAAATATATTCCATAACTAAAGATAGGAAGAAGGAACCACAAAGTCAAGACCCACATCCTCAGGTAGGCGACCCACAAATGGTAAGATAGTCACAACTGCAGAGGTCTTCCACAAATGGTAAGATAATCACAACTGCAGAGGTCCTCCCCAAGGAGGGAGGGGGCTGAACTTTACATCGGGCTCCCTAGCTTGGGAGTCCTGCACTGGGAAGATGAGCCCCCAGAACAACTGATTTTGAAGGTTAGTGGAACATGCATATAGGAGGACTGGAAGGCTGTAAGAAATGGACTTCACTCTCAAGGGGCGCACACAAAATCTTACACGTTACAAGTTCAAACAGAGACAATAATTTGAAAGAAGTCTAACTCACTTGCTGATCTTGGAGAGCCTCTCAGAGAGGCAGAAGGCAACTGGGATTCTCCCTGGGGACAGAGACTCTAGAGGCTGCCATTTTTGGTCTGTCCATCAACAAGTGTTGTCCCCAGAGCTTCCCCAAGACCTGGCCCCAGCTACTAGTAGGATGGCACTAGCCATGGGACTCCTGTGTCACACAGCCAGCTGCCCTGGGACCAGGACGTGGCCCTGCCTACTAGCAAGCAGCCACCACACAAGGAAGAGTATAGCAACAATCTGGGCTGGGGTATCCTGGTTACCAGTGTACCCACAATATTTGGCCCCATCACAATGGAAGAGTCCATGCAGCCCACAGAGAAGCACCCTTAGGGCATATAGCTCTAGTGACCAGAAAGGAGAGGGCTTCTGGGCCCCACAGGACATTTCCTACATAAAACCACTTCACCAAAATCAGGAAACATAACCAACCTACCTAATACATAGAAATAAAAACAGAGTTGGTCTTAATCAGGAGAAAGAAGAATATATTCCAAATGAAGAAACAAGAGAAAACCTCAGAAAAAGAACTAAATGAAGTAGATATTAGCAATCTATTTGATAAAGAGTTCAAGATAAAGTTTATAAGGATGCTAAATAAACGTGGGAGAAGAATGGATAAACACAGTGAGAATTTTAAAAAAGAGTTAGAAAATATAAAGAATCAAGCAGAGCTGAGAATACAATAGAAATAAAAAATACACTAGAAAGAATCAACAGTATTAAAGATGATACAGAAGAGCAGATTAGCAAACTGGAAAACAGAAGGTGAAGATCAACCAAGTTGAACAGAAAAAAGAATTTTATAAAATGAATCTAATTTAAGGGACATCTGTGACAACCTCAAACATACTAACATTCATATTATTGAGGTCTAGAGGGAGAAGAGAAAGGGGCAGAAAACTTACTTGAAGAAATAATAGCTGAAAACTTCCCTAACCTGGGAAAGGAAACAAACATCCAGGTCTAGGAAGCACAGAGTTCTGAACAAGATAAACCCAAAGATGATCACAGCAAGACACATTATATTTAAAATGGCAAAAATTAAAGATAAAGAGAGATTTTAAAAGCAGCAAGAAAAGCAACTAGTTACAAAGAAGGCAACTTCCATAAGATCCCAACAGCTGACTTCTCAGCAGAAAATCTGCAGGCCAGAAGGGAGTGCCACAATATAGTCAAAGTGATGAAAGGAAAAAACGTACAACCAAGACTACACTTCACGCAGCAAGCCTGTTATTCACATTTGAAGGAGAGATGAAGAGTCTTACAGAAAATCAAAAGCTGAAAGAGTTCAGCACCACAAAATGAGCTTTATAATAAATGTTACAGGGAATTCTTTAAGCAAAAATAAAATATCACAACTAGAACTATTTAACTAATGAAAGGAAAAAAATCTCTTTGAAAAGACAAATATACAGTAAAGGTAATAGTGTTGAGAAAACTGAACAGCTACATACAAAAGAAACAAACTAAACTACTTTCTCACACCATATACAAAAATAAACTCAAAATAGATTAAAGACTTAAATATAAGAATGGAAACCATAAAACTCCTAGAAGAAAACATAGGCAGTAAGTATACTCATTGACGTCAGTCCTAGCAATAGGTTTTTGGATATGTCTCCTCAGGCCAAGAAAACAAAAGAAAGAATAAACATGGGACTGCATCAAACTAAAAACCCTTTTCACAGTGAAGGAAACTAGCAACAAAACAAGAAGACTGACTACTGTCTTTTTGGGATATGATATTGAATGGGAGAAGATATTTATAAATAATGTATCAGATAAGGCATTTATTTCAAAAATACAAAGAACTAATACAACTCTGTATGAAAAAAGCAAATAACTCAGCTTAAAAAATGGGCAGAGGACCTGAATAGACATTTTTCCATTGAAGACATACAAGTGGCCAACAGACACATGAAAATATGCTCAACATCACTAATCATCAGGGAAATGCAAAGTAAAACCACAATGAGGTACCATTTCATACCTGTCAAAATGGCTATCATCAAAATACAACAAATAAGTTTTGTCAAGGATATGATGAAACAGGAACACTCCTGCACTTCTGGTGAGATGGTAAATTGGTGCAGCCACTATGGAAAACAGTATGGAGGTTCCTCAAAAAATTAAAAATTGGACTGCCATATAACCCAATAATTTCACTTCTGGGTATTTATCCAAATAAAAATGCCTAGTTCAAAAAGATATATATGTACCCAATGTTCATTGCAGCATACTTGCAATAGCCAAGATATGGAAGTAACCTAAGTGCCCATCAATAAATTAATGGATAAGGAAGATGTGGTATTATATTCAATAGAATATTAGCCAATAAAGAAATGAAATCTTGCCATTTTCAACAGCATGGATGCATCTAGAGGGTATTATCCTAAGTGAAATAGGTCAAAGACAAATATCACATGATCTCACATGATCTCATATATGGAATCTAAAAGACAAAACAGTCAAAACAAAATGAAAGCATACTTGTAGATACAAAGAACAAATGGGTTGTTGACAGAAGGAAGGGGAGGGAGGGAAGTGGATGGGTGAAAAAAGTGAGGAGGATTAAGGGGTACAAATCTCCAGTTATATAATAAATAAGTCACAGGGATAATATACAGCATGTGGAATATGGTCATTAAAAATTAAAATAGAAACCCTGGGAAATAAAGGAAAAATACATATGATGTATTACCTATTAAGTTAACAGCATCAGAAGCACCTACCTGAAGATACTATAACCATGTACTTAACTCATGATATTTCCTTATTTTCTATTACTATTTTGCTCTGGGTCAAAAATGATATCATAGAGATCCATGTTCAAATCTGGATTTTAATACTTTTTATATTTTTTCTTAATTGAGCAATGTAAGTCAAACTAAAAAACCTCTCTAAGGTTTATTTTTCTCACCTATAAACCAGTGTGATAAGATCTACCTGAAAGGGCTGTTGAAATAATTAAATATGACACTACATGCAAGGTGCTTAGAAAATGCCTGACACATGATAGTACTAAGTAATAGTATTTTTAAGCACTAATCTCATAGCTGAAAGATATTTAGCTTTCTCTTCACTCTTTTTTATTCAAAATTTTTGACTGGAAATAAAACATTTAACTATTATTGTAAAATAGTATCTAGTGAATAAACAAACTCATTTTTCATTCCTGATATTTTTTATAAAGACAAGTTTTTACACTAGAATGAATACTAGCATTGAGTCATTTTGTTGATATTTCTTCCTCCTGATGGAAGCCAATTTGAAAACAAGTGAGAGTGTAATATTTAACATATACAGTCCATCAGATAACAAAATATCTTCAAATAATGTTTACCGTATAATAGTATCTACTGTGAGGAAATTTTATATTTATTTCTAATTTAAATCCCACGTGCTCTAGTTTGTGGGACAAACTTATTTGTTCCTTGTGTGTTTGTTCTTTGTATATTCTTAGTGGAGTAACAGGTGCCCTTAATGTTGGAGAGAAAAATGAAAACCATAATTTGAACAAAACAAGAAATATTTATAAAATAGTGTATATAAAGAGTGAATAATATGTTAGTAGGAAAACAGTAGGTACCTTCCCATTATATTTGTTTTTTAAAAGGCTTTTAAAAATTCATAGAAGTCTAAAGTTGCTAAATAAACACCAATAAAAATAGTTTCATGTAGTGGAAAGAGTAGGCACAATCATTCCTAATAGGGTAAGATATTCAGCAATCTCTAACACCTTATTCATCCTCTTGGACACAGGGGATGGTCAGGTAATTGAAAAAGAACACAATAATACTGGGTTTCTAATGGCTCATCAATGCTGCATACACAAAAACATTGAAACTCTAGTTTAATAATTATGGTACACTGCTTAGTGAGCATAAACATAATGGTAGGGCTTCACAGCTTCTAAAGAATTTTTGTCACGCTTTACACGAAATGAAGAATTTTATGTATAGTTTAGGAATTATAATTCACCAGTTAATTTATATATTTGCCTAGTGTCATAAAAATCAAACTAATCAATTTAGCTTCTGACAATGTAATCTATTTTCCATATTCTTGCATAATCCTTTTTATCCAGAATTCATTTTAATATATGAGTTACATTAATTGAAATCCATGTAATTAATCACAAGAGATCCCCGGACACTTGCTAGTTTTGGTGACATTCTCCAGGAAAACAGCAAGCTCACTCTTGGGTAGTTGTTTTTAACCATTCTGAGTATTTTAATTCCAAATGCTTTTTTAATGGAATTATTTAAAAAAAAAAAACACTAGTGCCTACTTAAAGATGAGACAAAAATTGGAGATTTTTTCATGTAATATCTATACAAAAAATGAAGAACCAGGAAGAGTAAGAGATGAAACCATGAAAGGGGAAGAGGAAAAACATGGAAGCAGAAAAGAAATGGCAAAATATCTAGGAAAGGGCTATGCCTATAGGCTATGAAGCAGCAGCAGCGGCATTAAAGTAAATGAATGAAGAGAAAAACATACAGAGAAATCAAATTTAATATTACCCTATGGGTTAAGACTTCAGAGAATGAAGGTGGCCACAACATGTAGAGTTTAGAGAGGTTTAGAATAGAACAGAGTACACAGAACTGAACGTGAGTAAATTATTGGTGAACTCTTGGAAGGTGCTTTGGGTATAAGAACACAGGTCAGTGAAGTTCAAAGAAAAAAATGGAGCTGTTAGGAGAGTCTTAGAGGTGATGATTGTAAGCAAGTGGAGGCTTGAAAGAAAAGTTGAAGACAGAGTAATGATGACAACTATAGGCATTGAAAAACAGAATTTACCCAGGTGAAAAAGAGTTGGGAAAGTTTATCTGCTCATCAGAAACCTTTTGTCCTTTTCTGACACTCAGTGGTAAAAATAAACTATATAATAATAAATATAAAAATATTACAAAGCCATCTTAATTTATCAATGCTATATTCTGAAAAGTATAAAGATGAATCTTAGAGCTGTCAATAAGGCAAGAAGTGAAGTTTGAAATGTAATTGGGAATAATAGAATGCATGCAGCTAAATTAATGCTTCTTTATATAGGCATCTATATATGTATATGTACACAAACACACATAGACATACACACACATATGTACATGGATATTCTCATTTGAACTACTGCTGAAAGTGCTCAGTCATTTTACTTGTTGAAATGTTTAATTGTAGGTTTCAGAGGTGATACTTTGGAGAAAACATAGCTGCCTGAGACATTAGTTCTTGTTCTGAGGCCACTTAACCCTATAACCTTGATTAATTTATTTAACTAAAAAAGCTCTAGATTTCTACTTATGAAAGCTTAATTAATACGATAGTCTTTAAGATCCATTTTATATATTAAATTGTATTCCTCTTCTCAGAGTTTTATTTTAAATAGTCTCAAAAAAATAAGGTCTACATTCAAAGTTGCCTTCGTATTTAGAAGCAGAATCGGTATATAAACGTATAGTAACCTTTCTTAATCATCCATTTTAAGGAAGCCTTCAAAAGTGATGACAGCTCATACTGCCTTTTATATTTATTGGGTATAAAGTTGGAGCCTACATTAAATGCACTTAATGGCATTAATGCATGCATAGCATTCTTTCCATGTGTCACATATAATTTTTCTGCAGTGGATGATATGTAGCAACTAAAAATACAAACCACCTGTTGTTCAGATTTTCCCTACTGAGTGTACTGCATTGTTTAGCTTTTTCTACAGTGTGCTCTGTGTGTCAATATTGATTTTAGAAAAAGTAATAAAGGATCCTGTCAAAATAAAATTATAACCTAAGGCAATTTATGTTGCTGAAGGGGGTCAGCTTTAATAACCATCACCATCTTACTAGAACAACTGTGAAATTTCATTAACACTGTACTCCAGTCACATACCAGCTAGGTTTACAATTACTACTTGATTATATGTCTGTATAGATCTTTAGGCACAAGTCTCCTTTTTGTGCCCTGTATCGTTTGGTGCATGGGGTTTCTTTTCAATTCAGTGGAAACTCTATTCAAAGAAAGAAAAGATAATAAAGGTTGATATTGAAACTGTTCCTCAACTCAGTGCAAAAGTACTGAACACATTGCCATTTTAGGACATTTGGCATTTTAATCTATCCACCCTTCTTGAGTTAGATATCTATTTGAGATCAAGATAGAATGACTGTACATGTAAATGTAAACAAAAGAAAAAATAAGCAAGACTTTGGGAGACTCGGGGCTATGTACCAGAAGGAACATGGAACTGCCTTTTCTTCTAGCTCTGAAATGAAGAACATCCTCAGCTTCACCTGTTATTTATCAATACATGTCGACCCATCCAACAAATTGGAAAACAAATCTGAATGGGCACTGAGATGGTGAGAAATATAAATATGTCTACCCTCTTACTCAATAAGTTGATATTTCTATGTACAGTTGACCCCTGAAAAACTTGAAGATTAGGGTTGTTGACCCTTCACAAAGTCATAAATCTATATATAACTTATAGTCAGCCTTCTGCATCTGAGGTTCCTCCCCATCTGTGGATTCAACCAACCAAGGATCATGTAGTACTGTAGTATATACTATTGTAAAAAGAACCCACATATAAGTGGACCCATGCAGTTCAAACCCATGTTGTTCAAGGATCTACTCTAATTCTCTTCAATTATAGACTGGAGAATTTTAATGTTAAATTTTGAGTGAAACTGGCTTATAAGTTGTTTTATGCTTCAGTAAATAATATTGTCTTGCATGGTATCCAAAACAGGCCAACTCAACACCGAATGCTTTTCAGTAACAAATAATGTATTGAGGCAAGTTTCCAGTATACTTACACGTTTCTGTAGTTGAAAGGCAAACCATAAATTATCTTATAAAATATACAGTCTATAGTCCCCTGGACTACAGGAACATCGAGAGGTAAATTTAAAAGAAAGAGTTTATATTTGTCAACACTGAGCCCTGTCACCCACAGGCTTTGGATACTGAACAATGTTAAGGCAATCCTGACCAAGTGGGCAGTATGTTAGAAGACCATATTTACCAGTGGGTGATTTCCAGGTAATCATGTAGCATTAAGCCCATTGTCTAGTGTCCATCAGACCTCACAAAATCTGAGGAACATTTCTCATTAATCCTGTCTTGAATCTCATTCAGTTGTACATTTATACTCCAGTTTTTCTTCATTTCTGGGATCCTGCATTGAACCCTTATGCTTAGGGTTAAGCCCTTCTCAGCCCTGGTCTGATAGGTTGAGCCTTGATCCTACTTAATCTCTTCTGCTTCAGTTGCAAGTTAATTAAAAGCAGTTAAATCATCCTGCTTTGGTCCTAGAACTATTCAATTCTATCTGCCTTGTAATTACTAATGTTGCTACCTAGAGATCATTACCTTAGTATATTGATTAAAAGCTCTAGATTCTAAGTAAACAGATCTTGTTTTAAATCTAGGCCTTGTCTTCTGTTAAATATAGGTAAGTATATTTCTCCTATCCTCTGTTTTCTTATCTATTAAGAAAAGGTATAATAAAAGTTTCTACATATAGAAGTTTTGCAACGGTTTGAACAATATTCCTAAATAGAATATCATACTATGTGGTAAATATTTAATAAATGAGAGAAATATTAAATATGTTCTCTTATATAATCAGACATGTAGACTATTAGGACTATTCCAGACTAATATAGAAGTTTAATTCCTCCTTGGATATTGTAAAGTAAATGAGCAAATACTATTTACAGTGCCAGTCCTACAGCTGGACCCAACTGGCTTTGTCCATTAGAGCTGACAGTAACAAGAATTATGGTTCTTTCCTTCCCCTAAGAATTTTGCCTGACTCAAACATTTTTGTGGTAGCTCCACTGGGAAAATATCTATTCCATGGCTTAACATCTGCAATCAGCAAGAGTTCTCTCTGTCACTACTACCATTTTAATATGGAGACATAAGTGTGGATGGAGGCATAAATACTGACCTTTTACTTCACCCAGCCACCAATACTGTGTACAACAGAGCTCAAGATGAAAGAAGATCTCCCAGTTATTAGAATTATTGGATTAAGTTTCCTGAAATTTATCTTTTCAGTTTTGAGATCAGTCTCTTCTCAACAAACAGCCTACTAGGCAGTGGGCTGGCTTATATTTGAATAGTACCATTTTGGTCTCATTTGTACAAAACTCTCACTCTGGCCTTCTCTAATAAGAGGGAACCAGTGCCCAAATCAGAGTCTGAGTACTTCTGCAGTCTTGTTTCAAGTGGATCCCCCATCTAGCAATAAGGTCCAGCAGATCCTTTTGAAAAATAGAGTTTTTGATGGTCCACCTAACAGAAATTCTGAGTTAGGCATAGATTTAGAAATACCCTGGACCTTCATAACATTTGTACTTTGGGAGTAAAACCTTTATATCCCCTATATTTGAATTACCTGGTCTCTTTCCATTCTGTCTCAGAATAAGAGATGTTACCTCTTTACAAGAAATTGAAAGTGTGAAAATAGACTGCATGTGATAAAATCCTGGATCCATTATTTATTAGTTGGCTCAATTTGGGTGAAATGCTTAGGCTCTCTGAGCCTCAATTACCTAATCATCAAAGCAGGTTAAAACGTACTGGTGATTACACAACACAGTGTCATAATTTACTTGGCTTAAAACCTGAAATATAGAAAGTAACCAATAAATACAAGGTAGCAGTATCATTATTATGACTGTTATTATTACTATTACCACCTATGGCTTTATTCAGGATATGTCCCAAGCAACTTGATTCATTGCTAAGCAAAATCACGCACTAAAACTTAATACCCTAGACTTTTTCCTTTTTATGAGAAAATAAGAAAAAAGTTGTTGATGTGCTATCTCCAATTTTATTTCGCATCCACTTTTCAACACAAATATCCTGTCTTCTACTCCTAAACTGCTCCAAATTACCAAATAAAATAATTCATTTAGTCCTTATCCCATTAGAGATACCTTTACCCTGTTCAGACTCTGTTTTTAATATGTGAGTGACTCTGAGTCCCATCCGTGGAATAGGTGGCTCACACTCACTCTGAAACATAGGACCAGCTGATCCCTCTGGTTTTAAGACTATGCAGCATTATAAATAAAATAGTTCCCTTTTTAACATCTCATCAACCAAGCCAGAGTTTTGTCACAAGTCCCTCTATACTATCACATAAACTGGTTGGGTCACATAAAAATCTATTGGCTCTTCTAAGAACAAGTGCAGAGATTGCTTTGGTAATCTTGGTCTTGTCTTAGACCCATGTCCCAGTCTGACTTCCAACAGACTTAAAAAGGTAACTTATGCACATTTTAATACACCACACTTTTAGGAAAGAAGAATATTCAAAACAGATTACTCATTTACAAGAAAGCACTGCCTGTTTATTCCAGCTATACTTTATGAAGCCATTCTGCTAACACAGTGAGAGCTTTCATTTATCTAAGTCTCTGTTTTCAGAGCTCTTTGGGAGTTGCTTCCCCTAACGTTTTGACTGTCTGGGGATACACTACTAATTCTTCAGGACTCATAAAAAATATGTATTCTATATTTCTTTTATCTTTTTTTAAAGAAAACTTTCTCCCTAAAATGTAACCCAACAGTATTTTATGCATTTTTATTTTATCATACTTATTTCACTCTCAAACTATAGTTAACATAATCTTTTCCTTATCAACAGATTCTTGAGGCTGCAGATTGTGTATAATACCTATTTGTTTTCCCATTTCCCATCACATTGCCTAGCATGTCACAAATATTTATTGTAAAATTTGCATATTTATGTCATTTCTTGAATATGTATGTAAAATATTGAGTGATTTTATTAGTGTTTCACTCTAAAATGTAATGATAAACATAGTGAGATGAGAACTCAAATAAATTGAAAGTGATTTGGTTTATTTTAAATAATAGTCTCTTTTAACTTTTACTAGTCTTTTTACTTCAACAGATGACTACATGCTGACCATTCACAGTGCTCTTTGAGTGAGTCATTAAAATTTAATAGAAAAAAATCCATTGCTTTTCATTATTTTTACACTAGAGAAGCTAGTTGTTTTCCTAAAGTAGATGGACAATGGCTAAGGCACAGTACCAATATTGGCAGTTGACTGTGCTGTGGAGACTTTGAGTCATCAAATATTCCCAAATGCACTCGTTCCTATTGCAGAAGAAATAAGCTGTAGGGGACTCTTGACTGTAAATGGTTCTAGTGTACTAAAGAGACTGTGGTCATTAGTGAGCATGTTTTACTGAAAACACGCATTATGTTGAATGAGACATTCTTTTTAAGAAAGTTCAAATCTGATGTTACTGTTCAGAAGTCAAATTAAAAGAAATCTATAAAAATAACCCGTTTCTATTCAATATTTATGATTTATAAAATCATGTATTTCTGAAAGACTCCCCAAAATTACTTTACTCCTTTGCTTCAGATAGCATCTGAACCTCTTGTAGCTCTCTAATTCTTTACCTTAGACTCAATCTCTTCAATAAAGTAATATTTATTACATTCCTACTCTATGAAAAAATTTGTAATGCATTAGAGGCAATAGGATGAAGTACAAAATAAAATCTTTGCTTTTCAGATTTTGCAATAGTGGAAAAATATATAAACGCACAAAATAATTAAATAAAATGAAATAGGTGATTAAGTGCTTAATAATTCAGAAAGTTATAGGTGTTAAGAACGATTTGATGTGAAGTAAAGAAAGACTTGAATAATGGCATGAAAGTTGAGCTAGAAAGATAAGAATAACTTAAATAGAATAGGAAAGGATGAGGAATACCTTGAATATAAGCATAAAATAATTTAGTCATCTATGTCCATAGTGTATTCAAAGAAAAATTTATCTTGCCCCTAGAGAAGTAGGATACATAATATAGGTAACTAGTAGAATTTAAAATTTGGCAATGTAAAATTTGTTTAAATTCACTTTGTTGTTAAGAAAAATCTCCCATTATCTGCATATCACAGAGATCTTCCATGGCCTTTATTATAAGAATTCTAGCATCATCAACTTGCTTGTCATGCCAATAACTGCTCTCAAAGAAAACTGCTTCTGCCAGAGCCCTGCTGCAGGATGCAGCCTTAAGCAGCTAGATTCAACAATACCCACTGAGTCTTCACATCACTTACCCTTTCCCTAATTACAATTTATGTGAGCAAGGAAGAACATCTGACCCAAGGGCAGCTAATACAAATTTATGGCTTAGATTACTATAAAAAGGTGCAACTAGGGTTTTAATTATACTGAAACAATCATGTTTTTTCTCTTGATAGTCTTAGAAGAATTGGCCAGTATGTATAAATAAGAGAATTAAACAGATAAAGACAACTAGGGAATGTAGTTGGGTTCAATTACTGCACAGTATCTGATTAAACCATCACGTATTTCTGGTGCTGGGTGTCTGGAACTGACTTGGGCTGTGAATGATATTTCTTGTTCCACAACAAGGTCTTCCCATATGAGAGTTCCTGTACTTGGATTTCTTTGAAGTTTCACTTAGTTTATTTCCCTGTATATATTTATGTATACCCCAACCCCTTAACCTAACCTGGCATTAGGATGTCTGTTTATTATATTCCAAGAGTTTACTAAAGTATGCCCTAGAGGTGCTTGAGGGCATTTGTATATGGTTTTCTCTCTGCCTGAAATACTTTCTACTCTCCTTACCTTCACTAAGCTAATAAGTATTTATCTTTATAGAATTAGTTCAGAGGCACATTTCATGCCTTCAAACATTTAAATATCTGAAAGCTGACAAGTTTTAAGACATGACAAATGATATTTATGACTCTACTGGAAAGAATTACTTTGATCTAGATTTAAAAGAATGAAAAGTAATTAATACCAACATAAGTAAAAATTATTTTATCATGGAGGTTGTTAAATAAGTATTAAGTGAGGTATTACATAAATTTTTGAAGAAAACTAGAATAAATTCAGTGATAGAGTTAGTGTAGAGATCATATATGATGAAAAATTATTTTGAGTTGTGCTTTGAAAATGTTATTTTGAGTTGTGTTCACTGACTGCTAGGTTATCACTACAAATTAACATTCTATTAGAATTTATAAAGGTGTAAACTAGATTTATGACAGGAAAAGAATAGATAACATATTCACTAGATTCTCTCAGATGATACAGATATCTTTCATCCATTTCTTGATGGTTCTGAAAAGAGCATGTTTCTGAATTACAGTCTTAAACTATTCTGCCTGTAAGAATTTTATGAAAATGTCAATGGGATTTAAGCTGTTTTGTGGCTAAAGTATCTATTTTATATAGTGAAAGAAATTATTTTACATTATAATAAAAGTCTTTATTGCCAAATGTATTTTAATGCTCTATATGGAGAAGTTTTTGGTGTCCAGGGTTTTGCTAAAGTTAAAGAAACCCAAGTGCTGAGCAGTGAAGTTTACATGTGCCTAAAATTCCTTAACTGTTCAGCCTCTACAAATACTCTCCAAAGCCTTCTTCATCTAACCCTGTCTCATATTTCATTGCAATGCTTGCCAATCAGTTACAGTCTTTGGCCCCATGTCACTTTCATCCCACTGGATGACTGTCATGGGAGCTGCCCAATGGTGCGCTGCTAATGAGGCAGCTTAAAGAGCAGCTGGGGATGTGAAATTGCTGGATTAGGGTCAAGGCCAAGAGAGAAAATGGATTAGAGAGATAGAGTCTGAATGACTGCCAATAAGCAGGGGTTCTATTATCCTGCTAAAGCAGGACATTCATTACCATCTATTGTAACATAATTTGGGTTTAGTCAAGCTGTCTCTCCCTCTCTTTGGATTCACAATTCATAAGCCACAAATGATCCAAAGGGTGCACTGTCCCTTGTGGCCTTGTAACCCTGGGTGAGGGAGAAGCATGGCAGAAATGAATGAGCTATGAAGTCCCTAATGTAAGCACCATCAGGGCCAACACCTTGTTCCTTGGAGCTGTGACATAAGTTGTAGGACCATTGCCAAAATAGTTTTGCATCTCTCTGGAGCCAGTTTGCTCATTAAGCAAAGATAAAATAAAAAGTGCTTTTTTTATCCTTTACAAAAATCAAATCATAATGCTAATGGCTGGTATCTCCATACTAATTTCTTCTAGTTACTGGTAATATTACTGCACAGGAACAGAAGTTTGTTTTTCCATAAGGATACAAACTTTTAGTTTTTTAGACCTAGTTCTTCCAAGTGTCAGAATAATCTGTTCCTCTATTTTTCAGTTGGTTTGTGTTGTTTCTACACATGAAAAATGACATGTACAAAATTCTCATTTTTTTCCTTTAATCACAAAGCTTGCTTCCCTTTAAATAGGATAAATGTACCTCCCCTTCTTCTTTTCTTCTTGTACCTCTACTGATCTGTTTCAATTATACTACTTATTACCATTTGGATTCCGTGCTAAAGCCCACCTGCCATCTGAACTAATGGGTCCATAGTGTTATTTTCTATGTGCTGTACTCAGGAAGGCAAATGAGCTTGATGAAAAGAGAGCAAGTGCAGTAATTCAGAGCAAATTAACCAAGTCATAGTGAATATAATTAATCACTGTAGTAAAGTAAGGAAAAGAAAATTCTTAGCCTGATTGATAGACACTGCTTACGTCAGTCTGTGGCAGGTGGACCTCCCAGAGCATCCTCTACACCTACCAGAAGGTCACTTCTATATCACAGATAAAAGTACAAGAAGTACAACTGTAGTCCTTATGGATCTGTTAAATGTGGCTTTACCATAGGTGATTTTTAAATTGTTCTTGCTTTTTTTGGAGTGTGTACGATTCAATCCACGTTGGCTTTCTTTCCTTAGGAGCTAAAGTTTCATCTTATATGTATGACTGTTTCACCTGCCATTACCTAGTGTAAATTTGCTATATTTCATCTCATTATTTCCATGTATGCTTTATATAGAGACTGTCTTAATATTTTTTTTAAGTTTTGGTGTTTTGACTTTAAATGCTTACCAGCATAGATATTTCAAACTGCCTCCACAAACTGGAAAAAATGACCCATTAGCAAAGCCTGCTGCTGATTCTTCCAAAGAATTGCTTTATAAATATGTATTTTGAAATTTATAAACACATTTCCTTACTTAATTCTTAGAAAAAGAATTGCCTCTTAATGGATTCAGGTCATTTAATGTTATGGTTCAGCGTGTTGTCATAATAACAGCTCTGATACCTAACAATAAAATACCACATTCTGATCAACAGTATCTGTGAACTCTTAACAAAGCCATCTTTCCTGAAGGCATGAAGTGCTAAAAACTGGTTTTCTTCTGTGTGGAAACATATTAATGTTCCTGGTAATTTAAGACAATTGATTAATTGTAGCTATTTCCTTTTACTGAAGATAATGTGGTTTATGTGTGGAGATTGACCTAATAGGTATTTTTAATGCTAATACAACATATAAGAATGAATGTGTTAAGTAGATCTTTGAGCATGTGAATGCTAGGTACTCAAAATCTATGAAATCTAGTCTTCTTATAACCTATTGAATGATACACATGGTCTTAAGTAATAATGGACCTCTATTTTAGAAAAAGTATGTGTCACATTCATAAAGATTGCTCTACTGAGATGAAGTTTCCATTCCCAGTTTCTTCAAGAAACAAATCCCTGTCCTGATTCATGTTTGTTTCTTTAACAATGTGGAGTCTATGAGTTAGAGGTTGGAGAAAGATATTTTCAGGAAATACTTGCCTAAAGTAATGAATGGAAATCAAAATAATTGATTGGAGAAAGGAAGGGGGAGGGGAAGGGGGAAGGAGAAAAGGTTTTTTATATAGCTGTCAGTAAATTATAAAGGATTCTACCACTAGAATTTTATTTTGTTGGGGGATGGCAGGTGATTGGTAAAGAGTATAGAAATTTAAAAGGTAGACAATCGAGTCTTAATTACTCAGTGTAATGAAGATGGTGAGGGGATTCTGGTTCTCTGTGGGTAAGTTCATGGGCAAGGACAAAATTGCCAGTGATGCTGGGTTAGATAAACCTTTCCTGGAGCAGAGGTTGAGAGATGGGCTTGGATAAGAGGCAAGCAGAAGTTTTAAACATGATTCTTTCATAGGACCTTTAAAGTTTTCACTACAATTACAAAAACCATGATATGCTTAGTAAATTTGTAGACAGTGAGGGGGCTGAATTTAGCAAAGGGCAAAAACAGAATCAGCTTCTAGATGAGAAGATATATGTTACAACGATAGCTCTCAGGCATAGTAACAGACCCAAAGACATGACGTGCCTTTTAAATGGTACCAAGACACAATACTTGGTCAGATGCTGCTCACAGGTTGGCTGTATACCATTATATTTTGGTAATAATAATTGTGCTTATTTAGTTAGTTTTTACTGTGAGACAGGTAGTGAACTAAGTTCCTTAAGCTTCATCACCTACCTCTTCTATAAGGAAATGTATTTTCTTATTTTTCCCCCAAAGAGAAAATGAATGCTTAGAGTTTAAGTAATTTGCCTTAAATCACCCAGCTATTACATTGCAAAGTTGAAATTCAAATCCAGGCAGTCTGGCTCCACAGCCCATGCTCTTAACCACTGAACTAGACTAGTAAGAAAGGAAATGTTAATGTGCTCCACTAAGCATTGCATTTCTGCCAGGGAATGACTTTAATACGAAGAGAGAATTGGCCTTTTGAAATGAAGCCCTAAGGGGTAAAGAACAAATAGAAACTCTGAAATAAATAGAATGATGACCATGTTTATAGAAGTATGTTTTAACATTCTAATTCATTCATCAAATATGTTTACCCATTTAGCTTGTAGGAGAGTTACAGTACTACTCAATGGGCTTCTGGAAAATATATTAATTTAGCATATGTTTAAACTGATTTAATATCCTATTTTCCAACCCTTCCCTTTACTTATTTCTAGTCGACAGTCAAGGAATAAACAGACAAAATATTTTCCTCAACAGTCTATAATCTTCTAGAAATTAATGGTAGGATTTTTCCAACCTCTGTGGTTATTTCTCAAGCACCTCATTTGAAACTTACTAGCATGTGGATATGGGTATGAATCAAATATTTTCCTTAAAAATGTTAATTTAATACTGTGGTTTAGGTGACACTTAATGGTTTAGGAAAGTATAAGTGTCAACACACATACTCTTATCTCTACCACCATTCCTCCCCCACACTTACATAAAATAACCATTACTTTTTGTAGGCCAATGCAAAAGTTTATATTCTTAAAATAGTTACATATGAGTAGAAACAGCTAATAACCCCCAACAGCTTATAAAACATATGCTTTTTAATTCTGTTTGTGAAAAAGAAAATACTTTGTTATTTTAATAACTATTTTCTCCCTTAGCTCATTAAGATATTTTCCCGGAAGCTTCAAGAACCCATTTCATATCTGCAAGCCTCCCCCAAATCCTCACAAACAGTGACATTACTGGCACCAATAATTAGAGCTGGAGCAGAGAATACAGATGAGAAGTACTGTGTAAATCACCTTGTTATCATTCTGCTACTTTTATCTGTCCACTGTGGCTTGTGGTTCTTGCTGCAGGAGCTCATCCTGGCTGGGTAAAAACCACAATCCAGTTGCAGACCAAAACCAATTGCTCTCATAGGAATGCTGACAAAAATGGGAATTATGGGAACTTCTGCAGATTACCCAGTCCATATTTTGCAGTCACATTCTTGACGGCATGTACATTTTCCTTTTGGTAAATGCTAGGTCTGTACTGCAGTTCAGTGTTATTCTGAAATAACTGGCACTCAACAAGTTGATACTAACGCCCTCTTGGGTTGGCTGGATTCCTACAATCCACTTACTAGTTCTCACTTTTTGGCTACAATGGCTTATCTTTTTTCTCTTGTTCTTGGCAACTGTCTCAGGGGTAAGAATGTGGAAAGATTATCATAATTGTTAATGAAAGAGCATTGTGAAATACGGGTGAAATAATCTGTATATAGAAAAGATCATTCTATGTTAAAAAAGCCCATTTTGCCTTTGAGCTTCCAAAGTTTGTGTTTTGTTTATTTTTTTAAAGCAATGCAGCGAACATGTTTCTATGGGATTATGTTTTTTTCTTTGCAGGATATAAAAGTAAGATATAACATATATATGTTTATTTATGTCATATATATATGTTATGTCAATTTTGCTAAGTCAACAAGTTTTTACTTTTGGAAAAGAGAATTTAAAAATTTGTTCTTAATTTGTGTATAATAAAATATTTTGTATTTATATCTATTTTCCTTATATAATAGCTCACTGACGTGTACAATGCTTTGGATGTAGAAAAAGATTAAAATAGTCCTGAAGAAGAAGTTACTATTATCCCTATTTTTATGTGAATTAAAAATGTTTCTTTAGGGTTCCACACACAATAATTTCAGATCTATTTGTCTGAATCCAGAGCTTGTGCTCTGCCCCACCACACTAAAGTGACAAAGACTTTACAAAAGTCTGCTTGACTGAGGCATTTTCATTTTAGAACAGTCAGGAAAAGATTGACTTAAAAAGCAATTATATTGGTTGTTTTACCTAATGGATTACTTACATAGAATTAGCCAATAAATTGAGATCTAACAGTCAGCCTTATAGCCCCAAGTACTAACAAAGAAATTATTGCTTCTTTTGAAATTGAATTAAACCAAGAATGAAATGCCAAGCCAAACAAAAACTGAGAATATACCAGTATTTATAATAAATTCATAATTTCCATGGCTGTTTTAGATCTTAGTCATCACCTGAGATTTTATTAATGCAAGCTGGAGGAATTTTTCTGAACCAATTCAATAAAAAGTACTTATTGAGCACCTATTATGTGCTCAGCAGATTCAAATACAGGAATATTAAAATGTGAATATAGGACAACCACATCAACCTCTAACTGGTGAGTATAAAGCGGGGATTTTATAAAACAGATTAAAGAATTTAGAAATTATAAATTGTACAAGACAGACTAGCCAGGTTGGAATTATATTGAGTAAGCTGAATCTTGTCAAAGTATAACAGGCAGATTGTAGGAGTGAAGGTGCAGAGGAAGTACCATGATGCTATTGGGGTAATTTGGATGAGAGATAGTAAGGACATGGCTTAGAATAGTGACCCTGTGCTGTTCTTTTTACTTGACTCTTTATTAGTTTGACTTTATTGTGCTTTTTAAAAATTTTAGGCTTTTTGCCACTTCCACTCTCACTGTGTTATTTAAACAGTTGTAGTGGAAAGCAAAACAAGGACACACGATTATAAATTCCCCAATCTAATTCTGTTCAAAGCTTTGCTACTGATTTATGTGACTTTAGGACACACACTCTGCTCCATGAGTCAGGATTCTTAGCTTTCCAATGGAGATGAGGAATTTCCTTACATGCTGTAAAGATTCTTCAGGCAATAAATTGAATGAAGTTATGCAATTAAATCCGACTTTTACCATTCTGCTCTTCCAACATAGCCAAGAAAACATCTCTACTTTTCATCATTTGCCTCTTAATAATTGTTTACCTTATTCAGATTTGCATGATAAAACACAAAGTGTTTTTCCATACAGTTCTTAATAAAATCCTCACAAGCATGCATGGTGACAATATCAGTTTCCCCCCTTTTCTAGATGAATCTTAATTCCCTCTCTTGATAGCAGTCGCTGCTCTCGCTAGTTTCTGAGAATGTAGACTCAGTGTGTCATGTAACTGATATACCTTCACGAGAATCGCCAAGTACCATGCAGATTTGCAAAGCAGTTATTGAGAAAAAATATGATAGTTTTTGGGAACAGATTGAACCAGAGAAAAAAGGGAATTCTGGATATATAGGCAGTTTAACACAAGAATGCTTAAATAATAGCATAAGAATATTCATCTTTTTTTTGGATTCTGTGTTGTTTATTCCATCCAAATACATGAAGTTCTGATGAAATAAAATCATATGGTACAGATAAAAACAGGCCATGAAAGCCCAGAGTTGTTTTAGGGCCAAATTGCAGACAACCCAATAGTTCACATTTTAGGAATTTGAAATTCCTAAGAATAGACAAGGTGGTTTCTGAAAAAGAGAGAGAAGGAAAGAAGAAAGAAAAAAAAAAGGAGAGGAAAAGGAGGGAGGGAGGAGACAAGAAACCAGAATATTCATCTTTGATGTTTTTCTTTTTCTCACCATACATACCTAATCAGCTACTTTTTCCTGTGTAACATCCTTTTAAATGCCTTTTATACCTGTGTATTTTTTCAGGGCACTCTGATAATCACAACTCAAATTAAAACCTGACCACTATTAAAATAGTCATATTATTTACCTGCTCTTAAATTTCAGTGCATTTCTATTAAGTAAAGAACAGAGTTCAGTCTACTGAGTAGTGAAATTTAGGCGTGTCCACAGTCTCATCCCAGGTTTTGGTTCAGTGGAATCCTGGAGACCACAGTACTAACAGGAGAGCTATTACTTACCTTTCTTTCTTCCTCCATGTTCAATGCTATCTGCACTGATAGCTTGACAATTGCCAAGGTAGGAACAGTTAAACAAAGAAATTGGCAAATACTACGAAACGGGTTTTCTTTCACCAGAAACGGATGTTAAACCCTTATCTGCACACCACTGATTCTGTTCCAGATTCCATTATCACTAAGTTTCTTAGGTACATTTGATACTTCTTAAATCCATCCTAAGCGTGGCCTCTTCCATCATTCTGTGATGTACTTCTCCTCATTTTGACTAGGTGAAAAATCATAATTTTGATGGATGACAACAGTTTTCTAGGGTAGTGTTTTTTCTGTTCTAGAGTGTTCTTTT
The DNA here is from genome assembly GCF_963455315.2 of Globicephala melas. Classification (NCBI taxonomy): domain Eukaryota; kingdom Metazoa; phylum Chordata; class Mammalia; order Artiodactyla; family Delphinidae; genus Globicephala; species Globicephala melas. Next base: position 84,483,241 of record NC_083318.1, read on the forward strand.
GAGGAGCCTGTTTTACCTCTTAAGAAAAAATATAAGTAATAATTTTCCTTCCAGGCCAGGCTGTAATTCCATCTGCTCCCAAGCATGCCTTATTATTTTAAAGATATTATTTAGAGCAGTTTTAAGTTCACAGAAAAATTGAAAGTATAGAGATTCCCCATATACCTCCTGCCTCCACACACACATAGCCTCTCCATAGTCAGTATCTCCCACCGGTGTGGTACATTTGTTGCAAATGTTGAACCTACATTGACACATTATAGTCAGCCAAACTATAGCCTGCCTTAAAGCTCACTTTTGGTGTTATATTTTTCTTGGGTTTGGACAAACTTATGACATGTATCCATCATCATACTTTCATACAGAGTATTTTCACTGACCTGAAAAACGTCTGTGCACCTCTTCATCCCACCGCCCCCCCACCACCACCCTTGGCAACTACTGAGCATTTCTATAGTTTTGCCTTTTTCAGAATGTCATCTAGTTGGAATCATACAGGATGCAGCCTTTTCAGATTGGCTTCTTTCACTCAGTAATATGCCTTTAAGTTTACTTCATGCCTTTTCATGGTGTGATGGCTCATTTCTTTTTAGTGGTGAATAATGTTTCACTGCTTGGATGTACCACAGTTTATTTATCCACTCACCTACTGAGGGACAGATGCCTTATTTTTCACAGCTAAAAAATAATCCCACCATTCTCTGTGCTCTCATAAGATTTTATTTATATCTTCTTTATAATACTTAACATCTTACTTAGTGCCATTATTTACTTTTTATCCTTCCTACTATACCACACATTTTGAAGGCAAAGTTTGCATCTTGTTTATGTTTATTCCCATCTTGCCAACTTTAATGTATTTCAGTAAATAAATGTTACGTGAATGGAAAAGTAACAATGAACATTTTAACGGCCTCATATTTCCATAGTTCTTCCATTTTTTCTCACTAAATCTGGTAACTTTTTTTTTCAAATATCTATTGAAAAGATCTTTGAAAGAAAAAAGAATTGCCCCATTCATTGTCACTTCATGATCAAACATGAGTATACTAAATGCCAAATGAGTCACAGGCACTGCTTTTGAATGACACTTAGGAAGGAAATAAGTAGAGAACACAATGCTAAAATAGCTATTGAATTTCAGATATTTTTCTAAAGAAAATAATGCAAACCAACATGGTGCTTCACAAGTACCCTTAAAGGTCAGTGGGAGAACAAACGACACTTGGAAAAATGTTCTGTAAAAATGTTTACTTAAATGTTTGGTGGGGGGAAAGTATTTGCATAATAGAATGGCTTTATTAACAGCATAGTGGGTCTCACTTTCTTAGTTTGAAAAGAAGCTAAGTGGTCTCAACACTATTTTTGTTTTCTACTAGGATAAATGTAGACAATTTCAGAATTTAATGAAAAATTCTATTAATCTCCCAATGCTTACACACATTTGCTCAGGTTTGGGAAGTTACCTGAGTCCACTCAAATTCAGGAGTTTTAAGGTTACAAAATATATACCCTTATTCACTGTTTTATGCATGAAGACTTTTGTCACTTCCAACATCTTAATTTCCTAAAAAAAGTCTCATAATGTGTTCAATCAGCAGCCAATTGAAAGAACTGATTCACTGGGCAGGAGAGCAGGTGCTGCTGACTTTCCATTTGGAAGCAGCTGGCTGCTTTTATTAGAATGATCTCGGTTAGCTCCAGTGTTAAGAAGTGTACCAGGGGTATAGTAGTCAAGGCTTGTTCTCTCCCTGCTTTGTCCTATTCTCCGACCACGCATTACACTTAACCGTCATAAGCTACGTGCATTACACAGCCCTTGCCGACAAAGGAAATGTATGAAGGGAGGTTGCAGCTGGATCAGTACAAAACCGCTGATGAAACTAGCAAAAATGTAATCCAAAATGTACACATACCACTGAGGTTGTTCTGTTACACCATTCTTGCATCAATAAGTCAGTAGTTTTAACACTTAGGATTTTCCATAATGAACATTAATAGACAAACTCCTGTGGGTGGCTTTTACGGGAGGGAAGAATAGAATTTTAACTTTAGGTTAAGAGTGTTGATGATATTGATATGACAATTATAGAAGTAAAAACAATTTCTGCTCTTTTATTGGAACTTCTCTTTAGTACCATCCCAGATTATAAGAGTCAGCAGATGTTAGCTCCATGTCAGGGAAAACCATCCTGGGAAAAGGTCACTTCCCTCTAATAATGCAAAGCTGGGAATAATCTGTATAACTGCACACGGAGAAAAAGGCTAGGGAATTGATATTGTGTGTTCTGTTCCATAGAATACAGCTGATAATTCCAAATAGGACATTTAGCTTACCTATAAATATATTAGATTTATTATATATTTAACATATATATAATATATATTATATATTTAATATATTTAACATATATATTAGATTTATATAATATATATATATTACACATATAAAAGGAAGTGACGATACTATAAATTGTGAAAGTATCAATATTTTGAAGAGGTTATGTCAATACGCTAAAAGTAGTTATTAAAACAATAACGAAATCTCTAGTAATGGCAACAGCTAAATTTTCTGAGGAACTTTTATGTCAGGCATTATATGATACATATTTCTTCCATTATCTCATTTGCCTCTAGAACTACTACACATCTATAGGTATTTTATCTCCTCAGTTATACAACTGAGGAAACCAGGGCTCAGAGAGACTTAGCCCTTTTCTCAAAATCCCACAGTTAGTAACTAGTGTCACAAGCACTTAAACCCAAGGTTTTCTGTCATCAAATGTTTTTTTCTTGACTATGACACTAAGTTAAATATGATAAAATAAAGATATTTTTAAAGTATCATAAATTATGAATATCATTATAAATGTATCCACATATTATGCAATACGGACATTCAGTTTTTTCATTTTACATTCAGACATTTGAATATCATTACATGAGCATTTTCCAAAATGTGCTCTTTTAAATAATAATTATGCATGTTATAAATATTACACAAAAAATGTGTACTGTAGTTAAATGAGTCTGGGTTAGACAAGTTTAAATAGAGCTATGTTACTGCAGGATTCACTTTTTGGATCACAAAGTGCACTCTGATTCTCCAAAAAGAAGAGTGAAATAACAAATGTTTGCCAATGTTTATTGCCTGTTTATCATGTTTCAGGCACAAGCATTACTTCATTTAATTCCAATAAGCTTATAAATTCAGTTCATTATCATCATTTAACAGATGGGGAAGCTGAGGTTTATAAATGTGAAATAAATTGTCTAAGGTCCCAAAACTAAATTGAAACTACAGAAACTATCTATCTGAACTACTAAGATAAACTATATTGCTGTCTTTTCTATTAAGAGACCGTAAAATTTGTTTTTTAATCTAGAACACACTTGGAATCATGTAGTTAATACACAGTGACATACTGTATGAACTTGTTATTTTATCAGTATCTGCTTCCTCTCCCTGAGGCTCGTGAGCTCCTTGGTATGGGAATACAAATATGATGGCTCCTAAGAAGAGTGCCTGATACATAAGCACTCATTAGATGTTCAATAAATAGTTATTGAAAAAATTAACACTGTCTGTAAATTGACCTTACTCTTCTTGGTTGCCAGATCTACATAGACAATATTATTGCTAATCCCTGGAGTCAACCAAACCTTAGTGTTGAAAGTGAAAGCAGGCAAAGGTAAAAGGAAATCACAGTTCTATCATACCTAGAATCTTGAGAATAAAATATATTTAATAGAATACAAATTATTAGATTACATGTAATCAGGGACTGGATTATAGAATCAAAAATATGTATTGTAATTCCCACCAAAAACTAATATTTCAAAATTATATTTATGGTCAAAGTAAACAAATTGTTGTTTATTTTAAAATATTGTGAGATAGTGAAGAGGCCATGTTAAGCACAGAATTAATTATGACACAGGCTGGAATTCTACCTTTTCACTTTTACCTCTTTGGGCAAGTAAGCACACAGCACTGAACCTTATTTACCTGATTTCCAAATGGTTCTGCTATCTTTCTTTCAGGTTACTGAAAAAATTAAGTGAGATAAACTACCCAGAGCAGTATCTAGAACATAACAATTAACAGATAAATGGTAACAATTACTTTTACTCCAGCTGACTTTAAATCAATGCAGATTGTTGATTTTTGAAGAACCCATTTACTTATAAGGAAATTGGATCTATGTAAGTAGCCTGGTCATAATCTGCTACTTCTGAAACTGTCCATTTCTAAGAGGTTTATTTCTCATGTTTAAAATATGCTCGTACCCTGACCATTCATCAGGTTAACTCACCAACTTCTCTAACAATCTGAAAGTTGACTTCAGAAGTTCCCTTCATCTAGATATAAACATGTTGAGAAGCATTAATCTGTCATATATAGGACAAAAGAGACTAGCAATTCTACATAAACCAGATAAATGCCGAAATAAATCTCCTGCTATTTCTAATAGAGCAGAGGTCTTTCTGACATGTCACTGCTAAATTTTCTACCTTACAAGATTGAAACTGTCCAAAGTCACTCACTATTCTAAACAGGATCAATACTAAAAGGGATTTACTAGTCACCTCAGTGCATAAATCTACTATGATTAAAGCTGGTTCTAAAGGATATAATGCTAACACTGGAAATTTTCCTTTTCTTGTTCAGAGGAAGTAATGAAATAATACATTCATTTACACAGTGATATAGAGTATTTGTTTTTTCATCCTAACTATAAATGTTATTCAGTCATTCACTTACACATTCACAATATCTCAAATATGTATGGAGTGTTACTGGCACTTCGGGAACTACAAGGTTTGATTACACATAGATTGTAAGCTCCTTAAGGGAAGGATCAGAGAAAGATAAGTATGAACCTAAGTAAATCAATTTCAGTGTTGAAATGGGTAGGTATCACATGTACATTAAGATAGGATTTTAGAGAGGGAGAATTTTCACTTGGTTTAGAAATCATAAAAGGCTTTATAGAAGTTTTGTGCATTAGTGCTGGGACTTGAGGATGGATGAATTTGGATATGCAGAAAGAGGAAACCGCATATTTCAAAATTTTTACAATAGATTTAAAGCTTCTACAATAGAGTAAGTAGTAGGAGACAGTCATCAAATGTGGGCATTTAATCATTCAATTAGACTTTTCTAACAAAGAATCATTTGAATGCCATAAACAAGATTGGCGTGTATTTCCCAAACACCTCAATTACTTCCAAGTTGAAGTATTTTGAGAGATGAGTTGATCCTTCTGGTCTTTAGGGCAACATTTCATTCATCTCCTGTCAAAGAGAGGCCTGCATAATCAGGAGATTACAGCATTGTAGCTGTTTTACTCTTAAATTTATCTCTACTGCTTATTTAGTATGAATGAACAATAAAATTCTGACAACTTCTATGTGACATCTGGTTAGAGTATGAAAACACAATTATTTGAAAGAATAAATCAATATTTATCTATTTAAAAGCAAATATATAAATAACCAATAGAGTCATGAAATGGGGAATGTTTTAATTGCATTAAATACCCATTTGTAAATGGTGTCTGTGATGAAAACTCTGAGAATAATTTCCACTTTAGTAATTTTAACATTTGCTTGTGTAAAACTTTACTTCTGTAGGATATTAAGAGGTTTTACTTCCCTTCTCCAAGGATTATATGGTCAAATAAGTTTGAGTTAAAAGAAAGTTAAGTTTATTGCAGGGATTAGCTCTCAAAGTCTTTTACATAAATTAGAGAGCAGTGTGAATTTCCTGCATGGTACCTGGAATGCAATATGTCACGAAGTATATGATAATGAAACATTCTTTTATATAAAAAGCTAATAAACCACAAAATAAATGAACAAATCAAAGCAAACAAAAAACAAACACATAGATACATAGAGCAGACTAGTGGTTACCAGAGGGGGAGTGGCAGGATGGAGAGTGAAATGGGTAAAGGGGATCCACTGTATGGTGATGGATGGAAACTAAAATTTTGGTGGTGAGCATGCTGTAGGGTATACAAAAGTAGAAACATAGTGTTGTACATGTGAAACTGTTATAAGTCAGTGTTACCACAATAAAACTATTTTTAAAGATTACAAAACCTTAAAAAAAGTAATAATGAATCATTTCCTCACCCTTAATTCCAAGACCTCGAATAGATTATTCAACTAAAGACGAAAGCTTCACGAATATTAGAAAGATTGATTTCTGTATTTATTCAGTCCAATTTTTTAAAACATGTGCCTAGGAAGAAGGCATTATCCTTGGTGCTAGAGGGGCAGCAGAGCATAGTGATGAAGAACAAAAGGTCTGGAGTCAGACAGTTTCGGTGTATATTCCATGGCAGTTACTTATGATCAAGTTACTTAACCTCTCTGTGCTGTAGTTTCCTCATCAGTAATGTAGATGATGATATAGTAGAATCTATACCCCGTAGTGTTATGAGGACTAAATAATTGAAACAATGTGACATTCTTAAAAGAGTCTTAGCCACATAGTATTATATATGTATTAGCTAATACAATAGCCACCTTCATAATTTTAAAACATTAGCTTTTTGTAATCTAAGTATTTATTGAGAATTCCTATCCAAGACTGTAATCTTGGTTTAATTATTTGCCAGTTATGCTTCTTTGAGCAAGTTATCTAATTTCTGAGTTTTACTTTTCTCATCTGTTATATGGGGGGGAGGGTGATAATGACTTCACGCTGGTAATTATACCTCTGCTTTTTCCACTGACCTCCCTTTAAAACAGAATCTATTGTCTCCATAAAACTAGAATTTTGTCCTTCCTAATAGACTCAGCATTCAGTGGAATTTGTGCCTGCCTTATCAAATCTAACAAATACATGAGATTTCTTCATGCCCAAGCTCAGAATCAAGATGAGATGGCTCCACAATAGAATGACAAATATTTTGGGAACCTTTTCATGCATTTTTAACGGAACAAATTAAGTCAAATAAATATTGACTGGCAGCCAGACTATTCTTATGTTTTAAGTAACAGCTTTGCACTATAATTATCACACAATTCACCCTTGTAATGTATAATTCAGTGGTTTTTGGTATGCTGAGTTGTGCAACCACCAACACTTTCTAATTTAAGGACAGTTTCATCACTTCAAAAAGAAATCCTATGCTCGCTATCAGTCTCTAGTCATTTCATTCCGCTCCACTCCAGTCCCTGGCAACCACTAACCTACTTTCTGTCTCTATGGATTTGCCTGTTCTGGATATTTCATATAAATGAAATCAGAATATGACATCTTTTGTGACTGGCCCCTTTCACTTGGAATAATTTTTCAAGTTTCGAACATGTTGAAGCACGTATCAACACTTTATTCCTTTCTATTGCCAAATAATATTCCATTGTATGGATATAACACATTTTACTTGTCCACTCATTTAACTGACAGGCATTTGGGTTGTTTGCAGTTCATGACTGTTATAAATAATGCTGCTATAAACATCTGTATGCAGATTTTTCTGTGTGGCTGTATGTTTTCAGTTCTTTTGGGTATATACTTAGAAGTGAAACTGCTGTGTCATAAGGTAACTATGTTTAATATTTTGAGTAACTGCTAAAGTATTTTCCAATATGACTGCAGTATTTTACAATTCCACCAGCAATGTGTGAAGATTCCAAGTTTTCTCCAACACCTGTCAGTCTTTTAGTAATCCCAGTACGTGTAAAGTAGTATCAATGTGGTTTCAGACCATTTATATAGGACTGAAATTATAAATAAAATTTGTGGTGGGGGATATCATCTAATAATGTAGTTATAATGCAGAGTGAGAAAAAAAAGAAGTAAACCACTCGCCATGAATACATTACCCTTTGGATGAATGATCAATAATATTCAGTTCCATGAAAATATACTTCTAAACTTCAGGAACTGGAGAAATTTCTGAAACGGTACTATTTTCCTCATTTTAAAAACTCTAGAAAAACTATGGTCTATTTGAGTAAAAGCAAGATCTTCAATACATTTAAAAATATGGACTTTCCAGTAGAGTTTACAATTTTCTGTTGCAGGCAGCTTCTGAAACAGTTATTTCAATTACCCTCAGGAGATTTAAAAATTTTTTAAAAAAGTATATCTGAGCAAGCTTTAAGTTACCACCTATTAAGTGCTTTTTAGGGTATACAGAAGTTTATTTATTCTTATTTGTACTGGTTTCCTATGACTGCTATAACATTATCAAACTTGATGACTTGAAACACATTCTTCTAGAGTTCTATAGCCCAGAGTCTGAAATCAGTTTTGCTGGGTGCAAATCAAGGTGTCAGCAGGTCTACACTCCCTCCAGAGACTCTAGAGGAGAATCTGTTCCTTGCCTCACCTAGTAGCTGGTGGCTGCCAACATTCCTTGCCTGTGGCCTCCTTACTCTAATCCCTGCATCTGTAATTACATCTAACTTTCTACATGGCCGCAGATCCAGATATACTATTTTGTACCTAGAGATGTAAATGTTATGCTTTAAACTTCATTTAAATTGTAATGATAAATTATTTCATATTTCCGTGGCCAGGTTTTCTTAGTCTCAACAAACCTACTAGACTTAATGTAAATTACTGTCTATGGAAGTTTGTGGAAACGTGGGACAAAACTATACTAATTAGAATACTATTTTAAGAAAAATTTATTGAAGATTTATTACTCAGTGCCAAATATTATAGCCAGTACTGACGATGTCAAGATCACTGCTGAATTAGTGTCCCATGGAGAGAGACGTGAAAAAAGGTATGAAGACTATAATGGAACAAGGAACATCTGGGTAAAGCTGAAAGAGGGTCAAAGTTAACAGTGTTAGCAGCTGGTCCCCGGACTGACACATTGGAGGTAAGCAATAACTATCTATTGGGTGAATGAATGGACAATTCATAAAATGATTTTTGAAATTTTTAAAAAATGAGTATAATTTTACATCACTGATCAATGAAAGATAGAATTTTTAGGGAAAGGAAAAACTCTGTAAGATTACTAATAGTTTGTAGATTGAAATAGAAGGAGATATATTTCTACCAATTAGATTGTTTGATATAATTAAGACAATTTAAGATGCTTAAAATTATTCAGAGCCCAAAAGAGCTTTTGTTTTTGTGGGCTAAAGTTCTTAATATTTACCCTATCATAAATTCAAACTAAGAACACTAAAAGATATTTACTCATTCATTTTAAACAATAATAAACCCAGGCATATTTGCATAAAAAACATTTTTATAGAAAAGAATATTTCCCAAAACAAGTTAATGTGAAGAGTAAATCACTTTAATGTATGATTTAAGATAGTTGAATTCTCATGTCTGCTTCTGTATCTAATCTGCTTAAGGTTTTGTTGTTCAAGAATATAAAGAAAATCCATGTAGATATTAAGTTGGAAAACAATATTATTTCAAATAATTCTGCAAATCTTTGATAGTACACTAAAATGTGCAAGTGTTAGTTTCTTCAAGATTAGTTGCCAAGCTAATGAATAGTTCAGCCTACAAATTAAACAACTGCACATGTGCTTTTCCTCCAGACAACCCTTGTCCTTGCTATTCAGAAATACTTTATTGTGTCCTTCCCATTTCATTATGTAAAATATTAGAAGTATTTTTATAGCTTGAGATTTAATAAAATAAAATTTTAGTGCTTCAAAGACTTTAAGTGAACTGGCTTTTTTTTTCCCTGTGGCAATGAAGAATACAATGATTCTAAGTATGGTTTGCTGCCATTCAAATGGTCTTGGAGGTCCCCTAGAACTACTTGGAGAACTGCCGGATCAGCACATGAGTTATTAATTGAATTATCAAATTATAGAAATATCATTTAAGAGAATATTGAAATGATTTTTATGTAAAAAGTACCAGTGTGGCTACTTCTGTCAAGAGAATAACAAATGGCTATGTTTTTTCATCCCCCCAAAATTGATGTTCCCAAAGAAAGCCTTTTAATCACAGAAGAGCCCTCAGACACCTGCAACCCATTGCAGACAGTGAACAATATCTTCCACATACTAATGAATCAATAAATACTTTTTAAATTTTTAATGCATTCAGCAAGTCAAATTACAATTGAAAAATGAGCTTCTAGGGAAGGAAACTGACAATTATGAAATGATGCTGAGATCTAAAAACAGGAGAGAGATTTTCAGAAATATTTAGAAGACTTTAAAAGTATAGCTAGTAGTTTATTTAGTGCTAACTAATAACTTCAAGGATTTTTTTTTTAAACTATAACAGGAGGATCCTTATTCTTACTTTGGATAACTTGTTGAAAAATACTAAAACATTACTAACTATACTGAATTTTTTTTAACTCAAAATATTTGAAATTGAAGGAAATATAAAAAATTAGTATTCAAAGAAATGTGTTCAATGAATAGAAAAACTCATTTTGAGGTTTCCCAGTAATTGAAGTATAATTTGAAATCTCATTTCTCAATCTATTCATTCCCTACATAGTCTGTAACTGTGTAAGGAATCTCTTTGAAATCTGAACATTTAGCTGTCATTGTTATTTCACTTCTTCAGGGAAGTTTTAAGAAAAGATGTTCAAAAGTTAGTGTTTTGCTTGGTATGGATTTAAATATACAGAGCACAGAACTGAACATTTTTGGAGAAGGAAATTCAACTATTTCTCAGCTCTTTATTATAGAGTTGTTTCAGTACTTAGAAATGAATACGTACATATTAAAATGTAAATTATAAAAATATGTTTAAAACCTGTTATAAACGTCTTATGATCACTTACTGTTTAAAATGCCTATGTCCTTTCTCAAATCAATTTAATAAAAATAGTTCAAAGCTGACATTAGATTAAGAATCTGCAAGTTGATAATAAAGAGCAATAAAAGTACCTATCGTTAAAAGTCAAAATTAGAGACCATACTGAACTTTACAACTCCTGAGATTCAGATCTATGTTCAAATTATTAAACAAGAAGTGTTTCCATTTGGTTTAGAGCTCAACAGTCTTTCTCAAGTGAATCTACCTTCTCTATTATTAGATTTTTATATATCTTCCTTCAGTTTCTATAAGGAAAACATATTTACAATGGATGGGCATTTTAATAATTTAAATTCAAATATAAGACAAATATTAAGTATTACTAAGATTTAGAATGGTAATACAAACCATATTGAATTTCCAATGTAATGTCCTCATGACAGCTCAAGTACCAAAAATATTATTAAATTATTATCTTCTAGGGAGTTCCTGGTGGCGCAGTGGTTGAGAATCCGCCCGCCAACGCAGGGAACGCGGGTTCGTGCCCCCGTCCAGGAAGATTCCACATCCCACCGAGCGGCTGGGCCCGTGAGCCATGGCCGCTGAGCCTGCGCGTCCGGAAAAAAATTACTATCTTCTAGTAAAGAAGAATGCATTTTATCATTATGTTTATGAAACTAGCCCCATAAACAGGATCAATTGGCATGACTGCAAATATAGGAAGTATGAACTTGTAAAGGTTATTTTTAAATTTTTCCATGGCAGGAGAGTGCTCTAGTATTGTACACCAGAAAACAGGGTTGATTCTTAAATGTACCACTTGAATATTTTCTATAGCATTTCACATTTCTTTGTATCTTTTCCCAGTTAACTGGCTGTTTGCCACAAACATTTCTTTAAAACTGAACTTTTACCATTATAAATCTTCATCTCTTACAGTGTGAAGACATCAATAACAGCGTGACATTTCTTTCTCATGTGATGTAAATTGAATCTTTTGTATGTTGAGGATTAGCCAGTATTGAAAATTGCTATTTCCCAAGTCAACATTAAAATTTAGCCTCACAAGTATTCCTGTGGAAAACATGCCCCAACATTCTTCTCAGACAGCACTGAAGCTAAGGCTTAGTTTTACTTTAACCACGTCAGTAACAACATGTAAAGTATGTGGTCACAAACAGCATCTCATCAGCAAAAACTGGTTCAGAAACCTTCTACACAATTCTCCACACACAGCAATCTGTAGGTTATTGGTAAGAACACTCAAGGTGACTTTCCCTGAAGAGCTTTCTTGGAACATGAGAAGTGGCATGAGAGTCTCAGCGAGAGTGGTCCAGCCTGAGGTATTTAATCCCTTAAAGCACTTTAGAAAAAGAAGATACAAATATTCCACTGTGGCAGATGCTTTTTCACTCTTCTCTTTCTGTGACTAAAATGCCATATTATGCCCTATTCCCTGACTCGCAGCATAATTCTTAGATGATCTATAGTCATATAAAAGTGTGCTCTGTAGCCAGCAGGAACCCAATAACAACACATTTTTGAGACTGGTTTAAAGTACTATAATCTTCAATATTAAGAATCCTAAAATTAAGGTGCAGATTCCTTCGTATTCTAAAATGCCATTGTTGATGATACCTGGCATCCATGGAGAGCTTAAAAGGTAGCAGACACTTTGATAGGTTTTTAAAATAGAAATTCCCTTATGTATTCCTAGCATAGAGAATGATAGAAGTAAAATTATGATCACCTTCTTAAAAAATAAAACACCTGAGGCTTAGAGCATAAACTACATGTACAAGTTCTATAGCTAACAAAATACTCTAATGTCTAAGAATTTACACTAAACCAGTATATTCTATAATGGACAAATATGGATTCAATTCTTAGGTTCCATCATGAAGGAAGGATACATTTAAAGAGTGATAAATTCATCTGTCTATGCTATAGTGTTGTTATAATAATCATCTATTAGAGAATGAATAAAGCTACAGTTATGGATTGGGGTTTATTAAATAGGAAATATTGTTTTGTGCCAGGCATATTACTTGCTCAGAACACACCACTAAACAAAAGAGAGAGGATCTTGGCATTCATGAAATTTGCTACCCAGACAAGTCCTCAATGTGACATAAGCTGTAGTAAAAAGAATTTAAAAACAGGGTATCTGTGGATTAGTGGAAAAGGCAAGTTTCTACATTCTCTCGTTTTGTTTCCTGGAACCACGTACATTTGTATATGCGGCTGTTATTGATCACTAACTGCTCAAGTTTCAGTGAATTCCCTGGGACTGCAAGGGACAATTTTTCAATTTATAAATCATGAGGACCAATTTATTCTTCACTCTGCAACCACCTATCTTCAGGCCATTTTCCTGAAAATGTTTATCTACAACAGTAATGAAATTGAAGGTCAGTCAACAAAGTTGTCTTCTTTTTTGACAGTTCTGGTGAAACACTGATGGGAAAGAGAATTAAAAACATTGCTTGAAAAAGTTTTTGGAAATTAATATTTTTGTAGATCGTACTTATCCATGTTATCCTCATTTCTTTTGCCACTATTAAACTATTGGATAAAGAGAGGGGGCATTCCCTATCCAAGAAAAAGGATAGTGTGGTTCAATTCTGTGATATTCAAAAGATCAAATGAAGATTAGGATCTAATTTTTAGCAGTATAAGCTATTATTTTTTAAAAAGGATAACCAGAACAGTCTTGAATCACCAGGCAACACTGTGTATTGTGCTCATTCAACAAAATACTTGTCTATTTGTAGTTTTTTAAGGAACCTCCATACTGTTCTCCATAGTGGCTGTACCAATTCACATTCCCACCAGCAGTGCAAGAGGGTTCCCTTTTCTCCACACCCTCTCCAGCATTTATTGTTTCTAGATTTTTTGATGATGGCCATTCTGACTGGTGTGAGATGATATCTCATTGTAGTTTTGATTTGCATTTCTCTAATGATTAATGATGTTGAGCATTCTTTCATGTGTTTTGTGGCAGTCTGTATATCTTCTTTGGAGAAATGTCTATTTAGGTCTTCTGCCCATTTTTAGATTGGGTTTTTTTTTTTTTTGTTATTGAGCTGCATGAGCTGCTTTTAAATTTTGGAGATTAATCCTTTGTCAGTTGCTTCATTTGCAAATATTTTCTCCCATTCTGAGGATTGTCTTTTGGTCTTGTTTATGGTTTCCTTTGCTGTGCAAAAGCTTTGAAGTTTCATTAGGTCCCATTTGTTTATTTTTGTTTTTATTTTCATTTCTCTGGGAGGTGGGTCAAAAAGAATCTTGCTGTGATGTATGTCAAAGAGTGTTCTGCCTATGTTTTCCTCTAAGAGTTTGATAGTTTCTGGCCTTACATTTAGGTCTTTAATCCATTTTGAGCTTATTTTTGTGTATGGTGTTAGGGAGTGATCTAATCTCACACTTTTACATGTACCTGTCCAGTTTTCCCAGCATCATCACTTATTGAAGAGGCTGTCCTTTCTCCACTGTACATTCCTGCCTCCTTTATCAAAGATAAGGTGACCATATGTGTGTGAGTTTATCTCTGGGCTTTCTATCCTGTTCCATTGATCTAACTTTCTGTTTTTGTGCCAGTACCATATTGTCTTGATTACTGTAGCTTTGTAGTATAGTCTGAAGTCAGGGAGCCTGATTCCTCCAGCTCCATTTTTCGTCTCAAGATTGCTTTGGCTATTTGGAGTCTTTTGTGTTTCCATACAAATTGTGAAATTTTTGTTCTAGTTCTGTGAAAAATGTCAGTGGTAGTTTGATAGGGATTGCATTGAATCTGTAGATTGCTTTGGGTAGTAATCCCACTACTGGGCATATACCCTGAGAAAACCATAATTCAAAAAGAGTCATGTACCAAAATGTTCATTGCAGCTCTATTTACAATAGCCAGGAGATGGAAACAACCTAAGCGTCCATCATCAGATGAATGGATAAAGAAGATGTGGCACATATATACAATGGAATATTACTCAGCCATAAAAAGAAATGAAATTGAGCTATTTGTAATGAGGTGGATGGACCTAGAGTCTGTCATACAGAGTGAAGTAAGTCAGAAAGAGAAAGACAAATACTGTATGCTAACACATATATATGGAATTTAAGAAAAAAAAATGTCATGAAGAACCTACGGGTAAGACAGGAATAAAGACACAGACCTACTAGAGAATGGACTTGAGGATATGGGGAGGGAGAAGGGTAAGCTGTGACAAAGCGAGAGGGTGGCATGGACATATATACACTACCAAATGTAAAATAGATAGCTAGTGGGAAGCAGCCGCATAGCACAGGGAGATCAGCTTGGTGCTTTGTGACCACCTAGAGGGGTGGGATAGGGAGGGTTGGAGGGAGGGAGACGCAAGAAGGAAGAGATATGGGAACATATGTATATGTATAGCTGATTCACTTTGTTATAAAGCAGAAACTAGCACACCACTGTAAAGCAATTATACTCCAATAAAGATGTAAAAAAAAAAAAATACTGGTCACAGAGACGAATAGGTGTTTAGTAGGTACCCAGCATACTAAGGGGAAAAAAAAATCCACATTTGCCTAAAAGATTAAATTTACAGTCATGACATAAAAAGTGAAAGAAATACAAAATGAGACACAGGTGTTAACAGTCTCTATGACTTTCACTGATGGTATCATACTGGGATGTGTTGGTGATAAATGTAGTTTATACACCTCCCTGTATTTAACTTGCAATTTCTTCTGTAATAACTGTAATTTTGAGTACACTGAGTGCTATTCAAGTGACAACAGGATTGTGAGTGGAAGCATGCACTTTTCTAAAACGATCCAAGATTTTTTTTAACCTTTACATGTTTTCAAGTACTTGGGAGCATATAATGTTTATTAAACTACTGAAATGACTTAATATCTTAATTGCTCCTGAAAACACTCCTAATATGAAGCATCAACCTTGTCTGTTACGTGTTCTTCCCACCACAGTCTCCTTAGCAATAATACAAAGTTCTACAAGATCTCAAGAATCAGAATGTGATACCACTTTGGAAAAAGAGTCTGAAGACAGTAATGTCTAAAATTTTTCTAACCAAACATTACAGAAACATTCAGGGGGAATAAAAAGGAACACTCAGTATCAAGAATCTTTTAAATGGAAGGATATTATTATCTTTAGATTTCTAAGCAAATATACATCTCAGTGGATATTCCTTTACAATCAGCAATAATTAGGCATTTATGTAGTTATGCCATTTTAATATATACAAACTGCTGTGTGTACATTTAATTCTACTAAAAGTTAACATTATTCAAATTATAGCTGAGGGACACTCAGCTACTAGAAGGCGTTCTTGATTACTTCCTCTCTCATACACTACAGTCAGTCCATCATGTCCTGTCTATTCTACCTCCAAATGATGTCCCTAACCCACCTACTTCTCTCCACTCAATACCACCTCCCTTGTCTAAGCCATCATCATACCTTTCTGTCTGGGTAACTAAGTCATTGCCATCTTTTCATTCTTGCCCTGTTCCTACCCAGTTATCAGCAAGAGGGATAACAAGGAAAATCACATTATGTGCACCTGCTGTAAAGCCTTTAACTTTCTACCCTTCTATCTAGAATAAATACAAATTCTTTCCATAACATACAAATCCCTAAATGGTGTAGTTCTAGCCCTTCTTACAAAACTCCTATCATATCATGCTCCAGTCCTCCAACTCATTATATTCTAGAATAACAGTTATCTGAAATACCTTAAAACAAATGATCTATCCTAAATTAAGGTATTTGCCCTTGTTGCTCAAGAACTTTCTTCTTTTACCTACTAGCATAACATTTCTTCGCAGCTTTTATGCATAAGTTTAACTGGCAATTTCTCAGAAATGTTGTTTCAGAATAAAATAATGCCTTATATTCTGGTCTAAAATAATATGATCTTAAATAATTTCTTTTTAGTATTTAAAATAATATTATCTTATTTGTTTGTCTCCCTTGCTAGGATAAACAGCTCCATGAAAGCATATTTGTGTTTTTCTTCTATTGCAAAACTGTCTGGGAAAGTGCTCATAACCATAGGCACTCAATATGTTAATTTAATAAATGACTGAGTGAACCAGCTACTCATAGCCTTTAACTACTGTGTTTTTTTTTCTTTTAAACAAACAGGGAAATGATAATCAACATGCTAAAGAACACTCAAAGAAAACACAAAAATTTCAAAAATATTATCTGATTATTTTGTTAAACATCCTAAGAAAAGCTGGAATAATAATAATAATGGCTAACATAGTTCAGGTAATCTACATGTTACTATTTTGATTCTAAAAAATCAAAAGAGCAAAATTTTAAATTAATGTTAGAAAGATATTATCATCATTCACATCTTACTTTTTTCACCTGTAAGGTCCTCAAAACGTTTCATAAATTGCCCGAAGACCTGGAGCCAGTGAGTGGTAGAATCAGTCCTCAAACCTAGGTAGTCTAATATTAGAGATTCCAACCTTGCTATTTTTAACAAAGGTGAATGCCTTCATTTTGACAATGGTGCTTCTTTCATTAGTTTTTATAATTTCTTTTAGAGAAGGTCTTTTGATCGTTTAAAAGGCAATAATGCCTGCTGACATACATGGATATTTACTTTACAAAACATTAATTTCTTCTACACTTATTGTTTATATTTCTGTTTAGTCAACTTCTTCACTTATGAACAGTCTAAATGAAAGTACAGAGCCTATTTTCTAACAAACTATTAAATATCTTGCCTGATATATATGTGTGTGTATATATGTATATGACCTCAAATTACAAATTTTAAAATAATTATATTCTGAATATTCATTTCACACTAAAAATTCCAAAATTATAGAATAGAATAAAAAGGTTTCTGTATTTTATTGTAAAATTTTGTATTGTAGCAGTTTCACATGTTACATGATACATTTTCATGCATATTGAAAATATACCCACAGGATTAATTTTAACAAACCTTATAAAATGTACAAGCACTGATTTTAAATTTACCTTTATAAAACAATTCAATATACATTTATGTGCATGATACATCTTAATAAAATTGTTTTTCCGGAAAAGACTTCTAAACTAATGTTTCATAATTTGAATCTATCGTTCACAACTAATGTCACCATAAAATTACATGAGGACTGTTAAAAAACGCACACCCTGAACAACAACATGAGAGTATTTCCCTATGCTATGTATATTTACTTCACAGGTAAGAAAGGTCTTTGGGGAACCTTCATTGGCAGCTTTCCTAGAAAAGGCTCCTCTGGGCTGTTTTATTCTGAGTAATAAAGTAAATTAAGATATTAATTAGCTGTGTAAAGCTCAGGTGGCCATGTGACCATACAGAGAACAGACTACATACAGCCTTTAGAAATGTGTTTATAGTTTTTGAATACAATAAAATCAATAATCATTTCCCTTCATTTAATTATAATTTCAAGATTAGGTACATTGGCATTTAAAGTAAAAATGTTAATGAAGTTGAATTAATTTCTTTATCTTTAAGACTAAACACATGACTTCTACCAGGTATATTTTATCCTTGACCATTGAGCCTGAAAGCCAGTGGTGAGGAGGTTAAAAGCAAAGGATATTTCTTGGAAATATCTGTCTACCATTAATGCAAGAGAGACTGTTTTTGCCAATAAACAAAATCAGTTCTGTACCTTGTCTGCTACTGGTATGGATGGACTCACTGCATTCATTTAGCCCATCAGCTGCTTACCTCACAGGAATGCTGGACTAAATGCTTTTGTTCAAGAAAAAAACAAGAAATGAAACCAAGTTTGAAGTTTTAAAATCCTGAATCTAGCCTTAAACAGAGCTGATAAAGAGACTACTCATTTTGACATATTTTTCGATAGTTTAATTATTAAGTCTTTTTAGATGTTTTGAAAGTCTAGCTACTCCTCCACATAGGTTGAATCAAACCTCACTGAGGTACTTCCCTGACAACCAAATCCATAGGTTTATGTTACTTAATATTAGGTTATATCAATAATCAGTTTGTTATATTAACTGAAAATGTATTCAAGTGGAAAAAATGAAATTTCACTCTTCCTTTCTTTTGTACTTTTATTTAATGCTAAACAAATTAACATTAATATGACTTGTCCCATCTACTGACTTGTTTTTCAATAAAACACAAGGTCAGAGTTTACCTCTTTCACTCAATTCTTTGCACAAAGGTTTTTGTTTTTAATCTTTTGTGAGAATTTAAGTAGCTCTGAAAAGACCTGGCCCAGAAAACTCTCACTAGTATTTCCTGAATTGCTTCACTTTATTTATGTCTTAGTAACCTTACATTAAACAAAAATCAAGTCTTTATAGATTGAGCAGATATCAGGAAGGATAGGAATCAGGAAGGGAGTATCATTGGAAATCTGGGTAACTTTGCTTTACATAATTACTATTTGTACGCCACATGGTATACTTTTTTTTTTTTTTAAGTTTTACTGTTTCTCTCTATTGTTCTGGTTTTTTATTCCCCTCCACAAATGAAGCTTCAATTTACCCTAATTTCCCCAGAAATATTCTTAGCATCTAGGTCTTTATTATGTTAAAAGTTCAGTTACCATATGTAATCAAATTCATATGCTACTTAAAAATTTCCCCAAAAGACAATCTGATTGTCTCAGTCAAAAAGCCGGATCCTCCAAGTGTTACTTAAAAACACACACACACACTCCTCAGTCAATTGTCATCTCTCATGCAATTAGCTTGGCCTTTTTTTGGACTTGGGATATCAATAGTGTTCAATAGAAATTTCAACCCAAATATTTATTATATACTCTATGTGGCATTGTGCAATGTGTTGTAGAAGATGTGAACTATAATATGGACTCATCCTATAAAATTCTTACGGTTACAAGATGGACATAAGAAACAGGTATTGCATATAACAATTGGAATATACAACATTTGTGACAAAATTTTGTCAGTATTAAGAAACAATTGGCTATAAATTCTAAACATCTCTTTTGGGGGGGAAGCAAAGAAAATAATGAAAGAATATTTATTAGAAGTGAAAGATTCTATCCCATAATACCAATTTATTTTGGCTAAGTGGCTTTTTGACATGGTATAGTCACTAGCTTTCTCTAAAATTCCAAGTCTGTTACTTTACCAAGAGGCATGATGCCTACCAAAATTTAATGAATGCTGATATGTATACTTACACAGAAATATTATGTTTGTAAATATGACCTCCAAAAGGATTTAAGTTACCTCCAAATACCCATAAAATATGTTAAAGTATAATTATAGCAAATGCATTAAAGTGGGGTTTACAGAAAAGTATTCTTTAAAACACTACACAAATATCAAAAATTTGGCTCCAAGCTTGCTGTAACCAATAAAAAGCAGCAGTTTCTGGATTTATATTGTACAAAGATGATAGATACTCAAGGGAAGCATTACTATTCTCAGGTCCAGGGTCCTAAGAAATTACTCACTTGCCTTCTTAGAGAACAGGCTATAGTTCAGTATGATAAATACCCTCACGAAGATCTACTTAGTGACTATGGTAAGGGGCTGTATAGGAAATTATAGTAATGAGGCTCCCTCTTCTACCAAACCTCAGTGCAGGCTGATGTGTTATGCCAGAGTGCAATTCATTAAAAGCAATTGCATTCTGGAGAAAGGCAGAGGAGTAGAGAGTCCCAGGAACAAAAGATAATGATTCAGTTCTACAGCTATGTGACAGTCAAAATAAACCCAAGAATAGGTATATTGTAGAATATTAAAGGACTGGGTTACTCCTAGACAGTCTGCCGTAACTCATTTTTTGCTACCTTTTACAAGTATGTGTGTGTAAATAAACTTGAGGTTTATTTTCAGAAAAAAATACCTACTGAATATATTTTTAATAATATTATTTATCAAATACAGGGCCATATACTTCCACTGTCAGGTCAGGAAGGATATGGTTTACATCCCTTATTAATGACCAGGAAGCCGATGAAGATACCTGCCTTGAAAGAATATTACCATATAGAGACTGGCCCAGGTTAAATAACTAGGTTCTACTCTCAAGTAGCTAATCACAACAAACTAATCAATTACCTATTCTTCCCAAGGAAGGATACATTTCTGTGATTTGACCTCTAAATATCTTAAAATATTAATATATGGAATTTTATTTTGTACTATTAATATATGTCACCTCTTTATTGTCAACATGAAAATTAAAGTTGCCTATTTGTTCAATCATATTTATTTAGAACATATTGTATACAAGGCTTTGTATTAGTCACAAAGTAGGTTTAGGTTACAATAGAAGATATAGAAAGTAATGAAATAAATATGACATGAGATAATAATTGCCCCTATGAAAGGATCTATGTGTTATAGGAGCACAAAGAAGGATAGTAGATAACAGCTAACGTTCATCAAGTGCTTACCATGTGTCAGGAACTACTATAAGTATTTCTTGGATATTATCTCACATAATCCTTTCATTTTACATATGAGGAAACCAAGGCATTGATATGCTATATAATTTGCCTAGGGATTCTATTAATCCTTGGGGGTCTTGGATAAAAGATCAAAGAGGTAATGACATTAGAAATGAACCTGAATGCTGATGAAGCGTTTTGAAGGTAAGGCAGCTGGTAAGATAAATCCAGGCAAAAGTAACAACATGAGCAGAGTCATGGAAGATGGATTTTCATGGTGTGTTTATCCAACAAAATCGTCCCATGTTAAAAGAACATGAAATAATTGTAACACAGGTAGAAATCTAGCCTTTGCCCAAAGAAAGGTCTTACAAATT
The DNA here is from genome assembly GCF_963455315.2 of Globicephala melas. Lineage (NCBI taxonomy): Eukaryota > Metazoa > Chordata > Mammalia > Artiodactyla > Delphinidae > Globicephala > Globicephala melas. Next base: position 84,504,745 of record NC_083318.1, read on the forward strand.
AAAGCAAGAGACTCGGAATCTCTTACAGGAAAGGCAGAAAAAACAAAATCAAAGAATTTTACTCTGGGAAGTAGCATGATATGACCCAGGAGAATGGGTGTATTTTATATATATTTTATTATCTATTTTCATTTTTCAGTTATAAAATCAATATTTGCTTCCCAAAACATAAAAGTAGTATACAAAGTATAAACATTCAGTTATCTATTTTTATATAGAAAAGGCATTTATGGCTATATATTCCACAAAAGTAGGGTAATTCTTTACACGTATTCCATAACTTTTTACGCTTCCCCTCACTCACTTAATATACTGTCAAATCTTCCAAATGTCAGTGCTCATGGGTTTACTTAGGCTTTAAAATTGCATCCTGGTATCCCTTACCATGAACCTTCCCATTCTTCATGGCCATGTAGGGTGCTTTAGGATAATACACCGATAAGAAAGATTCTTACAAGTAAGATTGCTAGGTTAACAGTTGGAAATGTTAAGTGTTGGTAGAGACCTCTCAATTTACACTCCAAAAATAATTTGCATTCTTACTATAAGTATTTTTCCTATCTCCATGGATTCTCATCAACATGATTATCAATCTTTTAGGCTTCTGTCAAATTGATGGGTGACAACTATGATATCACCTAATTTCATTTTTTCCAATATTTTTCCTCTTACTAATAGTATCCTTTGGGGCTTCCCTGGTGGCGCAGTGGTTGAGAGTCCGCCTGTCGATGCAGGGGACACGGGTTCATGCCCCAGTCTGGGAAGATCCCACATGCTGCGGAGCGGCTGGGCCCCTGAGCCATGGCCACTGAGCCTGAGTGTCCGGAGCCTGTGCTCCGCAACGGGAGAGGCCACAACAGTGAGAGGACCACGTAACACAAAAAATAAAAATAAAATAAAATAAAAATAGTATCCTTTGCCATACAGAAGTTTTTCAGCTTTAACACCCTACCTTAAGATTATAAAATATCTGCTGCTATGGTTTATACTGGATCACTCATAATTTTAGATCTTATATTTAGATTGAACATATATCTGAAATTATGATCAAAGTAATATATAAATATTTTATTGTATTTTCCATATAATACCAATTTTAAAGCTATTGAATAATTGTATATTTCTACATCTTTGTAATATAAGCTTTGTAATATCAGACATTCATATATACACAATCTATATCCAGATCTGAATTAGTCTATTTCCATGCTAGATACTATCACATTTTAGTAATTATAGTTTGAGAGTACAATTTCATATTCAACATAGTAAATGCCCCCTAAAATTTAATTAGCTAATTTACAACAAGTATTCTACCATGTGAGCTATAGAATTAAATTGTCAAGGGTTTCCATAACACTTGGAATATTAGTCAAAAATTTTAGCTAGAACATGTCTCTCCCTTCATTTGAGCCTTGTTTTGTAGCTTTCAGTGACAGTTTATAACTACTTTTATGAAGTTCTTTTTCCTCTTCCCAGCACATTTGGTTTTATTTATTTATTGGAGTACAGTTGCTTTACAATATTGTGTTAATTTCTGCTGTACAGTACAACAAAGTGAATGAGCTTCATATATATATATATGTATATATATATATATGTATATATATATATGTGTATATATATATATCTCCCCTCCCTCTTGGACATCCCTCCCAATGCCCATATCTCACCCATCTAGTTCACAGAGCACCGAGCTGAGCTCCCTGTGCTATACAGCAGGTTCCCACTAGCTATCAGTTTTACATATGGTAGTGTGTATATGTCAATACTAACCTCCCAGTTCGTCCCACCCTCCTTTCCTCCCATGTCCACACGTTTCTACATCTCTGTCTCTATTACTGCCCTGCAAATAGGTTCATCTGTTTCATTTATCTAGATTCCACATATGTGCGTTAATATACAATATTTTTTTTTCTGACTTACTTCACTCTGTATGACAGACTCTAGGTCCATCCACATCTCTACAAACTACTTTATATGAAGTTTGTCATTTCCTTTGAGGTGTTTAATGGCTTTACAGCTATTGTGGATAACTATTTTTAATTTGTTGTTACTAAGATTGAGGAAAGATTAACCACTGTTTATATGTGGACAAATCTCTGAGCTCTTACTTAGTTCTATTCCAGTTGATAGAAATAATCTTAGATTTTCTGAATTAAAACTTTAATTCCCTTGATGTTATTTTCGTGAGTGCATTTCCAGTATTAGTTTCTTTCTTTCTTTTTTTTTTTTTTTTTTTTAACTCATCCCATGAGTTTGGACCATCAGGACAATACTGGATAACACGTAAAAGCTTTGTTTGTAGCTTGGTAATGCTTGTACTATTTCATTTATATTTGATGTTATTTTCTAGCACATTTTATTAGTTAAGGATGTTATTGTTTTAGTTTCTGAAACACAACAGTATTATTTCAGAATTCTTAGGATTCAATAATAAACTCTGTCCCACATGTCTTTTTACAGGAAATCACCATGTTTCAATTTATTCTACAATTAGCTTATGGTATATATTGTTACATAATACTTAATATTATCACTTGTAGATTTATAACTTCTTATAAATTTTTGAAATATTACTAGATAATTTTATATATTAATATTATTATAAAATATCAGTGCAGTTTTAAAGAAACTAAAACTCCAAAGACTCTTACTCTTAATAAACTTATTTATCATTTTATCCAGCCTAAGTCTTATGCTGTAAACACCACAACCATTAGGTTTTACTTGCCTAGAGTAAAGAGACAGCTTTTGATGGAAACAATGCTTTTTATTAAAGTACCAACTAATATCCTTTCACAGTAGCAAATAAAAGATCTCTTCTTGACCAGTCACTAGAATTAGAGCTCCAGCATCAATTTTGAGAATGTTATTACTTGCTTTTCCTAATGGTCCATTTATGTCAAAAATATTTTTAAAGCAAACTGAAGTAGAGCTATCTGGAAGACTCATCAGTCAGTGGAGGATGGGTGCAGCCTCCAAGGAGGATGAGAAGATTACAATCCATGGAGTATAATGAGAATGCAGTCAGTTATGTTCATACCAATTCTCATTACAATCTTTGCTTGCTGCAATAGATTCATGGCATATCATTTTCCATCCTTGTCATATTCTTTGTCAGAAAAATGAGACATCATTCATGCCATCTGCCTCCCCAACACTATTGTATTTTTCACAGATTGCATTAAGGGAATAAATTATATAGCTCATACAAAGTCCACGGAAGTATCCTAATATGGGAACACAGTCCAAATCATGAACCCACAGGTCATATAATAAAATTGTAAAACAAAATATAATTAAAGAAAATGTAGAGAAATGAACTGCTCTGACATAAGGGTATATGCAGTTGTATCTCTTGCATATATTGCATAAGTAAGCAAAGTTTCTATAAGATACTGTAGTAGCTTGGAATGAGAATATTGTGAATATAATTAACGAACACTCATCTCCTATGCTTCCATACCTCCCCTTTCTCCAACGGTTCATATATACAAGTGAACTAATAAACTTGTGTGTGTGTTTGTTTTCAACCAAAGTAAAGATAAAGACCTAAAGCTGAAGATTGAGGAACCTAACAGTTACCTTTAAAATCTTGAGGTACTTAAAAATCTTACTGAAGCACTATTTTTCCTGAATTTTAAGAAATAAAGACAAAATTTACAGTGTTAATATATTTCAAGTTTGTTCTAAAGTTTCCTTTTGAAAACCTTGTTTCCCAAAGAAATTTCCAAGTTTGTAAGGATAGATTCATTTTTGCTTATTATCTTGACATAATTATTAATAGGCCTCCTTTCTACACATAACTTTCCCTGTTAGACAATCAATTATAGTGACTTAACTTACAGGTCTTCATGAGTTACACCGCCCCCACCCCCCACAAATAAAATCTATTCTCTCCTCAATCCAAACACCTTTCATATTCATACTCATAATGTCTTTTTTTCCTTTGGCTATACACATGGTTTCTGAATGCTTACAATGTAGTAGGCCCAGGTATATCAGCCTCATATTTACAGCTGGAGAGGGGAAATCTGGCACTTCAGGGTTTTCTTTGGACAATTTAAGTATTGTAACCTTAATACTAGTTTACTAGGAAAGGACTAGCTAAACAAATTATTTTAATTATAATTATTTGTATTCATTTTAACTGAGTTTGACTGAACATCTTAAGTGGGTATTCATACCCATTACATTTGCTAGTTATTTTGTAGTTATTTTACTTTACCTGCCCACTCAGCCTTCAAGTTGGAAAGCTAACTAATGAACTAGAATCTAAATACTGTCATATTTGTTATCTTACAGAATTAAGTATGCTACTCTGAAGTAAAAATGTTCCTTGATCAAATAAAATCAATGTTCCTCCCTAAAGTTTTAGAATGAGTATTAATATATTAAAGTCTAAATTAAGTCCTATAGTAAAGAAATTTTCTTTAATCAACTATTTCCCAAACTTATTTTTACCATGAAACACCATTATATAATACCTGTTATCAGCCCACACAGGCAGGTTTTTGAAGCATACTTTGAAAAACGCTCAACTTCTTAAACTAAAAAATAAAAGCAAAACAAAAAACCTAAAAAAGAAAAAACGCAGTTCACAAACTTCTCTCATCCCCATGCCTCTGGTAACAACAAATCTGTTCTTTGTATCTATAAGATTGCTTTGATTCCACATATAAGAGACAATACGATATTTGCCTTTCTCTGTTTGACTTATTTCACTTTGAATAATGCCCTAAAGGGGCATTATTGTTACAAACAGCAAGATTTCATTCTTTTCTATGGATAGATAATATTCCATGGTATATTTATACCACAATTTCTTTAAATCCATTCATCCATCAATAGACACTTAGGTTGTTTCCATGTCAGCTATTGTAAATAATGCTGCAATGAACATGGGGATGCATATATCTTTGACTTAGCATTTTTGTTTTCTCCTGCTAAATACTTACAATGGAATTAATTGCTAAATCATATGGTAGTTCTAATTTTTTGAGGAACCTCCATAGTGTTTTCCACAGTGACTGCACCAATTTACATTCTTACTGACAGTGCACAGGGTTCCCTTTTCTCCACATCGTTGCCAATACTTGTTATTTCTAGTATTTTTGATAATAGCCATTCTGACAGGTGTGAGGTAATATCTCATTGTGCGTTTAAGTTGCATTTCACCAAATAATGATGTAGAGCATCTTTTCATGTACCTGTTAGCCATCTGTATGTCTTCAGAAAAATGTCTATTCAGGCCCTCTGCCCAATTTTTAATGGAATTTTTTGCTATTGAGTTATATGAGTTCTTAATATACTTTGGATATTAGCCCCTTATCAGCGACATGATTTTCAAATACTTTCTCTTATTCAGTAGGTTGCCCTTTCACTTTGATAGTTTCCTTTGCTGTGCAGAATTTTCCTAGTTTGATATAGTCCCACTTATTTAATTTTGCTTTGTTACTTTTGCTTTAGGTGTCAGATTTAAAATATCATCCAATACCTATACCAAGGAGCTTACCATCTATTTTTTCTTCTAGGAGTTTTACTGTTCCAAGTCTTACAATTTAAGCCTTTAATCCAATTTGAGTTAATTTTTGTGTATGATGGAAGATAGTGGTTCAGTTTCATTCTTTTGCATGTGGGTGTCCAATTTCCCCAGCACAGTTTATTGGAGAGACTGTTCTTTACTCAGTGTATATTCTTGGTTCCTTTATTGTATATTAATTGAACATACAATGTGGATTTCTGGGTTTTCTACTCCATTGAGCTATGTGTCTGTTTTTCTGCCAATACCATACTGTTTTAATCACTATAGCTTTGTAATATAGTTTAAAATCAGGGAATGTGGCACCTCCAATTTTTTTCCTCAAGATTTGGTTATTTGGATTATTTTAAGGTTCCATACAAAGGTCTTTCACCTCATTGGTTCAGTTTTTCCCTAAATGTTTCATTCTTTTTGATGCAGTTTAAATAAAATGGCTTCCTTAATTTCTCTGATAGCTTGTTACCAATGTATAGAAATGCAACACTTTTGTGTATTGATTTTATCCTGCAACTTTACTGAATTCTAACAGTATTTTTGTGAAGTATTTAGGGTTTTATATATATAATGTCATCTTCAAATACATATAGTTTTACTTCTATTCAGTTTTGGATGCCTTTTATTTTTCTGACCTGATTGCTCTGCTTGGGACTTCCAATATTATGTTAAAGAAGAGTGGTAAGAGTGGGCATTCATGCTTTGTTCCTGATCTTAGAGGGAAAGATTTCAGGTTTCCACTGTTAAGTATGATGTTAGCTTTGGGCTCATCATATATGGCCTTTATTATTTTGATGTACATTCCCACCATACCCACTTTGTTGAGATTTGTTATCATGAAAGCATATTAAATTTTGTCAAGTGCTTTTACTGCATCTACCGAGATGGTCATAGAAGCCACCATTAAAGGAAATAAAACTCATATGAAATCATCCCTGCAGTTTCCCTTAGTTACATACTCTTTGTTAAGAGGCACTAGGTGCCCTCAGCTCTGATGTCAAAGAGATAATTTGCAATGTAGACCTGAGTCAGTTCCGTCTTTGAGTATTCTTTAGAACTAGATCCATTGCAGGTGTTCCAAACAGGTGAGTCTACCACACACACACACACACACAAAATCCCTGAATAGAAATGATCTTCTCTGAGTTAGCATGATGGTTGAAGAGGAACCGCCAACCTTCCTCATATGAATACCATGGGTAACCAGCTACACATGTGTTAATTCCCATCTGAGAGACATCCAGAAACTAGTTGTACTCCTATACAGTGAACAACTGAGAAAATACCCAGATTTAAACAAGTAGGAAAAGCTGAGACACCCTCACCATAAAATCCACCCCCAGCACAATGACATATAATCAGGAGGTAACCCTCAACTTCCAGCTTCTCCTCTTTTTTGAGGAGCAAAGGGTTTAGACCACACACCTACTACCTCAACTTTTATGGCTGCTAACCAAGAGACTGGCTCCTAACTCACCCATCTCTGGGAATTTATGGGGTCTGGCATTCACCAGTCCCTTAGAAGGAAGAGGTGGCTTTCAGCAGGCACACAAACCCTTTCCGTGGTTCTTCCCCCTGGCTCAGTGCAAAGAATCAGCAAAGCCCAGCTCTCAGATTCTCCATGGAAAAGTTTAGGTTGAACAACTAACGTCCTGGCTTTTGCCACTGCTGACTGAAGGTCTGGCTTCTCATCAGCCTGCACCTAGAGCTGATGGGGCAGGCAATTACAGTCCTCTGGGAGCTAAAAAGAGCAAGTGAACACTTCCTGTAGCTGCTCCCCCACCACATCTCATTCCAGCTAAAGTGATCAACCCTCCAGCTTGCCCCTGGAAGGAGTTGGACTACACATCAAGCTTTTTGACTTTTCTGGCTGTTGCCTGAGCGTATGGCTTCTCACTGGCCTGTCTCAGAGATGACAGGGTGTGGCACTTGCTAGTTGCCCAGGGTCTGCAGAGAACCAAGTGGTAGTTTTGAAAGTCCTGCAGGCTCTTCCTGAAATGAGGAGTGGCTATACTTATACAAAATAGACCAAGTCAGAAACTATTTCTAGAGACAAAATCATGTAATGATAAAGAGTTTACTTCAATAGGAAGATAAAACAATTGTAAATATATATTCACCTAACATCAGAGCACTTAAGTATATAAGACAAATATTGACAGATTTGAAAGGAGAAATTGACAGTAATACAAAAATAGTAAGAGATTTAATATCCCACTTTCAATAATGAATAGAACATCCAGATATAGAAAATATTAAAATTAAAAAGCAGCTGACTTAAATACTATAGATCAAATTGATCTAGCAGAATTTCATACCCCACAGCTGACAAATACACATTCTTCTCAAGTGCACACAGAACATTATCCAAAATAAGTCACATATTAGGTCACAAAGTCATTCTTAAATTTAAGAAGATTAAAATGATACTAAGTACCTTTTATGACCATAATGGAATAAAACTGGAAATTAGTAACAGCAAGAAAACAGGAAAAATCACAAATATAGGAAAACTAAACATTTTTGAACAATTATTCGTTCAAAAAGGTAATCAAAATAGAATTTAGAAAATAGAAGCAAACAAACGAAGACCCAATATACCAAAACTTATGGTATACAGCAAAAGCAGTGTTAAGAGGGAAGTTTATAGCAATAAATGTCTACATTTAAAAGATGGCATTGAAGAAACAATCTAACTTTATATCTCAAGGAATTAAGAAAAAGAAAACTAAGGTCAAAGATAATGGAAGGAAAGATCAAAGAAGAAATAAAGACTTATGAACAATTATATGCCAACATACCTATGGATAACCTAGAATAAATGGATAAATTTCTAGAAACATACAACCTACCAAGACTGAATTGTAAAGATATAGAAAGCCTGAAAAGACCAATAAGAAGATTGAAGCAGTAAATCAAAAACTTTCCAACAAAAAGTCCAGGACCAGATGGCACTGTGGATGAATTCTGCCAAACAGTCAAAGAATTAACACCAATGCTCCTCAAACTCTTCAAAAAAAAAAAAAAAAAAAAAAAAAAAAAGGAGGGAACTCTTCTAAACTCATCTTATGAGGCCAGCAACACCTTGATACCAAAGCCAGACAATGCCGTTACAAGACAACTACAGGCCACTAACTCTAAGAAACATATGTGCAAAAATCTTCCACAAAATACTATCAAACCCAATTCAACAGCACATTAAAAGATTTATATGCCATGACCAAGTGGGATTTATCCTTGTGTTGCAAGGATGATTCAACATATACATGTGATATACCACATTAACAGATAAAACAAAAACAAGTAAACCACATTAAAGATAAAAATCATATGATCATTTCAATGAGAAACAGCACTTTACAATATTCAGCATGCTTTCATGGAAAAAAACAAAAACAAAACTCAACAATTAGGATAGAAGGACTGTACCTCAACACAATAAAGGCTATATAGGAAAAGCTCACAGCTAACATCATAATCAATGGGGGAAAAACTAAAAGCTTTTCCTCAAAGATTTGGTACAAGGCAAGGATGCCATCTCTTACCACTTCTATTAAATATAAATACTGGAGGCCTAGCCAGAGTAATTAGAAAAGAAATGAAAGGCATCCAAATAGGAAAGGAAGTAAAATGATCTGTTTGCAGATGACATAATCATGTATATAGAAAACCCTACTCAAAAACTGTTAAATCCAGTAAATTTGCAGGACATGAAAATCAGCACACAAAAATTAGTAGCATTCTATATACTAACAGACTACTCATAAAGGAAATTAACAATCCCATTTACAATAGTAAGAAAATAAAATACTTAGTAATAAATTTAACCAAAAGTTTAAAGACTTATACATGTCAAACACTGATGAAGAAAGACAACATAGACATTCTGTGCTGTTTTAGAAAAATATTGTTTAAAAATCCATGCTACTGAGAGTGATCTACACATGCAATGCTATTACTATCAAAATTCCAACTGCATTTTTTTTCAGGAACAAAAAAATTTATAAAATTCATAAGGAACAGAAGACCTCAAAGAGTCGAAGCAATCTTGATCAAACAAAGCTGAAGGTATCACACTTCTTGATTTCAAACTTATTACAAAGCTATAGTAGTCAAAACAGTGCAGTACTGGCATAAAAAATATAGAGAACAATGAAACAGCATACAGAGGCCAGAAATAAATTTACATTTAATGTCAACTGATCTTAGGGTGCCAAGGACATGCTATCGGGAAAAGATTGTTTCTTCAATACGTGGTAACGGTAAAACTGGATATCCATATACAGAAAAGTGAAAGTAGATCCTTATCTCACACCATATACAAAATTCAACTCAAAATGGATTAAAGAAAAATATAAGACCTGAAACGAAAAAACTGCCAGAATAAAACATCAGGGGGAAAGCTTCAACACTGGCCTTGGCAATGACTTTTTGAATATGACACAAAAAGCACAGGCAACAAAAATAAAAAAGACTGCATCAAACAAAAAAATTCCTAAAAGCAAAAGGTATAATCAGCACTGAAAAGGCAACATACAGAATGAGAGAATACATTTGTAAACCATATATCTGATAAAGAGTTAATATTCAAAATATACAAGGAACTCCTACAACTCAATTTATAGAAAATTACCAGATTAAAAATTGGACAAAGGACTTGGCTAGACATGTTTCAAAAGAAGATATACAAATAGCCAATAGGTAGGTATATGAAGAAGTGCAAAGACAGATGACACCAGTAAGAACCTAACTTTTGATATTACACCAAAAAACCACAATTTGGAGCCATGGCAATACACCACCCAAATCTCCCGTGACAGGAAGAAGCATCGACTGACTGCTCCACTGCATCCACTGCCATGTTTCTGTTGATGTTTCACTTCCCCATTGTTCTTCTCAGTCAATAATTCAGCATGGCTGAGGGTATTAATGTAGGCTCATTTCTTCAGTATAAGGGAATTCTCTAGTGGGCATCCTTGGTTCAAGGACTCCCCAGTGGCCTTACCAAAACTTTCTTTGGAAATGTGTCACTGTCTAAGATTTCCTATTCAATTATTCTCTCTTTCCACACCCTCCTCTCACATGCATCAGCCCTGAAATGTGGTCTGAAGTCTCTCCTAATGCATTTAACTTTCACAGGAGTTCTCCCCACATACACCAATCTTTCACACATCTAATTCCATCTTCATTCTGCTTCCTGGAGTACAGAGACTGGCACAGATAGTGACCACTGCCTTAAATGTTAAATTTAGACCATCACCAGAAATAAATATTTTATGAAAACTATTATGAAAGGATGATAACATTAGTAATACGGTTCCCACTTATTTCAGTTACTATGAAGCAGGTACTGTCCTAAACACTCTACATATATTACTCAATTTTCACAATAATCCTAAGATTATTACCAACACCCTTTTAGAGATGTGAAAACAACTGTAAGACAAGTTATACTCCATAGGACAGGAGCTCTGTCCTTAGGTAGTGGAATATAGGTTATCAGGAAGAGAAATGGCGAATAACGAAGACCTCTCTCTCTCTGCCCTCTAGTCTACCACTTCCTCCATTAGTTGACGCTAATCAGAAGCTGGAGGGTTAAAGAGCCCATTTGATGCAGCCTGTACAGGCCAGCCTCTTGAGACATAGAGCATGTGAAGAAGAGTAGAAAACACATTCTGGAGAGGGATTCACAAAATATATTAAGGACAGGAAGGTAATGATTTAAAGTCACATTGCCAGTATCTCTCATAAAAGTCAGTACTGGAAACTGAGTTCAAATATGTCTGACTCCAAAGGCTTGTTTCTACCATGCATTATTGGGGACCAAGATTTATATATATACTTAAATATAAATAATTATATATATATATAATATGTATATAAAGAGAGAGAGATTGATTGATCATAAAGTATCTGCTCATACAATTATGAAGGCTGAGAAGTTCTATGATCAGCTCTCAGTAAGCTGGAGATCCAGGAGAGTTGGTGGTATAATTTGAAGGCCTGAGAACTGAAGAGCTAATGGTGTAGATTCCAATCTGGGTCTGAAGGCCCAAGATCCAGAAGCTTGGAGGACAGGAGAAGATTGATGATCCAACTCACAGAAAGGCAAAGTTAATTCAAACTTCCTTTGCATTTTTGTTCTATCCAGGCTCTCAACAGATTGTATGATGCCCAACCACATCGGGGAGAGCCATCTGCTTTATTCAGTCCACCAATTCAAATATCAATCTCTTCCAGAAACACCCAGAAATAAAGTTTAGCCAGCTATCTGGGCATCCCATGGCCCATTGTCCACTTGGTACATAAAATTAATGATCGTATATCACTAGGTAACCACGCCTTCCTCCAAGGAATGTAGCATTATGATAGGGCTCCAGCAATTACTTTGAAGAAAGGAATCAGATATTAAAGAGAAAAATAAAAATTCACATTGTCTTAATCTCATCAATGTCAATGAATCTGTGATTTCAGGAACAGTTTCTAAGCCAGACATTTGTTATGATCATTGGGTCAAGGTCACCTCAGAGACCCTTTCCTGAGATGGCTGCTAAAGATCTAGTACCATGTTATTCACCCACAAAACTGATCACCTTAATGTATTTAATTGGGGTTCTGAAAACTTAGCTGCCATCTTACCCCCTTTCATATATTCCAAGTTCAAGAGCCATTCAGTAGATTGAGCAGAATAAGATGAAAGCAGGGACTAACACCTTGCTTTCAACTGATTGCAGAAATAAAGGCCAGGATTGGCAAAGCACTGCAGAGAGACCAAGTCAAAACTCTCATCCAAAAAGATATATACACCCCTTTGTTCATACCAGCACTATTAACAATAGCCAAGACATGGAAACAAATGTTCACTGATAGATGAATGGATAAAGAAGATGTGACAATGGAATACTAATCATCCATAAAAAAGAATGAAATAATGCCATTTGCAGCAACATGGATGCAACTAGAGATTATCATACTAAGTAAGTCAGAAAGAGAAAGACAAATACCATATGATATCACTTAAATGTGGAATCTAAAATTTGACACAAATGAACCTATCTACGAAACAGAAACAGACTTATGGACATAGGGAACAGACTTGTGGTTGCCAAGGGGGAGGGGGTTGGGGGAAGATGGAGTGGGAGGTTGAGGATAGCAGATGTAAGCTATTATATATGGAATGGATAAACAACAATGTCCTACTGTATAGCACAGAGAACTACATTCAGTATATGATAAACCATAATGGAAAAGAATATTAAAAAAGAATGTGTGTATGTGTATATATATAACTGAATCACTTTGCTGTACAGCAGAAATTAACACAACATTGTAAATCAACTATAGTTTAATAAAAATAAATAAATAAAAAGAGACCAAGTCAAGTCAGAGAAAGTGAAAAACAGTGTAGAAAACTTCAGCATCTCCGGCACCAATCACTGAACATATTTCAGCAGCACAAGGTCATCTTTAAGTAGCAATGATATAACTGAAATAGATCATTTAGGTAAGGGAAGCAGTGTTGCAGCTAATATGACGCTCACCGCTCATTTTCAGGTCTCAAGGGAAAAAGTACTAGAAGGCCAGAGTTCAAATTTATTTTATGACAAAATTAAGTTTTCTTCCTGAATATGTCCTTTTATTCTCCTAATTTAACCAGATGAAATTCCCCTTTGAAATACTCTATTAGTAAAATGTAAGGAATTTAAGTTGGGAATCTATGTTCCATCCAAAATATGGAACAGAGACCTTTCTCCAAATAGGGTTTTCCCCCTAAAGTCAGTACTATTTTTTTTTTTTTTCATCTACAAGATGAGTGAAGTCAACACACTGGAAACAGCAAAGACATAACTTGACTTCTGGAACATTCATATAACTGTAGTGAGGCACACTGCAGAGACTGAATTGTAACATTTTTGAAAAGGAAATAAAGCCAGAGGCTGGGGTATACTTTTAAGCTGCCAGCCCCATATGTCCTCTTTAGTCATCTGTCAAGCACCCAGTCATAGTTCTGGGCAAACACACACAAGAGTGGTGTGGGTTTAGTGAGCATTTTAGGCTTAGTTGTTGTTAGTGAGTGGAGATAAGAATTACCTTCCTAGACACATCTGTTTATATTCAAGTACTTATGTAGGGGCTTATCAATCACCTGGTTAAAGAAATTGGGACATGGATCCTGTTTTTGAAATTCCAGACATGTCAAATGAACTGGTGAGGTCTAGGGCCCTGATTGTTGAGAAGAATCAGACTCTGAGAAGGAAAAGAATAAAGGTCTCAGGACCACTGAGTATGTGTGTGAATGTAAGGAGTCAGAACGCTTTAGGGAAACTGTGTTAGACAACTTTTCTTTAAATACTAATCTTGACACAGAATGAAGTTGTGTCAGAAGGAACCAGGGCATTAGGGCCAACAGAGTAAGGTAGCCCATTAAGGACCCAAGGGCTTCAGCATGGCCCCGAGTATCATCACAGCTTCCACAGTATCATGGAGAAGCTGTAATACAGACACTGAAACACTGGGACAGTCTGAAGACTCATGCCCCCAAGGACTTACCTGCCTGTGCTGTGTCTTGCCCAGTAGAGAGCAGCAAATGAACAATAAAAACAACTGAGTCATGCAAAAGCATAAGAGCCCTAAGATCATTCAGAAGTAAAACTGCACACAACCATAAAGTGGTATATTATAGAAGGAATTTTAAAATGCAAATGTGGACGGCATTTCTGTAAGACACTCTCGTCCAAAGTCAATTTTTTCTTGTCTCCTTCCTGTCATACTTTTTTCTTCAGGATTAATCTTATCTTGATGAAAACCGTGAACATTTAAGTTTCATCCATTCACCTACTTTATTTAAACTTCCTGCTACCTCATTTTATTCATTTACTATTTCTCTCACTTGTCCACCATTACTACTATGGCAAGGAATCTTTGCCAAAACAAGTTGAACAAAGGTTTATGAAGTCAGATTTTTCATAGCCCTACACGTGCCTCGCAAATGTGGACATGCAGATATCTTCTGAGTTGTAAATTCTTTGTTAGGTAGTTCAAACATTAGCTTTAACATTGGGAGCTCTGGAATTTGAAATGTTGATAATGCTGATGTTCTATGGTCCTTGTCTCAATTGTTCAACCTCTAAAATGAAAGAAATACTTCCCATTTCCTTTTTTCCATCTTCATAGGTGTGTTTTCAGAACTAATGAGCTAATATTTATAATCCTAGGGAGTAGATAGCTTTCTTTCTCAAGACATTAGAGTACAATTTAGTGCTTATGAAGAAGCAATTTACTGAATGGCACCCTAGTGATATAAGAAATATTTCAAGGACTATTCCATTTTGAGGAAGTGAAAAATTGGTGGATTCTGCATAGCAGAACTTGACAATACTTATACTTTAGAAGTTTTAAGTGATAAAGAAAAACTAATTAGTGTATGTTCTCTGAAACGTATTTCTTGAATTTATATTTTCCTAATTAGCTTATTTTCTCTTCTTCTAAAGACAAATATTTTCTTGTATTTAATTCATGATTTCTCCTTGTTCCCTTTACCTTCTCATGTATTTCCTTTCATTATTATCTTGTGAAAAATGTTAATTTTTAAAATATTTAACCCATTCTTACTGTTTTAATATACTATTGCTTACTCTCATCCACTTACCATTTCACTCAAATGCCCACCATTACAGTAAAATGCAAACGTATGCTTAATCATTTAAAAAAAAAAAAAAATCAATGAAGGAAAAAAGTCAAGATTTTAAATACAAGAACAGGACTCAAACCCATATTATACACTGATAATGTTTGAAAACCAGGCACAGTACACTTTCTCAGAGTGAGCATGATGAGAATTTTCATTTGCTTGAGTCACAGATACTCTGGGACACTTAAGGGTTTATATCGTGACTGTGTTATTTACTCCAGTCTCCATAAAATTCATTTTTATTTTAAATTTATTTGTGTATAAACCCCATTTATTTTCAAACTTGATTTTAAATAGAAGGAATAGCAAAGGAAAAAACTCCAGGTATTTTTTTAAATCACATAATAGTAATAAGAAAAATAACTGCACTTGTCCAGCTGAATGGTGTCAAATAAATAGGCATTTACGGGTTTGAGTAGAATTTCTATCGTTTATAAGATTCTGAAACATTTTTAATGACAAAGGTACCATGAAAGTTATGAGATCATTTATAAGAAACAAATATTTCTCCTAAAGTAAGCATATGTATACAATTAAATTAGAAACTTATCTAAATAGAGCAGTTGAGAGGCCACAAAGATATTTTGAACTATTACAAAAAAGCATTATAGATCTGTCCTGAAGCTTAGGTTTTTGAACCTGCAAACTTAATTTGCACTTAATTTAAAAACAAAACCAGACACAGTCATCTCAGTCAGTCTGTGAAACTGGGGTAAGAACCTGTACTGTCAAAGTCAATCTAGATAGAGGAAAAGCAGAATTTTTATTATCCTTTTTCTTCTGAACCCAATCAAACGAGAAGCCTCTAGGATGTTAATGGCTTAAATTTTACCCTTACAACATGTTTTCATATTGTCAAAAGTTTCATTTTAACTCAATTTTTGTAAATCATGTGTAAAATTTATGTATCCTACTTGGGTAAAAAGGAAAGGTTTTTTTGTTAGAGAATTGTGATAGCCATTATTGCCATTCACCCAACCTCTGGTTTTCCTCCATTTTGGAACTGTAGTGGATTGTCTTTTTTGTTGTTGTTTTTGTTTTGTTTTGTTTTAAAAGTAAGCTCCCATGTGGTTGAGGTGGGCTATGTGAGTAATTCTGGGCCGTGAGTTATAAACTGCTTCCAGCCCAAAATGTATAATGCTGAGATAAGATGCTTAAGAGTTCTCTTTTCCCTTTGCCATGTTCAGAACCAGTGTTCGAGATAGTGGGTCCTCAGGAAGGCTGGTTCAAGAGTCAGGATGATGGCTGCATGGAAGCCGAACTCTTAACCTATCAAGGAATGGTAGCATGTGCAAGAAATAAAAGTTTAGGTTTTAAGCTACCCACATTTGGGGATTGTTTATTACTGCAGCATAACCTACACTCTGGTGACTGCCTAAACTCTCTGGATTGATACAGGAGATTAATGTTTTACAAACTACTTTGAAAAGTATAACTAACATCTTATAACTCTGTAACTTTTAAATCTCCAGGTGGTTTTATTTTTAAGATTGCTTTCTTTAAAAAGTTATTTAGTGGTTTGGACCTATTTTTTGCATGCTGTGTTGAAATTTTGAGTTTAATAAACTCTGAATTTCTAGAAAGTCAATATTAAGGAATGAAGCATAAAATTAGACACCTCCAAAGGTCCACCAGCATCTCAGAGCCCTTTGGTGTTTGTGACTTTTTCCTCCTCAATGTAGTTTCGCTGATCAGTGGTTTAACTCTCAACTGGAGAAGTGAAATTTAGGATACCAAGCCAGAGATAAAATAGAGACCATTCAATTTCTTTAAGGCTGGAATAATGCCTCATTCTTCCTCTAACATCCACAAATGTCTTCAAAAACAGGTGTTTAAAAATATTGAATGAATTCATGAATGCCTAATTTTTCCTAGGGACCCCATGATTTCCCTAAAATCATGAAATAGATTCACTTTAACATATATTCTCCAACTCCAAACCGTGCCAATATGCTTTCTTAGATTGAAGTTGAACCCAACTGTTTTTAACTAAGCCAAATTAATTTTATATATAAATGTTTCAACTCTTTCATACATTTTAAAAGAATGTGGACCTGGATAATGTTTCCATGTTGATTTTTTGACTAGTAAAATAAGTGACTTAGTAGCTTTGAATGAATATGAAATTTATATGACCACTTTCTGGCACAGATGCCTAAGACCTTATTATTCCTCTCCTACTGAGATAGCATCTATCCATGGAAGGTAGAATAAGTACAGTAGTTAAGACCATAGGATCTGAACTCATTGCCTGGATTTCTGTCTCAGCTCCACCAGTAAATTAATCTCTAAGTATCAGTTTATCCATGTAAAAAAAAATATTTCCAATTCTATAAATTCAATGAGAGGATTAAATGAGATAAAATAAAGCATTTTGCCCAGCACATATGAAATGTTTAAAAAATTAATTGGTAACTATCAATCTGCTGTATTTGAAACAGAAGAATTAGATTACTTATTTAGTAAAAGATAAACTTTGTTTCTTTAATATAATGTTTAAACCATGCAGTTCTGTTTTCAGAACTATGTTCAGTTTCTCTACCTCTGTAATCTGTATTTTTCCCCATGTCAGGTTTTTTGGTTTTTTTTTTTTTTAAGTCTTTGGAAGTCAGAAATTCATTAAATTCATTTTTTTTTTTACAATCACTCATTCTTGTAACCAACTTGCCTCGAAAATGGATTTACAATATTTTATCATTAAAACACAAAACATTGTTTTCTAGATATAAAAATATGAAAATTTAAAGTGTGCAACCAGAACTATGATTCTTAGGATGTTATTATCTTTTTCATTGATCCTGCTTGAAAAGATAGTCAATTGCTGGCTCTTTCTCCACTGGTAGTTTCTTTCACAGTTTTTAAACCAAAGCAATGATGAAATGAGCCTGTGTAGTATAATATAAAGAATAAAACCAGTCCACACTCTGTACAGTTTGGTACTCTATACAGAGTAAAGTGATTGTGCTGTCCTTCTGAAATTGATGCATGTTTAAGAGACAGGAAAGGAGTCCATTTTTCATGACATATATTCTGCATGATAGTGTGCATGTTAGAAGACAATATCTGCTTGATTTTTTCAAAAAATTAGAAAAATCTTAATAATTCAGTCAGTAGGTTTTCCTGTTAAGTAACTGCTTCTGATGACTCCATACAGTTACCTAAATTACCTGATCATTTTAGCAGTAGTTCTGGTTGCAGTTTTATCTTTGACCTCTGCCAGTTTTGGCTCTGCCTTCATTCCCTGTAACTACAAACAATTCTGTCTGCGATGTGATCTTAAAGGTATAGTATATGTTGCCCTCTAGTGATTCATATGAACATTGGAAAAGTCACGTAGACTTTCTTAGCTATTCAGAACTGTACAGAGACTTCTTATGTCATCATGCATAATCCATATACTGTTTTCCATTATTTTCCTTTAGTAACTTCAGTTTTTACATTTCATTCCATTACGCAAGTCCAAACTAAACTGTTCTCCATTCTTCATAAAAGAACAGAATAATGAAAATAAAATACTCTCTAACAAGAAATATTTCTCTTTGTTGCTTCTAACTGTATTTTTATGGCATGCTTTTAACTAGAGAAGTCATTAACCTAAATTTATTATCTATTAATGTTTACTCACTTTTCTTACTTTAGTATTTCTTGAAAATAAAGAAAGACAAGTAGAATTGAACACCTCATGGAAAGGTCTACAGTATTGTTTATTGACGGTATAGATAGATGTACTATCTTGAGAAGAATTACCTGAGATGTTTGTTTAAAATGCAGATTCCTTGTCCCCAGATCTGAATCACAGTCCGATAATAGGGCCACGGAAACTGTGTTTTTATTTGGTTTCCAAGTAATTCTTTTTTTTTTTTTTTTGCGGTACGCGGGCCTCTCACTGCTGCGGCCTCTCCCGTTGCGGAGCACAGGCTCCGGACGCGCAGGCTCAGCGGCCATGGCTCACGGGCCCAGCCGCTCCGCGACATGTGGGATCCTCCCGGACCGGGGCACGAACCCGCGTCCCCTGCATCGGCAGGCGGACTCCCAGCCACTACGCCACCAGGGAAGCCCTCCAAGTGATTTTTGACTATTTAAAACTGATCTGAGCCCTTTCAATTCTTTCCCATGTAATTTCAAGTTTCTCTTTGCTAGATTAATCTTTCATATCTATTAGTCTCTCATTTATGGCCTTTAAGCAAACTTCTAACATATGTTATCTCCTTTCATGATTTTTCTTGGGCAATATTGTCTCTTATGATTTTATCTTAACTTGATTATATGTAACAATTTAGGCCCAACGTTAAGAAAATTCCCTTCAGCGTAACTTCATTTCTAAAAGGAATACAAAGACTTCCTAACTTACAGTATAACAAAATAATTGTTTTCTTTTACAAATGTTTAATAGTAAGCATGTTTCAACGTACTAATATTTAAAGTATCTAGTACCTCACATGCATTTGCACACTGGTTGTTTCATTAAAATGTTACAACAGTGTTTTTGGATATTATTATTACTCTTCCTATTTGTAGCAGAAGAGTCAGGACAATAAAGTTAATTTGACTCAGTGACTGATTGAGTACAAGAATATTTAAAATATTCTACCATAACAAATTAAGACAATATTTGAAAAGAAATTTTAAGATTGTGACTATTTCTTGTGTTACCAATGGAAAAGTATTTCAAGGTAGAATTTTTTTAATATGTGTTTTATTATCTAATTTTTATTAAAAATGCTTTCAAAACTAGAAAAATTAGAGACCAAAGATATGCTTGTCATTTAAATTAGTAATAAAACCTCTGAAGTAGCTAAGACCTTGACTAAAACCAGAGCCAGAATCAAATACTGTATTTGCAAGTTGTTAAAATACAAGAAAAAAGAATCATATTTCCCAGGGCATTTTTGCCAGTTCTTTTCTAAGGTCTTAAAAAGTCTCTTCTATTTTAGCATATTTTAAATCATATATATCTTCAAATAGTAAAAAGGAACATATTTTTTAAGTAAAGCTAAAATTTAACTTGAAATTCCCATTCAATCCACAGGGACTTATAAACTATTTAAGAAACTCCGTGATTGAAAAACCTTGGCCATTTTATCTCAAAAGGGGGCTCCATCTACTGATGCCAAGACAAGCCATTTAGCCCATTCAAAAGCAATAAATTCAATGAAAACCAAGTTACTTAAATAGGAAACTTGTAAACCAATAAACCATGGCTGATTTTACTTAACTTTTCTTACCCTTTTCTCATACAAAAAAATCAACACAACTAGCAAAACGTCCTCATTATAGACACCAACAAGACCATCTGGTTACCACCAACCTTTATCTGTTCCCGACCTCCACACTTCCTGCAAGGCTAGGTCCCTCTCTAATGTTCTTTTTCACTCATGTTGAAACTAGTAAGTACATGCTAGGTATAGGGGACTGTATAACTCTGCAGCAAATATCGGGGTATTAAGTCATACTGGCCTTATGTCCTCAAAAAGCCTCAACCTAGGATGAGAAGTGACAAAATAAAGAGTTAACTATAAAGCAAAGCAAAAAATAAAAATAATAAAAGCTATAAGGAAGAAAATTTTGTTTAAGAGGTGTATCAGTTTTTTTAAACATTTAGAGATGATTCCATAAGAAAAAAAAGTAAGATTTGAAAATGTACTGAGAAGAGAGAGGTAGATATTGACAACTAGAAATAGAGAGGGCTTATAGGATGTTCAAAAAGTTATAGAATTCAACAAATAGACTCACAGACACAGAAAACAAACTTATGGTTACCAAAGGGAAGGGGGGAGGGATAACTTGGGAATTTGGGATTAACAGATACCCACTACTATATATAAAACAACAAGGACCTACAGTATAGCACAGGGAACTGTATTCAATATCTTATAATAATCTATGATGGAAAAGAATCTGAAATACCTTTTGCAACAACACAGATGAATCACTTTGCTGTACACCTGAAACACTGTAAATCAACTAATTTTTTTTTTTAATTGATCAGTAAAGTTAGAGAGTCAGGAATGTGTGGGCAGGACCCAGGAAACAGTGTTTCAGTTATTCTGTTTCCTCTTTACCAGGTATCTGGAACCTACACACAGTCTCCTAGTTTGCCTATTTCTCTAGTCCTTTCTCATTCTTCATTAGTTACTTTTCCTTTGCTCATTAGAGGTCTCTGCTTTGTATGTGTTCAAACTATATAATTTCCATCCATAATTTCAATCTGTGGTCTCAGCTGCTAGCAGTGTGATTGTGTCTATCAAATATAAATATTTGAACCCCAACAATGTACTCAGAGTGAATATTCTGGTGAATATTCTGAACCCCTTTGAAGATTGAGGCATTTTTCACCTACCTGCTTGGAGTGTTGGTAGTTTTCAGCTGAATTCCCTTCCAGAAATTACATTTATTAGATAATAGCTTTTTCTCTGTAATGAAGATTCCACACATAAGTGAGATCATACAGTATTTGTCTTTCTCTGACTTACTTTACTTAGCATAATGCCCTCAAGTTCCACCCAAGTTGTTGAAAAAAGTACAAACTTTCAGTTATAAGGTACATAGGTACTGGGGATGTAAAATACAACATGACTACAGTTAACCCTGCTATATGGTATATTTGAAGTTGCTAAGAGTAGATCCTAAAAGTTCTCATCACAAGGGAAAGGTTTTTTGTATGTATACGAGATGATATCAACTAAACTTATCATGGTATTCATTTCACAGTATATGTAAGTCATTATGCTGTACAATTTATATAATGCTGTCAATTATCTCTCAATAAAACTGAAGGAAAAAAAAAGAAAACAGCTGTCTTGCACAAGGTTATGCTCCCTCCTCGAGCAGGCCCACATCTTGTAACTGTTAAATACAGGAATATAAAGATATGTCCCAATTTTTGTGTCAGTTTAAGACAATTCTGAAGAGCCATTCCAGAGCCCAAACTTTCCTGAGATGGGTTAAGGTCTATTGTGGAAATACATCTCAGTTCAGCTCTTCTACCTGCACAATTCTACTTCCTGCAAACCCCTTCTACCCCTAGATAGATGTCGATCCTGAGGGCATACTTCAGTAATCCTTCTGCATGCAAACCTTAACCTCAGAGACCATCTTGGAAGTAATCTACCTTAGAAAGTATATTCAACTGTTCTAGACCCTTTCCACTTGCATGACAGAGGCTTTTCAAAGTCAAGATACTCAAAATTAAGTTCATTATCTTTCCCCTCCAAACATGCATGGCTACTCATTTATGAGTTTTTTTGGGGGGTGGATATCTACAGTATACATTCCAGTGGTGTCTCCTCAACCATACCCTTCTTCTTAAAAACAGTCTACTGCATCCACAGTCTGAAAGGAGCAAGCCCATGTACTTAGGGACCACCACTGACTCAACCAGGATTCTGTTGTTACCAGAGTTGCCACCAGACCCTTGCTCAATACCCACCAACCCCTCTCTTGAACTGGAACTAAAATATCTTTAAGTCACAGAATCTAGACAAAGAAAGGAAGCTGTAGGAAGAGATAAGTAAAAACTAGATAGAACTAGCTGAAACCAAGACAGTGGTGAATCTGACCACCACCAAACCCTGAGTCTCATTCTACACTGATTTGACTACATTAGCGTACGAAATGACACACCTTCTGGCTGTGTAACCAGAAGTCACAGACAGAAAAGGGATGCCACCCCATTTCCAGGAAAACCTTATTCTTTCCCAGAAAATGAATGCATATTAGTCTCACTCCTCCCCACATTGTCCTTCCTCCTTAAAAGCAAATCCTTCTTGCCATTAAGACGAGAAATTGATTTGTGAACTAAATTCCTGCTTCTCCATTCTCTGGCCATTGAGTAAAGCTTGTGCAGCTTCAATCTCAGCTTTAGTTTCCTTTTTGGCTGTGCGAAACAAGAAAAAGAACCTTCCTCAACGAGGCAGGGGACTTCGGCAGGGCTAGGGCCCAAGTGGGTGTCCATATGACCTAATTCAGTAACACTATCAATCAGGAATTGGGATAGGACATATGACAGACACTGAGTTAGTCCTTTGGCTCCAGAGTGTAAAATTGGGGCCAGATATTACTTCATGCCAAACCAAAATTTTATGCCAAGCCGAATCTGATGTTATAGAAAAGGGAAGGAAAGAAGGGAAGGAGAGGAAGGGAGGGAAGGAGAGGAAGGAAGCCACATTACAGAGAGAACAATAACAAATCTGTAGAAGGAAACTTAAATGAGAACTCATTTAGCTGAAGAAAGGGATAGAGATGGAAAGTTGACACGCCTGATTACTTCCCAGTTCTCTTGTATTCAGACTATTTTTCGAAACTTGGTTTTATAAAAGATTTGCCTGAAACCTTATAATAAGTATTATATTTATCACCAAATAAAACATAAGACACATCCCCTGCTTTTATAAACAACAGCAAGATTTATCCTTTTGTTTTAATCAGAAACCTGAGAGGGACTGAAGTCCTTCCCTTATCTCCCACAGCTAAATAGCTAAAAAATTCTTCCATTTTTTGTTGCAATTCTTCTCTCATTCCAACCTTACTGCAACTACTCAAGCTCTTCCTTGTCTGTCCATATGGATATACTGCCCATGGTCCAGACTTGATCAGTCCTTCATATTTCTTTATGTGTTGTCACTAACATACCAATCTGATAAGGGCATTCCTTATTAAATTTTTTCAATGATCACACCTCTAGATCTATAAGACAAAACATGAACTGCTGGCTGGTTCCATCTTCTGTCACAAGCACTGCTTGATATTTATAATCTAGTATTAGCTGTCCCATAATTTCATAAACTTCTTATACTTTCTAAAGTTTCTCCTCTTTTGCACATGCTTCCTACTGCTTAGAATATTCTCTTTCATTCCTGTGGAAAACTGTTCATTCTTAATCCATCAGCTTAAAAAGTCACTGTTTTTAACCAATTAGTTTATAAACTTCATCAGGACAAGAATCATGCTTACTTTAGTCACTGCTCCCTCTCCACAGAGCATAGACCTGCTAGATGTAGTATACTATCTCCTGTTTTGTGACTTAATCAATGCCTTTCTTCATTTAGGCAGCTTTAGGCATCCTCATCTTGCAAATTTGTGCTCATAATTTCATCATTGCAATTAATATCTTTCATTAATTATATATTAATATATTAATTTATATCATATTGTCATATTTTTGAGAGCATAACTCTCTTTATAAGAATGAAAGTGTTTTGAGGAATATTTCATGAATTTTCATGTCATCAAATGTTGCCCAGAAATGAACAAAATACTTGGTATACTGTACTCAGAAATATTTGCTGTATGAATGAGTGAATACTTATAGGGTGGAAATAAAAGATAAGCCTGCAGATCTAGACAAAGCTTGCAGCTCTCAGTAGGAAGGCAAAACCTCTGAGGGATAAAAACCTAGAAATTTCCTCTTTAGAACAACAGAAACAATGTGCATGCATGGACGGTGAGAATTTCCCCTGAAACCAGATTGTGTGAAGAAGTGAGGAATGCCACAAACAAGCTGTATTTACAGAAAGCAGTCTGTTGACTCAGGAGGCAGGAGGGAGAGACTCTGCATTATCAGCAGCTGTGCAATGCTGAACTTGGGGGCTGGGAGGAGGAAAATGCTACAAGAACGTGCACTCATGTACAACCCTGTGCCATAGGAATAATTCCTGCAAGCCAGTAGTTGAGTCCTGGTTCTTCTCCTACCCGTCAACACCACCTACGTTCCCACCCACAAACACCTCCTACGTACAGTAGGCCCCAGAGGAAATGAAAGATGAACAGTGATTGAAAAAGAAGTGGCAAGGAGCTATCCAGAAACAATGCAAAAAGAATGACTACAAGGAACAGGAAAAACAAGAGGCATATGAATTGGACTTATGGAAAAAAAGTATGTTTAAAGACACTGTGATGATTTCAGTAAACTAAAGGAAACAACAAATCCTACAGAGTAAGAACTCAAAAGGGAAAGAAAGATTCAGAGGAGGTGTGGTGAGAAAATGGAATGAGAGAGTATGTGGGCTGGAGGAAAGCAAGAAAAAAAAAAAAAGATGAATGTCCCCATAGAAATGAAAATCAGATTAGGTGCAGCAGAAAGGAGAGAAGATATAGCTAAAACAATAGGTCAGATAAGATGAAACACAGAAATAAATAGCTAAGAAAATATCATTTAAAAATGTATGTTCTAATAGCAACAAAAATTTGAGCTGTGTAAGAATACAGCTAGCAAAAGATGTTATGACCTTTCTATAGAAAATAAAATTGAAAGACCAATGGAGAGAGGTTACTGAGATCATGAATAGAAGGCTAAGTAACAAAGTAGTAAACTCTCCTAACATATCTTATACACTTGAATTAAAAATGTTTTTATTCAAGGAATCCATCAATATTATTCTCAAATATATATGGAAGATCAAAAGGCTAGGAGTAGCCAAACCAGTAACGAAGACTAAAAATGATGCAAAGTGACTTCACAAAATGCCTAGACTTATTATGAAGCTATTTTAGTAAGGACAGAGTCATAGTACCATGGGAATATTAATAATGAAAATGATATAACAAACATATGGCTCTTTGTGCAAGATACATAATAACTTTATGACAAAGATACTATTATAGTTATTTTACAGATGAGGAGTTTGAGACACAAGGAAGTTAAGCAACCCTCACAAGGTAGCAGATTCAGTTTTCTAACCTAGGCTCCATAATTTGGATTTTAAATCACCATTCTTTTAACAAAGGCAAAACAAACAGAAGTTTAAAAAAAAAATGAAGCAGACGTATGCATATGTGGAAATCATATATGATAGAGAAGGCACTGCAGAAACTGGGAAAACGATGGCTATTTAGTAAATAATGCTTAGCATAATCAAATATTCCTATGGTAAATAAAGTAAATTCGATCCATACTTCACACCATATATAATAAATTCCAAATGGAATATAAACAAATATGAAAGGCTAACATTGTGTAAGAAAATATATCTTATAACCTTGAGATGGGGATGGTTTTCTTCTACAGGACACAAGAAAAGCACAAGCCATAAAAGGTTAGACAACTTATACTAAAAATAATTTCTTCTCATCAAAAGTACTATAAAAAGGAATTATAAATCACAGATTGAAGTAATTTAAACATATAACTAGAAAAAGAACCTCTACAAATCAATTAAAAAAAAAAAAAACTAAAGAAAAATTGGGGGCGAGGGAGAACCATGAACAAACTTCACAAAAAAGGAAACCAGGGCTTCCCTGGTGGCGCAGTGGTTGGGAGTCTGCCTGCCGATGCAGGAGACATGGGTTCGTGCCCCGGTCCGGGAAGATCTCACATCCCGCGAAGCAGCTGGGCCCACGAGCCATGGCCGCTGTGCCTGCGCATCCGGAGCCTGTGCTCTGCAACGGGAGAGGCCACAACAGTGAGAGGCCCGTGTACCGCAAAAAAAAAAAAAAAAAAAGGAAACCAAAATTGCCAATAAATGTATGAAAAACTATTCAAACTTTAGAAGTCAAACAAATGCCCATTAAATGATAAACTATGCCACTTGTACCAAAGCAGTACATTTTAAATGTCCAACAATATCAGACTTCAGTGAGCATGTGCAGCAATAACACTTTTGGGGGGAGCCTCGGTAATTTTAAACACTTATGGAAATAATATGCTATCATGTGCTGAAGCAGAAAACACTTAGACTATAACCTGCTAGTTTCACTTTAGAAATACTGATTACTCGGGCGCTGTCTTCCAGAATGTTCGTAGCAGTGTCCTCACATCCTCTTGTAAATAAGTTTCTTACAAGTCCACCCCATGAGTTTACCACATTGGTCTTGAACCTCAAAGGTGATCATAGTTTATGTTGTTTCTGGGATCCCTGCTGCACTATAATGACCCCCACTTGTTTTAGTAGCACATGAAAATTCTTAATATGGAATAGTTGTCCCTTCACTAAAGTCAACTTACATTCAACTCTCAACTTGAACTGAGGAGACCTCTCTCCTGTTTTATATTCCTCCTAAATGGAGTAGAGTCTCCCACAGGCTCACAATCATCCAAAGTTCTAGAATAAATTTGGCCTCCAGCATGAGGACTGCATAGTTTTCAGCACTCAGGTGATTCAGTTTGAGATCATTCTTTCTATCAGTTTGGCTTCAGTCTGTAATTTGTTCAAAAATCACATGTACCATTGGCCTGCCAATGCAGGGGACACAGGTTCGAGCCCTAGTCCGGGAAGATCCCACATGCCGCAGAGCAACTAAGCCCCGTGCACCACAACTACTGAGCCCGTGTGCCTAGAGCCCGTGCTCTGCAACAGGAGAAGCCACCACAATGAGAAGCCCGTACACTGCAACAAAGAGTAGCCCCTGCTCACCCAACTAGAGAAAGCCCATGCACAGCAACAAAGACCGAGTACAGCCAAAGATAAATACATTTATAAAAAAACATCACATGCAACAGTAAACAATGTATTAGATAAAGTGCTAATGACATAACAGTTAACAAGGTAGATACATTCTGGCCCACACAGAGGTCAGAGCTTGAGAACCAGAGCTTTTAAACACTACTACATATTCCACTGCAACTTGTTAACTAGGTAACCTTTATTTGGGGCAGTGTCATCATGTAAATAAATATTAAATATAATAGAAACATTTTTCCTTTGGATCCTCACATCTTCTTCATGGAATAATCAAAGAAATGTGAAGTGTAAGAATATGAATGAGCTTACAAAAATAAGGGAATCTAAAGAGACTACATGGGTTGAAAACAATAAGGAGGAAGCAAATGCACAAGCACAAAAGCAGCAGCAAGGCAGACAATACTATTGAGTCCCCTATTAAGTACCCTATTAAACATTTCTCAGAAAGTCACATTAAGACAGTAAAATGAGCAAAGTGTATTTTGCAGTTCAAATTACAAAGTAAACAAAAACAAATGGTGTGTTTCCAAGCAATCTCATCTCTGAACAGAAGTGATAATTCTTCTATCTCAGTTGCATACTGGGATGCCCCAAAACGCTATTTTCTTCATTCTGAGAGGCATGTAGCACGGTTCCTTCCTTAGGATTCTCAAGAGTGATGAAGATTATAATATTCAGTCACTCGTAATCCTGACGTGGGTGGAAACAAAAAGACAGCCAACTGTCTTATCCTACATGGCTATGAGAATGTGTTGTTACAATGCCCACCCAATGGGCCTAGTAGACTGCCAAGCACCACATAGGTCAACAGTAAGTGTTACCCTTCCACTATACTAAGTGTAATTAGTTTCACCAATATGAATATATATATACATACATATATATGTATATATATAATATACATATAAATTTATGAATGTCTGTGTGTTCATACATGTGTGTCTACATATATATATATATATACACACACACACACACACACAGGGAATATTGGTTAGTGGCCATGATAGCAAATAATCACTATGGCTAATTTAAGCAGGAAAAAAATTAAGTGATTTACCTGACTCACAGAATCACTGAAGCCTAGAGAAATATCTTGGGGCAGGCCTTCTTGAAATATAACCACATCCCAGAATCTTTGTGGTAAAAACTATCACCACTTCAGCTAAGATCACCAAGCACCAAATGCCAGACAATCAGCCCTTTTGTTATAGCTACTATTGCCAGCAAAGGGGCCACGTCTGCAAAAGAACTGAGCCCCATGCACTCACTGTCAGCCCAAAGAAGGAAGCCTCAGCTAAATTACACTTACATCTTCACTCAAAAACATGCGTACATTTGAGTTTTTAATTCCATATTAAAGAGGTTAATTTTATAGTGCCATGACTTCCCCAATTATAGAAAGGCAATGTTTAAAAAAAAAAAGAAGTAGCCAATTTGACCAGTTTGACAGATGCCCACTGAATGCATACATATATATAAACTCATTCATGAGGGTTACAATAATTCCTACATAAAGTGTTCTTAAAGTGTTTAGAAGCAATAATTCTTAAAGTGGTTAGAAGCATTCCTGGCAGGTAAGTACTATGTAAATGTCTGCTATTCTTTTCTTCCTTCTTTTTTCTTTCCTTCCCTCTTTTTCCTTTTTTGCTTATACCAGTAATATATATGGGGAAATGTTAATGTGGTTATTAAGAAAAGTATTAAATGAGGATAATTAAGATGTTCTAACCTGTAGCATCTCATACATATATCATCTTCAGTCTTATGTTCATTTTGATACTGGAATCTCTTTAAAAATCATTGACCTCAAAATCCAACAATAAACTAACTAGTGTTTCAAAGGAGGTAAATTCAACTTTTTTTCTTGCCCAATGTTCAGTGAAACTGTAAATGAAAGTTTAATTATAACATCTCAGAAAGTAAAACTTCCTGAGTATGAAAATTCTCACCCCTAACAAAAATAAAGAAACAGAAAAAGCCATACACACAAACATAAAAAAAAAAAAAAGAAAAGAAACCAATCCAATTAGGATCCACACAGTTTTACTACAGGTACAATGTAATAAGCATGTGCTTTGGAGCTAGAGAGGCTAGAGGTGTTACCCTGATGTCATAGTTACTTGCTGTGTAACTCCGAGCAGTTACCTACTCTCTTAATCTCAGTCTCCTTGAAGATAAAGTGGGAATAATAAAATCTTGCAAAAAAAAAAATTAGACAATATATGATATGGGCAGAATGGCTGTTTTATGACCTAAGATAAAAGACACATAAAATGGCATTGGTTTCATGTCCTATCATTATTATGATTACTATCTTACACTTTACAATTATCTTACCAAAAATTTGCTTCATAGTTTGTTGGAATTGTCTCAGATGTTACTACAGAGAAATATTATACCATAGAAAAGTTAGATCTTTAGAGAAATGCTCACCTAAGTGCCCAGAGATAAGGATTCCATAGCCTACTGCCTTTCTGGGTGGCAATGGCAAATTAAAAATTCATAGAGCTGGAAGGGATCTTCAAATATCATCTAACAAATTCTCCACTTCCCACAAATGAAGACACAGAATATGGAAAATTTATGTAAATACAGATCTTGGACCACATCCTAGACCCCTAGTTTCACAGTAGTGCTATTTCCATTCCTACTCCTTAGATTTTCATTATAAAACGTGTAGAATCTCACACACACATTTTCCCTTAATTTATATAGTCATTGTTCATGCACATGTTTTCCAAAGCTTTATTGAAATCCTATTACATGTCTGCAGACAGAAGGAAACAAAGTGGTTTTATGCTCAAACTCACCATCCGGTAGTTAATACAACACAGCTGAAGAACAATGCAAACCAAATGTCCTAAGTGTTAACAATACTGAGAGAAAGATGTAATTGATCTGTTGTCAATTTTCTTTTACAGAAGGCCAATAACTAATTTTTTGCATAGAAGGATGACATACAAAGTGCAAGTTATTAACTAGCATCAAATATTGTAAATGTATAAACAGTAAATATATTTTCAAAAACATGTCTTATACTTCTTTGACATTTCGTAGAATTCAAAACATCTTAAGTTGTTTTAATCTTGCTCCTACATTTCCCCGTTGTGAAGTTTCGTAATATTCATATTAGTTATGCTACTTCTGCCCCCCATTTAAGGTAGCATGTGTGATAGAGGGGCACATGCTAAGTTTCTCTCTTAACTTTATTTTGAATGACTAGTACCAACTGAAAAATACCTTGGTTGGAAGGAAGAGTTACACATATATGTATATATAAAAGCTAGATCATTTTCCTTTCTTTTAAGGAAGATCTACCTGGGGATGTTTATTACTGAACTCTTAAAATTTAGCTAAATTTTTTATCTAAACAAAACTGAAGCTCAATAAAATAAAAAGACATAGTTTAGCAGACTATATATATATATCTCTCTCAAAGGTTATAGATAATAATGGTCTTTTACCCTTCAAAATTGGATATCCTAAATGAAACTAAGAAAATTCCACCTAACAAAAAATAGTCTATTAAGAAATTTGTTTGGTTAGGTACATACTGACCATATGTCAGTATTAAAATGAAAACACAAAAAGTCAGTTCAACATATTAATTTACCAACATGTTAGGGCCAGTAGAAATCTTTCTGCAGTTTGGGGGAGAAATTATTTCTTGTTTATATCCCCTAATATGCATAGAATTTTGGTATAATATTGACACTGTATTTATATCCATCTAATCCATAAAAGATCTTTTAATGATTGGCTATGTTACATGTGACTATTAGGCATTTTTAGTATGTATTAAACATTTAGAATACTAAGCCAGCACTGACTAAATTATTTATGGGTACCCATTTCTCCTTGGTGTTAAGGGGAAAATGTCTTGTGTGTGTTTTAATGAGAAGACCTGTTATTTTCATTCCTTCAAAAGATAAACCATTATTATCTGATGCTGTAATCAAGGGCACATCCATCTGTAAATGTTCCAAAGTTAACTTCCAAACTGCAAAATCTAGTACATTGTTGCTTTTTAACATCTACAATGTTCAACGTATTGATCTCTTCCTTCTTGGGAAGCTCTTTCATTTTTTGGATCCTGTGAAATTCTCTGGTTTACTCTCTCTCTCTCTGGTATTTCCTTTACCATTTTAATATTATCTTCTCTCTACATCTTAAAGTTTGTTTTTTCCAAGCTTTCCTTCTTGTTCTTCCATCTTACTTGTTTATTCATTTTAAAAAATCTCATACCTTTCTGTATACCAGCACTAAACATGTGCTAGTTTCTCAGAATGAGATGTTTAATATGAGAAATAAGAACTCAGCAGTCGTACAGCTTAGAACCTTTTGGGGATACAGGCAAGTCAACACACATTGTTAAACTAAGATATTGTTGGAAAGATACTGTGTGCAATGGGAGCACACGGGAAGGTTCCTTAAGTCAAATAAGTGTGTGGGTGGATGAGCATTGTCAAGAAATACATGCCATGTGAAGTAACATCTAAATGGAGCCCGAAAGGATGAGTGACTGTTAGTCAATTAAAGAAGGGAAAGGACAATACCCAGAAGAGATCAAATACTATGTGTGAATCCTCAAAGTTGAGAGAGAACATAGTACATTGGAATAAAACAATCATAGAGAATAAGCACTTCAGAAGGCTAAAGGGCCTCATGTGACTATGGATCAAAGGTGGGGTTGGGGGTGGAGTTGCTGCTTGGAGAGAATTTTGGTGAGATAGGAACAGGAAACATAAGCAGGGTCAGACCACTGCAGGATTCTGTAAGAAATATTAAGGGACACGGCTTTATCCAGAGGACAATGGGCATCCATTTTATTCTTTTAAATTCAGGAGCCACAGAATGATGAGGTTTGTGGGCACCACCCCTGATAATAGTTACTCCAACATTTATCTTCTTCTCAAAACTCACTTCAATCCTAGAGCCTTATATCCATTGTCCTAAGAAACTCACATTTGGAGATCCCACAAGTATCTCTACATTAAACGTCCAAATGTGACTTCTTCAACTTTCTCACACCATCAAACCCTCTCTTCCTTGTTTACTAAATTCCATGCCTTAAGAAAGACTCTCATCCTTTCTGTTTACCAAATTCAGGAAGTAGAATGCTCAACCATATTTGCCTTTCTTTTAGCCTCACCTCCAACCAATTGTCAAGTGCTACTAATTTGCTTCTTCAAAGCATTTAAAACCTGCTTAATCTTTTCTATATCAGGAGCAATTGCCTTTTGGTAAAAACATGATTATTTTTCACACTGATTATTGCAATGGGCTAAGTTGTGTCTTTTTAAAATGTTTCCTGCATTAGTGCATCATTTACATTGCCACCAAAAAACTTCTTCAAAATTCTTCTAAAAAAAAATAAAATTCCGTTGAACGAGGACAGAATCGTGTTTAAGCAGGCTATTGACTCAGATGGTCTGACTTCAAGAACCATGTGAACTTTTTCTCTTCTACCTCCTCCTTCCTCCTTTCCCCCTCCCTTCTCCCCCTCTCTATATATGGAAAACAGAAAACAATAGTACATTCATAAGTGATTAAATAAGGCGATATAATTTTCATTTTACCTGGAACATATTATCATCAATCCCACTTAAAATATTCCAACTGCTTTGATGTGTTAAGCCCAAATATAGCATATAAGATACTTCATGATTATAAACCTGTCTTGCCACACTCCATTCCCACTCTGTGCTAAAACAATCTAAGCTGCTGAAAGTTCTCCAAATGAATCATGCTTTTTCATATCTCTGTGTCTTTACACATAGTTCCCTATGCCTGGTTTAGCATAGGCTCCTGCCATCCTCCTACTAGCTGACTCCTAATCATCTTTGATTCAAAGCAAGTATCATCTGTAGCCAGCCTACTAGCCCAAACAGAATAGGTACCTCTCCATAAGACCCTATCACAGTACTTATCACATAGTAACCATGTGTTATGTTTTCCATTCTGCATCTTTAGTACCCAGCAGAGTTACTTACGTCTAATGAGTGCTTTATAAATTCTCATGAAAGGAGGGTGTAAGGGAAGGAGGAAAGGAAGGATAAACCACAGCTCTCACCATATAAGTAATTCATTGTCTGAAAAAAGTTGTTTCTGCTGAACATCAGCCAGGTCTCCCTGGCCACAAATACTTCAGCATAATATCTCAGTAATTAATAGTCCTACGTAAGGTTTAGTTTAAGGAATTATATTGAGAAATTATGTTAAAATGTACATATGTAACTTACATTCCATGTTCTCATCAGTTTGACCTGTAATTCTCTCAACAAACCTTGTCCTTCCTATTTTTTGCATGTATACTTCCCTTTGACAGGAACACTGTCACATACCCATTACATGATCTCTCTCACCGGTGTGTGCACGCGCGTGCGCACACACACACATGCACACTTGCCAAATTCCAGAGAAGTCATCCCTTGAATTTCAGTTGGGCTCTTACTAACCCTTATCACTTCAGTTATTACATTGTCTGACTGTCTCAAGTCAGCTGGTAAAAGGACCACGTTCTTCCTCTTTCATCATAGTCTGTAAGAAATCCAGTATATGTCTTTGTTGGTAGTGTTTACAATCATAGAAGAGATGCTAAAGAGTACATATTGACATCCCAGGATAAGTGACTTCAGTATTTTTAACCTATGTTTCTTTTTTTAGGCTCAAATTCTAGTAATGACTGCTTTCTCCATGTAGAGCATTTAGCACAAATGGTGTATCATTGTGTAGTCCACTCAACTAAACCAATGGTCTGTGCTTAAATGGGTCCAACACCTCTGAAATTAATTTTCAAAACCATCTTTTCTTCTTCATCACTCACTGAGTAGTTAAGTTACCTGTACCTCACCTCGGAGGGCAAATGTTAAATATGATTTTCCCAACTTATGATACCTATTTTCTTGCCTATTTCTAGATTCCAGGCTTTATGAAGATACACAGTTGTTTTCTTGTTACTATATCATTGTCTAAGAGAGTGACAGAAAGCCCTCAATATATATTGACTTAGTGACTGAATTATGAGTAAGCTTTTATTTTCTTTTAAAATATTTATTTATTTGGCTGCACTGGGTCTTAGTTGAGGTCTATGGGTTCTAGCTCCCTGACCAGGTATCAAACCTGGGCCGCCTGCATGGGGAGCACAGAGTCTTAACCACTGGACCACCAGGGAAGTCCCATAAGCTCTTATTTAGAATCAGCTAGAATACTTGTATTGATTATTCATTGACTGGAGTAGCTACTGGAGTGGTGAAAGGATAACAAAAATTTTTTTCTTAATTTTTCCTCAGGGAAGGCAAGATTTTACTTAAGCTATTTTCCTCAGAACACCTAAACCAGTAGAAGAAAGTGTCCCTGCTGATAACTGTGGAGATGACTGGCTCCACAAGAGCCATTTCCTACAAAAAAACCAAGCAAACAAGACCAGATCAACAGCTTACTTTACTGATAGGAATAGAAGCAAATAATGTGTACTGTCCCAAGAGCATAGCTTGGAATTAGGCTTGGTGTATTATAAGGATTAATACTCACTAGCATCAGGAGATTGGGATTGACATATATACACTAACATGTATAAAATAGATAACAAGAACCTGCTGTATAAAAAAATAAAATAAAATTCAAACAAAAATACTAGCTCACAAGTTACTAACACATCTGGTTCTTTTCACATTACTTTAAGAGCTTGTGTAATAGTTTTCTATTGGTTCAATAAAAAATTACCACAAATCTAGTAGCTAAAACACTTCTGTAGGACAGAAGTCTGAGATGAGTCTTACTGAGTTAAAGGTCAGGTTGTCACCAGTGCTATGTTTCTTTCATGAAAGTTCTAAGGGAGAATGCATTTGCTTACTCATTCAGGTTGCTGACAAAATTCAGGTCCTTTGCAGTGGTAGTACTGAGGTCCCTTTTACCTTGCTAGCTATCAGCTGAGAGCGGTTTCTAGATTCTAGAAGTCACCTGCATTCCTTTGCCCATGTCCCCCCTTCCTCCATCTTCAAAATCAGCAATGACATATTGAATCTCTCATTTCTTATTTCTTTTTCTATCCTTGCATCTTTCTAAGCGACTCTTCTGCCTTCCTCTTCCACTTTTAAAGGACTGTGTGACTCCATTAGCTCCACATGGATAATACCCCTATTATAAAATCCTTAATCTTAATTCCATCTCTTTTGCCATATAAGATAATATACTCGTAATGGTAAAGGTTAAGATGTGGACATCTCTGGGGACATTATTCTGACTAGCACAACTTGTATATTAAATAACTCATGTTTTACCATAGGCCAGTTTTGAACCTTAATCTGAGCAGTTAGTTCCATCTGAAAAACTTTTGAATTTGTGATTTTAGTAACTAATTCAGTTCAAGAATTCACCTTCACAGATGAGTTTATATTTCTCTTACAAATCGAAAGTCAAAAATATTAATATTACACATTACCTGATGAATTCATGTTTCATCCACTACTGAATACCAACTAAGTAAAAAAGTCAAATATTTTAGGAAAACTATGATATGTCCATTGACTAAAAGGCTTACAATGTACTTTGTAATATACTTTGTAATATAAATAAAAGTTTTTATTATTTGCTTTATATTTGATTTGTGGCTTTCTATAGACCTAGTTTTTGGGTCTAGAATCAAGGATAAAATAATTATATCCATAACCAAATTTGATATTAACTAAGATGCTTTAAAATAAATTTTCTCAGTGCCTTGAAAGGATATTTTAGTGCCATAAAAACTCACTCTTCTGCTGGCAGGATATTGAGCTAATGGTGATTATTGAAATTCTAAGTAAAGTTGTTGAGCACAGGAATGGGACTCGAGGAAAATGATTTCTTAACCCCCAATACCACCACTAGCCTCCAAAGTTTTTAGTGCCTTCACACATAAAAATGAGGGGATTACATTGCATGAAACTTCTAATTTTCTGACTATAACTGCTTTCAAGTCAGTTCTTTAATGAATGTTTAGGTACAGGTGAAACTAAGAGAAACATTAACAAATTGTTTCCAGTACAAAGACAGAAAAATAAAAAGAATATAAAGAGTTCGTAAGTTTAATAATTGAAAAATATTGATTTCATGTTAATATATTGTTTATAGTGCAGTTAATACCTAGAGACCAACTCTAAATCTTACACTTTGCAGAGACCGCTCAGTTTTACAGTTTGTCTGGATTACTTTGATGCTTACCCTTACCTTTCTTCTATTATTTTTTCCACATGGACTACTTTATTGATAAATCAAAAGAAAAAGGATCAAATAAACAAAGCAACAAAGCAGGAAAGTGCTCACATCAGGGTTGTAGCCAATCTAATTAATTTTTCATTTGGTTCTCATGTATTAGAGACCAATCAATTTGGGATTATGTTTACAAAGTTATAAAAGGAGAGGAGACTGGGCCCTCAATCTGTTGTCTAGTCTGTCCAAATTAGTCAGTTAAATGATCTCAGGGGATACCATACAGCATATGAGTAGTTCTTGTAAGTATCTTTTCTTTTAATTACAGATCAAATTGTCAACGCTTTCTGCAGACCTTGACTTTGGCAGAAGGGCAAAGTTCTGAAATCAAACAATGGGACTTTATTTTTCAGATATTTTTTCCTTTGCTTTTTTCACCAACATGCTTTAGTTAAAATATCTTTAGAGAGCTATTTTAGCATGTGGAGGTTTGGCGTGCCAGAATTGACTATCACTCAACGAAAGGAGTTTCCATTCAGATAAAAAGTGATATTAAGATTAATAGCCTTTATCCTATAAGAATGTGTCATTCTTAGAGATATACTGAATCACTCCAGAAAATGGAATTGTATGAAATAGTAAGAAGGGGCACAATATTTCATGGAAATAAAGAACCTGGAAAAATGGTGTCTTCTAAAATGAAGTTCCCAGAATATTAAGGTGGAACAAAAGTAGAATTTATGTGTTGATCAAAGTTTGGTGGCACACCTGTGCAAGGCTTGACGTACATCAATATGCTCTAAAGCCAGTGTTAAAAATCACTGCTCTAGGACCTGGCAGTTTAAGATAGTTGACTTGAATATCTAGTAACCTTTAGAACCATCCCTAAACTTTCCCTCTTGCTCACTCTAGCTCTCTATTTAATTAGTCACCAAGTCCCTAAGGCCTACCTCTCCTTAAGTCTCTTCTCACCAACCCTGCACCGTCACTCACCTGGCCTGTTGCAATACATCCCAACCACTCTAGCTAACTCCCATCAGAACTATTGCAATACCCACCTGCACTATGTTAACACGTCCTTTACACAACGATTAAAGTTACTTTCAAAAAAGTAATCATTCTCTTCTATCTTGATATTGTTATAACTCAGTTTAAAAAAGGATCACTGTCTCTGTGAAGGCCTTTGGAAACTTCCTTTATTGTATTGTGCTCAAGGAATCAGGAAATGGTAATATAGTCACTTCCTACCATAGGCTGACAGTAAATATCAACCTGACTCATTCTGAAATCCCTGCCCAGACTCTCAGTCTCTGGCTCAGGAGAACTTCATAGACTTTAGGGCAACCTCTTTTTGGATTACTAAGTGCCAGAAAGTTTTCTTGATATAAAGTAAAAGATAGTGGAGGAGAGAAAAGGTAAAATGAATATTTTGAAATATATCAATATATTTTGTGCAACACCTCAGGCTTTTTTAAAACCAAAAGCCACTAAACAGAATCCTTAACCCTTTGTTATGTAAAATGAATTTTAATGCTTTTAAAGTAATTTTATTTAAAAAATCAGTTGATTGTTTTACTAGCGATAAGTTTTCTCCCTTTAACAGAGATTTTAATTGTGAGAATTCTTGGAAAAGGTAATGAACTCATACTACAAAACCAGATGGATTCACAGAAGGAAAAGATGAATGCTGAGTTTCCTTTACAAGTCTAGAATTTTTTTTTCCTCTCTTTTGAGAAGATTAATTGGAGCACGATGCTCTTTATCTCTATGCACACAATGACTTGAAATTCATGGCTCTCTTAGGATGTAGTTTGAAAACTGGATCAGAGTTGAGTCCTTTCAGAGCCTAGTGAGGATTCCTATTATATCATTTTCATTGGGGTTTTATGGCTTAATTAGTACTTGTTAGGAATCAAGTGAAAGAACATGGTTTTAATTCCTTACCCTGAGAGACATGAGCCCAATGTTTCCTAAACTGTGTAAGATGGTTGTAGCTGTTTGACTTAAAAGTGCATTCCAAGACATAGTTAAACAGACTTTACTTTTTTTAAGTCACGTTTATGAAAATAAAATGTACATATAGTAAAATTCACCCTCTTACCATAAATTCCAGTGAATTTTGGTAAAGATACTCTTTCTTATAATTACCACCATAATAAAGACATAGAACATTTTAATTATCCTACAAAGTTCCCTCACCCCCCTTTGCAATCAATCCCATCCCTCAACCCACAGCCTGGGGCAATTTTGATCTGATTTCTATCCCTTTCTTTAGTTTTGCCCTTTTCAAAATTTCATATAAGTGGAAAATTACGTATGTTGGCTTTTGTGTCTAAATTGCTAAACATTAATAATTTTGAGATTCATACACATCACTGCACTTATCAGTAGTTTGTAACTTTTTATTTCTGAGAAATATCCATTGTATGGGTGTATTACAGTTGATTTATTTATCAAATGACATACATTTGGGTTTCTAAATGCTAAACCCATTTCCCAAAGTGAATGTTCTATTTTGCATCTCCATCAGGATCCTACTCTAAATCTTCTGAATTAGAAATTTTTTAGATACCATCAATCAGCATTTAAAAAAAAAAGTTGATTCTTATACACACAAATTACAAGATACCAGGATTCCTATCGCCAAGGGTGGTATTATTCATCCTTACTATAATTATCATCATAATTATCAAGAAGTATTTGTTGAATTACTGAGTTTACCAATTACCCACACAAACACTATAGTTGTATAGCCAAAATATACCATGCATTATTTTTCTATTGCACTGTAAAACATTACCACAAACTTGATAGCTTAACACAAAATTTTCTAGGAGAGTTTCATAGATGAGAAGTCCAAAATAGTTCTTACCAGGCTGAAATCAAGGAGTTGGCAGGGTTACAAGACGACCTAGGAGAGAGTTTATTTCCTTACCTTTTCCAGTTTCTAGAGGTTGCCCACATTCCTTGGCTCACGACTCTGTTCCCCAAACTCGGACTCAGCAAGCTTGCATCTACCTGACCT
Source organism: Globicephala melas (assembly GCF_963455315.2). NCBI lineage: Eukaryota > Metazoa > Chordata > Mammalia > Artiodactyla > Delphinidae > Globicephala > Globicephala melas. Next base: position 84,544,590 of record NC_083318.1, read on the forward strand.
ATTCCTCCATGGTTATGCTCTCTTCTGACTCCAGCTGCGAAAGGTTCTCCACTTTTAAGAGCTCGTGAGATTAGATGGGGCCCACCTGGTCAATCCAGGATACTCTCCCCACCTCAAGGTCCTTAATTGAATCCATCAGCAAAATCCCCTTTGCCATGTACATAACATTCACAGCTTTCAAGAATCATTAAGGATATCTTTGGGGGCCATTATTCTGCCTACTACAGACTGTAAGTTTTTCATGAAATTATTAGAAAACATTGACAGTTTTTCTTTCTTATTGAAAGTCTGGACTTTGGTTCCACTTCACTGATTTACTAAAATTTGGAGTAAATTAACTAATCTCTTGGAATTTCTATTTTTCTATCTATGATTAGAAGCATAAAAATAGTTTTTATAATCTCAAAACATTAATGTTCATTAAGTATAGAATAATCTCAGAAACTTTGTTCATAACATCCTGGTTTGTGGGGTGAGTGTTTGCAAATATTAGGAATAACAATGTTTGCATGATTATTGTCATTAGTCTTTTTTCTTGTAAACCATCGTCAGTAAGGAGGTGAGTCTACTGAGTCTACTGAGCAGGCTTGGAAACATGCAATGAAGTGATAGCACACCTGAATCTGATGTCACTAGTCAAATGCAATTTGGCACTTATTTTAAGACAAAATATATTCCAAGTTAAGAAATACAGTATATGTTTTGCCACATTTCTCAAAGCGATTAGACTATTAAAATATATGCTAAGTAAATAATTTGTTGATATGAGAAAATATTAAGAAGATGCTTCTGAAATACCAAAATTACTTTGTCCATATTTAAATGCATTTAGGAGTTGTAATAAAGAAAAACCTGAGGTTTGAATTTAGAAAATTCAGGTTTCAATCCTGGGTCTCCCATGTACTGATGTCTGAGGGATTTGAGATAAATATATGACTTCCCTAACTCAGTTTCCTCATCTGTAAAATGTAATTAACAATACCTCTCCCAGGAGTGTAATGTGTATCAAATGAGAAAATAGTTAAAAATACATTAATTGTCAAAACTAGAGTCATCATCATTATCATTATTATTTTTATAGTATATATGTCAAAGCATTTTGGATCATAAAATAAGATGTTATACAAAAGTCAGGACTGGAAACTGAAAATGTAAAACTTTCAATAAACATATCATCATTATTATTGCCAACATATCTAAAAGCCTCAAGTTTACTCCCATTTCAGGTATTGACCAATTAATGATTAATAGACATGTTATATACAATGCACAACATAGCAATTTTACTCTTAGATATAAACCCAAAAGAAACTCAGATACTTACATGAGGAGACACAGAAAAATGTTCATAGAAACGTTGATTGTAATTGCAAAACTATAGAAATTTATGTCCACCAGAAGAATGTGTAGCTAATTTGTGGAATAGTCATTCAATGGAATACTATATGGTGTTGAAAATGAATGAAGTAGAGCTGTTTGAATGAAATGGGGGACTCACAAACATATTATTGGCCCAAAAAATAAAAATGGTTGCAAAGATATACATGTAATAAGTATATATTAAGTATATATATGACACCATTTATATAAATTTTTAAATCATTACATACATACTGAAAGTAGAAAGAAATGCACATTGAGTTGGTAGTATGGTTGCCAGATAAAACAGAGGATGCCCAGTGAAATCTGAATTTCAGATAAAAACCAATAATTTTTTAGTACAGATATGTCTCATGCAATACTTGGGACAACTGAAAAGTTTTGGGTAGTTTATCTGAAATTCAAATTTTACTGGTGGCTTATATCTTTATTTGCTAAATCTGGCATTGTAATGAGGAAAAAAGAGCTGCACAGGGGCTTCAAGTTGGATTGGTGATGTTTTAGTTCTTTCAAAGTCTTAAATATTTCATAGTATGTTAAAATATTAATAGGCAAAAATGAACCATTCACCAGGAGAAAATCTCTAGTTAAAAGATAAAACTAAGTTCCAAGACCAACAATAAAGAATCAGGAAGGATGACAAAAGGTAAAGAAATAACTAAAGCATACAATTTTTTTTAATTATGAAAAGGGCAATAAAGTGATATCATGCTCTACATTTGTTATTAATATTTTGACATTTATTTTTTTCCAAGTCACTCTCACCTGAGATGAAATAACTACTTAATTACAGAATTCAACCTAGAAATAAAAATTTAGATTTTTGATGTTTCCCAAAACTCTGTAATAATTTCAGTTATATTTCAATCAATGAAAATATATTTGGCCACAGGTGAGAACTGTAATAAATGGAATGTTTAAATCTATAAAACAAGATGCAAACAGTGGCCATCACTTAATTATTTTAAGCCTGGAAGAGGAAAGGAAATGAATAGATGAAACAGAATAATTAAATATACATTTACTTCTCTAGTCAAAATTAGAAAACAGTGGCTCTCCATCATGGCTAGGGATCACATTAAAATCAGCTGGAGAGTTTAAAAAATATGAATGCCTGAGACTCACCTGAAAGCAAGTCTAATTTAACTGATTTGCAGGAGGAAAAAAATCGCTAGTTTGTAAAACTCCCCAGGTGATTCCAATATAAGGTCAGTGTTGAGACCCATTGCTCTCAAACTTGAAAAGCCGATTCCTGTTTGGGAGGTAGTGTAAAGCAAAAATGTTTGTCCTGTGGATGTAGAAGCTAGCTCCTAAGAAAATAAATTCAAATATCAACTGACTCCATTGACTTTATACTAAGGATTTAAAATGAGTGACAGGAAAACAGGTAAATGGAAGCATGATACCTCTCACATAGTCAATGCCGAACAAAGAGATCTTCACTGAAATAGTTGAAGTGTGTAAACATCCTAAAAGATAATGATACTTGTAGCTTACATAGTAAGTCTTGAGGACTATTAGTAAAACACTAAGAAACTGAGAAAAGGTCTAATTTCAAAATGTGGAGAATGAAATCTTACTTTTTATCTTAGAATGAAAATACTTCCATGTTTGCCAGCAACCCTCTGCCTTTAGCACAATGAGATGAATTTAAGACAGTCAGTTTTTATTTCTACTTGAGTAACATGAGCTTTGGTTTATGGCCCTTTTTCCCCTAGCCTCATAATTAAATGACTAAATCCCATCCACAGCGTTACCTACAGAACATGACTGGAGAAAGATTAGCCATTAAAGAGAGAGGAGATTGCTATTATGGCTTTTGAGGCCTAAAACCACCCACTCTCTTAGGAATCCTATTATGGCTGAGCATTTGTGTTATTGGTATTGCAATTCAATTCACATATATCAAGCTGCAAACTCCATTACAGTCAATCCATATTTCTAGTTCTTCTCTAATAACTTATTCATTTGTGTGTTTCACTTTGGAAGAAGTTATGTGCTTCAAAATATCATCTGTTGCCAGTGACTATGGAGCTTCCTTTAGTGGTACAAGAAAGCATCGTTTCCCTATTAACTAAAATCCAAACACCTGCTGTTTTACCTTTGGTTTTACTTCGAGGTTCATAAAACCTTATTATGAAGATTCATGTGATTTCAGATCTACTTTCTATTCAAAAGAGCAGTAATAATACATGCAATTGTTTCCCTTGGTGAAGAATGCTGATCAGGATCAATTCTATAAATCATGGTAAACAGATATCAAGTACAAATGAATTTCATATATTTTTGCTTTTATAATCAAAAACAACTATATCACTAATGTGTGCTAATATCTTTAAATTCAACTCTTTAGAAACAAATAACTGGCCCAAGTTAAGTTAACATATCATCCAACTACGGTGCTCAATTAGCCATAAAACACAAGTTTTTGATGGAATAGCTTGTAATGTTGGGTGAGCCTTCATTTTCCTCCTCCCCCATTACATCTAAGTGAAGGATTATTCCTTTTCCCATGGTTAAATTCATTTCATTGACAACAGACATTGCAAACTCCTCAATGATTTCTCTGTGCCAAATGAATTTCTGTCAAAAGACTTGGATGAAATCTGTCTACTCCTGGTGACCAAATTGATCCAGCTGCAGCACAAGATGAAAGAGATCATTCATCTAAGTTCGGCTGTGCCAGAGCCTGCTCCCTCCTACACATCCACCGTTGCTGAAAAGGAGCAAATAACTTTATCTTACAAGCAGAGCTGAGGATAGTTGAGTGTTTTCATTACCTATGGACATCAATGGCTTTGGGACATAATTAATCCTGCTGAAATCACTTCATTATTTTAATGAGGTTTTTTCCTTTCCTCTAACTGTGATAAAAAGTACGGAGGAGAGAACTTATTCTCATTATTTCTGAAACTAAAGAAGACTTTAGGAAGGAAGTGGAATAGGAACAGAGAAAACTTGCACCCACAACAGCTGATCTTTCGTTTTGCTTCAACAAAGACCAAGGGAAGTGGGATGAGGAAGTGGATTTGTGGACACTCTAAGCTCAAAGGCAACGTGGCTGCTGTGGCCTTGGTGTGTGAAGGAAAGCGATTTCATCTCAAACTCTTCAGAAGTTTTGTTTATCCTGTGTATTTGAGAGGTTTTTTTTTTTTTTTTTTTTGGTACGCGGGCCTCTCACTTCTGTGGCCTTTCCCGCTGCAGAGCACAGGCTCCAGACGCGCAGGCTGAGCGGCCATGGCTCACGGGCCCAGCCACTCCGCGGCATGCGGGATCTTCCCGGACCAGGCACGAACCCGCGTCCGCTGCATCGGCAGGCGGACTCTCAACCGCTGCGCCACCAGGGAAGCCCCGAGCATGTTTTTTGTTTTAAAGAGAGGAAAGAGAAGAATACATGTATCTATACTAACAATAGGTAAAAATAAATGAACTTAACGGCTCTTCAAATAAGAACTTCACTGTTTTCTCACAAAGGAATAGGATCATTGTTATGTTTAGAAAGTGGAAGAACATAGCATAGTCTCTGAACATGTGAGTATATATATATATATATATTAGCTATTGAAATGTTGAAATATTTTCTGTTTTATGAGAAAGAACTTTGCTGAGATTAATTCTGGACAGCCAATAAGCCAAGGTTCAGAACACTGGTCAGCACTGAAGATTTTGTTTTCCTGAAAGCAGTGAGTCTCAAACTTTAGTGTGACTCAGGATCACCTGGATCATGGATCGCTGGATCCACCCACACAGTTTCTGATTTAGAACATCTGGGGTGGGGCCTGAGATTCTTTCCTAACACATTTCCAATTGTTGCTTAAGCTGCTAGTTTGGGGACCACACTGAGAACCAGTCTTAAAATCATCATGTGGTACAGCATCAGTGTGTTGTTTTGTAGAAGTAGCCAAGGCATGTTTTTGCATCTTAAGGCCTCAGAAGTTCTTTACTGGGAAGACATTCTTCAGAGAAAGATATGACTTTTAGTAAGCCTGAAATGTTAGACTGATAATGAACTGTCTTGTTCTCCATTATCCAAAACGAATCGCTGTCATTAAACAGCTGAATGAAGCCATCATTGTGGCTATCCTTCAAGGACATCTTATTCTTTTCCATTCACTCCTACCGTACTTACCATGTTAGAGAAAAATGTGTTCTATCATTTACCAAGGCACTTTTGTGTTTCTGGAAGGTAAGTTTTCATATAAATCAAAAGCTTTAGATCTTGACAAAATCTCAGATTTTTGCATCATGTAGATTAAACCTAGAAAAAAAAAACACAGTATATTATGCAGTCCATTCAACTCAATTCCTCCTTTACAATGACAGACACTGGGACCTAGAGTAGAAGTGCATTCTCTTTGTGTGTGTGTTGTGTGTGTTTCAAACACAACTTTTATATATATATTTTTTGAATTTTATTTTTTTTATACAGCAGTTTCTTATTAGTTATCTATTTTATACATATTAGTGTATATATGTCAATCCCAGTCTCTCAATTCATCCCACCACTACCAGGTTACCCAGCTACACAGTTAAAGTCAAAGGCAGCACTGGAACCAAAATTTCTGACTTTCTATCCAATGTTCTATTTTACTCACACATTCACACACTTACTTGTCCATAGTTTCCCTCATTCATTAAGCAATGGCATTACGCATATGAAAAAATGTGTCACAAACTGCTAGGCACTAACTGTGCAAAAGAAGGAAAGGAAGAATGGAACTAACATCTTCTTAGACATCACTCTGTGCCAAGCACTGTGTCAAGGGAGGGTACCTATTGTGGCTTCCCATTTAATCTTCATGGCTGCTTTGAGAAGTATTACCACCCCCATTGTTACTAATGAAAAAACTTATACTGGTTGAACCCCAGTATTTCGACCTCAAATTTAATGATATTAATATCATAAGACATGGTCCGTGTCCAAGAGAAAAGCAAAACCTACACAGACTTGAACACAAATAACGTCAATGAAATGTCATAAAGACCCATAAGAGATAGAAATGAAGGAAGAAGCGGTGAACACTGCCTATGAAAGAATGTTACCAAAGCTGACATTTATTAGTCATGTATTATATACCAGGAAATTAGCTTATACCAATCTGATTTGATCCTTTCAACAACCCTGTGCAGAAGATATTATGATCCCCATTTTACAAGTGAAAAAAAAAGTGGAAAATAGAAGGGAATATGCCCAAAGCTGCAAAGCAGATCTGTGTCTTAGGTTAGATGTGTCTAACTTCAAAGCCCATAGCTTTCCCATGCGCTCTGCTTTATATTGTGTATGCTACAATAACATCTACCTCTCCTGTTCCTATCTTGAAATGCACAAACCCCCTGGTATGTGGATTGCTCTGCTTTTTACGCACATAGTGTCAATAGATTTCCACTCTTTTCTAGGAGTCAATCCTGTGCCTCCAAAAAGTTGCTCACTGGTAGTGCAAGCTGAAAAAATGCCTGCAGAATAGTACTGAAGGTTTTACTGGCAAATGTTTACCCTTCCTAGATGCTTCAGTTCACGATGTCTTAGGATGTTTTCTTTCCTTTTGACAGTCGTATCATTATGAGCTTCACTCTTAAATAGAGCAGAATAGGCAGAGAGATAAAAAGTTCTCTCCTTGGAGAACCACAAACAAAATAGCATTCCAAGAGCATTATTTTCATAAAGAAATGTATTCACTCAGAAGATGAATAGAGTTGGTGTCTCTAAAGACTTTCCCAAACTTACACTTTCAAAAAATTAATAATAAAAGGAGAGTGCTTTAGGAAATGAGTGGTACAGTAACTACATTCTGTTTTTTTTTTTTTTTGCGATACGCGGGCCTCTCACCGCCGTGGCCTCTCCCGCTGCGGAGCACAGGCCCCGGACGCGCAGGCTCAGTGGCCACGGCGCACGGGCCCAGCCGCTCCACGGCACGCGGGATCCTCCCGGACCAGGGCATGAACCCGCGTCCCCTGCATCAGCAGACATGCTCTCAACCACTGCGCCACCAGGGAAGCCCCCATTCTGTTTTATTAGAGAAAAATAGGCCTCCTTCACAGGATAGCAAGGTTTCACAGCTATCAGCCCTCCAGACTGATTAGATATAGTTAAATCCATCAGGGCCAGGCAGGGTCTGCTGATTCCTGGGCGGAACGTGGGACTCTGGGGGCAAACCACCCTGTGTGTGGGGAAAGCATTATCCCGGGCAATTGAATGATGCTGCCTGACTGCTGCCTGCTTCTGTGTCACTTTGCTATTCTGACAATGCCATAAGGGACTCTGCGCTTTAATAATCTCCAGAGACTAATAATGCAAGAGCTAATCGTTAGCATCTCCCAAAATTCTTGTAGTTCTCATCTCCTCCAGATTCTCTGGCTGCTGTTTGTGTAACTGAAGAAAACATCAGAGCTAAAGGGAGGCAGTTTATCTTGTGAGCCTCCCTGTAGCAATTCAGCCTAGTTGGGTTGCAAAACAAAAATCCGGGCAGAGGAAATAATTGATCATCAGGGGCCTGTGGGTGTGGTATCTCCTCTCAAAACAGATCTGAACTGAAAGAGAGAAATCAGTTTTAAGAGGAATTAAAAATCTTTAGGCTTTAAGGCAGTCTTGAAGAGGCATCTTCCCACTGGAAAAAGCAACCTTAGCAGAGAGACATACAGGAAGAGCTATATTTATTATTCAAAGCTAATAAATATTGGGGAGTGACATCACAGGCTAAATAGGCCTATCTTGCACTCATAGGATTTAAAACACCAAGTTGAAAGGGTACTGAGAGATTATTAGTCTAACATAACCAGTTAGATGCAGAGTATAAAATATGACACAAGCATCCTGACACCCTCTCAACATTGATTCTTTTATTATCATGTGGCCTATCACAATAAAGTTATACTCATAATATTATCCTCTAGAGAACAAAAGTCACAAAACTGCTGGCCTAAAGGACACCTATTAATTACATACCAAACACTCTTTTAGAAAACTCTCTAGGTATATAAATATAAATACAGGGATCCAGGAATACTTCTGGTCTTTCAGTTTATCTGATAGCTCAGGAGGCACTAGTAGATAAATTAAAGCAGCAAGAAAGAGTGGAAGTAGCATATACTTAGCAATTAGCAGTTTCAACATCACCTGGAAAGTTGTTAAAAATGCTGAACCTTGGGCCCAGCCCCAGACCTACTGAATCAGAATTTGCATTTTCACCTGAGCATACAAATTCTCTGGCTATTATGCTAATAATCTTCCATGGCTTAGCCTTCTAACAAATTCCCTTTCATTTCTGTGGCTGCACAAAATATTTGGTGCACCAAAATATTTTAATACTTCAGGGAAACCCACTCAAAGAAAAAAAGAAATAAAGTATACAAGCGGAGAAAGCAGTTATTACTAGAATTTGAGCTTAAAAAAAAAAGAAAGGTATGTTGAAAATACTGAAGTAATTTTTCCTGGGATGTCAATACGTATACTTTAGGATCTCTTCTATGATTGTAAACACTACCAAGAAAGATACACACTGGATTTCTTATGGACTATGATGAAAGAAGAAGAACATGTCTTTTTACCAGCTGACTTGAGATGAAGTCTCAACTGGGATCTGATCTGTAGCAACATGAATGGACTTGGAGAGCATTATGTTAGTGAAATAAGTCAGACAGAGAAAGACAAATACTGTATCCTATCACTTATACGTGGAATCTGAAAAACACTACAAACTAGTGAATATAACAAAAAAGAAGCAGACTCAGATACAGAGAACAAACTAGTGGTTACCAGCAGGGAGAGGGAAAGGGGAAGGGGAATTTTCAGGGTGGGGGAGTGGAAGGTACAAACTGTTGGGTGTAACATAGGCTCAAGGATGTATTGTACAACACGGGGAATATAACCAATTTTTTGTAATAACTGTAAATGGAAAGTAAACTTTCAAAATTGTATATAAATTTTTTAATTAAAAAAAGAAGTATTGGGGTCTGAAATATTATAGTAGGACATTAGAAAATCCCTTTATGCATTTTATGAGCTTACCCACAAGTTTTCTGTTTATTTTTTTTTAAATACCTTATCTCAGGTTTCTTTTTATCTTTCACCTTTGTGCTCTGCACCTGTACTAAGTTCCACGACATCATCCCTACTTGCCCCTTCTTGTTTGGAGGGGACATGACGGCCACCTGGGGTACAATTGCTTCACAGTTATAAGATTCCACTGATGGAGTTCCACTTCACCACAAACCACTTATCATCTAGGCCTCACGTAGCAAAATCTCCCTTCCTTTGGTGTTACTTCAAACCACCTTTCTTACTTGTACTTCATTCCCCATTGTTTTATTAGGTCTGCTGATGGAGAAGGAGGATCCCCCATGATGAGGCTACATCCGTGTGATTCAGGTAATCATGCTGGGCTGATTAAATGCAGAGGAAGCTAAACAAAAGTGGGCTCAATATGGGCCTCTGAAAGCATATATGTTACTGAGGCCATAAAACTGCTAAATATATTATCTCCAGCACCAATATACCTTACTCAGAAAAAAAGATTGGAAACAGTAGGAAAGCTCAAAGGCTATTTTCAACTAATTATCATTAACATCTTTATGCATACACAATCTTAAAATTATCAAATAAAAGTCCAAAGCTAAGGTACTGAAGAATTCTTATATTGCCCTTTATGGGAGCTGTTTTCTCACAAATTTCCAAAGAAAACAATAATATGAAAAAACTAATAATCTAGAAAAAAACGTAACTATATACCAAGTCCCACTAATCCATATTTCAGTGGGCTATGTGGGTAAAGTTAGATGGTCTCAGTTCTAAATAATATATATGAAACAAATGAATATGGGAACAAGATGGAAAAAGAGGCAGAATAAGAGGGATGTGAACTAAAAGATGAGAGTGTTTCTTGTGAAACCAGTTTACTGGTCCCAGGTGAAAACAAAATCTACTGACAAAATTCACAAGAAATTAGGAATTCATGGATTTTTGCCTGTGTTTTTATTTCTAATTTTAATATGCGTTTGTCTGTATTACTGGGACTTGCTGTATTGCAGAACATTCAAATAAAGATTTGAAATGAGCTATCTACAAAACAGAAACAGACTCACAGACATAGAGAACAGACATGTGGTTGCCAAAGGATGGAGGGCAGGAAAATGGGAAAGGGATGGAGTGGGAGTTTGGGGTTAGCAGATGCAAACTATTATATATAGAATGCATGGACACCAAGATCCTACTGTATAGCACAGGGAACTATATTCAATATCCTGTGATAAATCATAATGGAAAAGAATATGAAAAAGAATGTATATATATATATATGTATAAGTGAATCACTTTGCTATACAGAAGAAATTAACACAACATTGTAAATCAACTATACTTCAATTTAAAAAAAAAGATTTGAAGTGATCAAATGCATCCCATGTCCTATTCTTCATAGGCTTTAGAAATTGCAGAAGAATGGCTACAATTGCCAGTTAAACAATTTCATGATGAATTTGGCTGCGAGTACACGGGGATCTATATTTGGAGTTGTAACACTAAGTTTTAAGCACAATATTAATTTAGAACACTGTCCTTTACAAGAGATTTGGAAACAGAACACAGGAAATTCTTAATCATACCAAATTAGTTATTTCTTTGGATTTTAGCTAATTTCAATAATTTATTCAACTCATTTGACAAAAAAAAAATCCTTAGATTTAAAAAAAGTGAAAGTCAAGTGAGAGTTCCTTGGCCTTCTGAAGTCTAATATTTTCCTCTACTTTAAACAAGCAGGACCACTTCCTAAGCTATAAAATAAATCCAACCCTAATATTAAAACTCCCTCTTGATCACAACCTCCTGTTTTTTCTTGATATCTTGCTCACATATCCCCATTTTGACCCCTTCTTCTAGCTTCCAGGACCTCTAGCTCCTTGGCTCTCTGTTTACCCCCAGTTAGGAGTTCCACTGGCTCCCCTGTGTATCCTGGAGACCCTGTCAATCATTTACTCATCCTGAATTCTTTCAGATGATCATCCTGGTGCCAATCCTCAACCATAAATAAGTCCAGCACCTCCTTGATTGATTGAAGCAGCAACATCACCCATCAGTGCTTAGAACTTAGTGAACTGGCTTATTTTTTCTTTACCTGTCTTATCTACTCATTTACTCCCATTCCAGACCTGAACAAAATAACTAAGAGACTACAATCCACGTTTGTCTCTTCTCAGCCACATTCTCAGAATTCTTAGAAATTACTGCATTTTCCTCACGTTGGCTTCTCTCATGTCTGACAGAAGCTGTACCTATTTTGTTCATTCCTTAAACTTTCTACATTCTTTTTCCCTTTGTTCTTCACATTTTAACCTCTTCCTTTGTGGGGGAAAAAAAAGCATCTATTTCACATGAATTCCTTTGACTTTCTCCACATTCTTCCTGTATATACTCCTCTGTCTTCAGGAAACTTGCATTTCCCTCATCGGCAAAACTAATTCCTTCACTTGTTTAAGTCCCATTAATTACCTCAAGACTCTCTGAAACCTTTTTTTTCCCGTTATTCTCATTCTTATACCTTCAACTTTTCCTTTGCATTAGACTTTGCTCTCTCCTGCCCTAGAAGGATTATATAGTTATTCTCTGGCCACCTCCAAAGAGAACAAATTCATTTTGCATCTATATCTCACACTCGTTTCTCTCAGAAGAATCACATACTTTTGCCTGTGTGTATGTACTTTTCATATATGCCATTGTCTCAAAGGAATTTGGGGGATTTTAAATTTAAGCTAAACATTTGAATTCCTTGAACTGAGATTTATTCAGCCACAATTAAGGAAGTGATGGAACTCACCATAACTTGGACAAATCTCTGAAATAATTCAGGTTACTTACTAGCAAAGACTAACAATAATGGCCAGCAGCTCTGAGTGGAAAGTGAAGCTACAAAGGCCTGGACCAAGAGGATACAGAGAAATTCAGGGACTAGGGGTCAAGATGAGCTTGTGAGTGCTAGTTTCCCAATTTCTTAGTGCCTAATTTGTAAAGAATTAACTGAAAAGTAAGATTAAATATATATATATATGAGACTCCTTTCATGAAATTTCCTCTTTATACCTTTGACCAGGGAAATTCAAGCCAAGTGGCAACGTAATATGTAATTATATTTAATACAAAAACATCCTATGTCTTTACACTCATTTCTGATAATAAAAATATTTAGATAGCCATTGGCTCATTATCAACAATAGTGGACATGGAACTGATAAGATAAAATGTTCTATTTATTTTTTTATTTGCATATTGTCTTTTAACAAAGCAAATTAATTAAATAAATGTTGACTGAAATAAAACTGGGCTTTTTCATTCCAAAACCAATTTTCATCAGCACATTAAGAAAATTTTCTAGCTTGCTAATTAAAAGAAATACTAGAAAATCAAAAACAGAAATTTAAACATAAAATAATAAGCAATCTGTGAAAAGGCCTTTCTTTGTTTAGACTTTCTATTTCTGACCAATGATAACGTATGTTAGGAAACTTACACATTGTATGATAACAGTTTACTCTGACACCTTACAAAACAACCAAATCTCTCCTATTTGGCTTCTGCAAAAAATGAATAGAGAGCATATCCATCAGCCTTCGGTTCTTGGAGTGATATGGAGAGAACACTCACATAAACTTTTTTCCTCATATCATTTAGCACCATCCAAATCAGTGAACCTCTTTGTTTTTGCTATGAGGAGTAATTCTAATTTCAGGCATTTACCTCACATAGTTATTGGCTGTTCTGAAAGAGTCACATGGGTGTTCAGGTATTTACTCTTTGCTCCAGGGATGACCACAGAATTAGCTCTTACACAAACTTCAAACACAAAAATGTCATAAAAATGAGGTAGGGAGGAGCATTACCCAAGCAAAGCTTCTTCATCTGGGCAGCAGGAGTGCTTTCATTCAGTGGCCAGTTGAATCCAGTTTGCAGTCTTTCCAACTCAAAGAACCAGCCTCATCATGCACCTCAGAGATGCCACAGGAGCCAAGAGCACCTCCTCATCACAGATGATTCTCATTTTGACAAAGCTCTATGACTATAACTTGGGAAGAAGCACAAAAAGCTCGCTTTGGAGCCATGTGGTTGACAAGGTCTTGGTGCTCCAGCATGGTGTCAGCCTCTGAGGTGGGAGAGCAGAGTTCAGGATACTGGACCACCAGAGACCTCCGAACCCTACATAATACCAATCGGTGAGAGCTCTCCCAAAGATCTCCATCTCAATGCTCAGAGCCAGCTCCACTCAGTGGCCAGCAAGCTCCAGGGCTGGATGCCCAATGCCAAACAACTAGTAAGACAGGAACACAACCCCATGCATTAGCAGAGAGGCTGCCTAAAATCATACTAAGTTCACAGACACCCCAAAACACACCACTGGATTGGGCTCTGCCCACCAGAAAGATAAGATCCAGCCACACCCATCAAAACACAGGCATCAGTCCCCTACACCAGGAAGCCTACACAACCCACTGAACAAACCTCACCCACTGGGGGCAGACACCAAAAACATTGGGAACTACGAACCTGCGGGCTGCAAAAAGGAGACCCCAAATACAGTAAGTTAAATGATAAGACAGAGAAATATGCAGCAGATGAAGGGGCAAGGTAAAAACCCACCAGACCAAACAAATGAGGAGGAAATAGGCAGTCTACCTGAAAAAGAATTCAGAGTAATGATAGTAAAGATGATCAAAAATCTTGGAAATAGAAAGGAGAAAATACAAGAAACATTTAACAAGGACCTAGAATAACTAAAGAGCAAACAAACAATGATGAACAACCCCATAAATGAAATGAAAAATTCTCTAGTAGGAATCAATAGCAGAATAACTGAGGCAGAAGAACGAATAAGTGACCTGGAGGATAAAATAGTAGAACAAACTAAGGCAGAGCAGAACAAAGAAAAAAGAATGAAAAGAATTGAGGACAGTCTTAGAGACCTCTGGGACAACATTAAACACATCAACATTCGAATTATAGGGGTATCAGAAGAAGAAGAGAAAAAGAAAGGGACTGAGAAAATATTTGAAGACATTATAGTTGAAAACTTCCCTAATATGGGAAAGTAAATAGTTAATCAAGTCCAGGAAGCACAGAGAGACCCACAAAGGATAAATCCAAGGAGAAGAACACCAAGAAACATACTAGTCAACTATCAAAAATTAAATAAACAAAAATATATTAAAAAGCAGGAAGGGAAAAACAACAAATAACATACAAGGGAATCCCCATAAGGTTAACAGCTGATCTTTCATCAGAAACTCTGCAAGCAAGAAGGGAGTGATTACATATTTAAAGTGATGAAAGGGAAAAACATACAACCAAAATTACTTTACCCAGCAAGGATTTCATTCAGATTCGATGGAGAAATTAAAATCTTTACAGACAAACAAAAGTTAAGAGAATTCAACACCACCAAACCAGCTTTACAACAAATGCTAAAGGAAGTTCTCTAGGCAGGAAACACAAGAGAAGGAAAAGACCTACAAAAACAAATTCAAAACAATTAAGAAAATGGTAACAGGAACATACATATAGATAATTATCTTAAATGTAAATGGATTAAATGCACCAACCAAAAGACATAGACTGGCTGAATGGATACAAAAACAAGACCCGTATATACGCTGTCTACAAGAGACCCACTTCAGACCTAGGGACACGTACAGACTGAAAGTGAGGGGATGGAAAAAGGTATTCCATGCAAATGGAAATCAAAAGAAAGTTGGAGGAGCAATATTCATATCAGACAAAATAAACTTTAAAATAAAGACTATTACAAGAGAAAAAGAAAGACAGTATATAATGATCAAGGGATCAATCCAAGAAGAGGGTATAACAATTATAAATATTTATGCACCCAACATAGGAGCACCTCAATACATAAGGCAAATGCTAACAGCCATTAAAGGAGAAATCGACAGTAACATAATAATAGTAGGGGACTTTAATACCTCACCTTCACCAGTGGACAGATCATCCAAAATGAACAGAAATAAGGAAACACAAGTTTTAAATGACACATTAGACAAGATGGACTTAATTGATATTTATAGGACATTCCATCCAAAAACAACAGAATACACTTCCTTCTCAAGTGCTCATGGACATTCACCAGGATAGATCATATCTTGGGTCACAAATCAAGCCTTGGTAAATTTAAGAAAATTGAAATCAAATCAAGTATCTTTTCTGACCACAACACTATGAGACTAGATATCAATTACAGGAAAAAAAACTGTAAAATATGCAAACATATGGAGGCTAAATAATACACTACTAAATAACCAAGAGATCACTGAAGAAATCAAAGAATAAATAAAAAAAAAACCTAGAAACAAATGACAATGAAAACACAATGACCCAAACTCTATGGGATGCAGCAAAAGCAGTTCTAAGAGGGAAGTTTATAGCAATACAATCCTACCTCAAGAAACAAGAAACATCTCAAATAAACAACCTAACTTACACCTAAAGCAATTAGAGGAAGAAGAACAAAAAAACTCCAAAGTCAGCAGAAGGAAAGAAATCATAAAGATCAGATCATAAAAAAATGAAAAAGAAATGAATGAAACAACAACAAAGATCAATAAAACTAAAAGATGGTTCTTTGAGAAGATAAAGAAAATTGATAAACCATTAGCCAGACTCATCAAGAAAAAGAGGGAGAAGATGCAAATCAATAGAATTAGAAATGAAAAAAGGAGAACTAACAGCTGACACTGCAGAAATACAAAGGATCATGAGAGATTAATACAAGCAACTCTATGCCAATAAAATGGACAATCTGGAAGAAATAGACAAATTCTTGGAAAAGCACAACCTTCCGAGACTGAACCAGGAAGAAATAGAAAATATAAACAGACCAATCACAAGGACTGAAATTGAAACTGTGATTAAAAATCTTCAAACAAACAAAAGCCCAGAACCAGATAGCTTCACAGGCAAATTCTATCAAACATTTAGAGAAGAGGTAACAGCCATCCTTCTCAAACTCTTCTAAAAATAGCAGAAGGAGAAACACTCCAAAATGCATTCTGTGAGGCAACCATCATCCTGATACCAAAACCAGACAAAGCTGTCACAAAAAAAAGAAAACAACAGGCCAATATCACTGATGAACATAGATGCAAAAATCCTCAACAGGTTACTAGCAAACATAGCAAACAGAATCCAACAGCACATTAAAAGGATCATAGACCATGATCAAGTGGGGTTTATCCCAGGAATGCAAGGATTCTTCAATATATGCAAGTCAATCAACATGATACACCATATCTACAAATTGAAGGCTATGATAATCTCGATAGATGCAGAAAAAGCTTTCGACAAAATTCAACACCAATTTCTGATAAAATCTCTCAAGAAAGTAGGCACAGAGGGAACCTAGCTCAACATAATAAAGGCCATTTATGACAAATGCACAGCCAATATCATTCTCAATAGTGAAAAACTGAAACCATTTCCTCAGAGATGGGAAACAAGACAAGGATGCCATTCTCACCACTATTATTCAACATAGTTTTGGAAATTTTAGCCATGGCAATCAGAGAAGAAAAAGAAATAAAAGGAATCCAAATTGGAAAAGAAGAACTAAATCTGTCACTGTTTGCAGATGACATGATACTATATATAGAGAATCCTAAATACACTACCAGAAAACTACTAGAGCTAATCAGTGTATTTGGTAAAGTAGAAGGATACAAAATTAATGCACAGAAATCTCTTGCATTGCTGTACACTAATGATGAAAAATCTGAAAAAGAAATTAAGGAAACACTCCATTTACCATTGCAACAAAAATAATAAAATACCTAGGAATAAGCCTACCTAAGGAGACAAAAGATCTGTATGCAGAAAACTATAAGACACTGATGAAAGAAATTAGAGATGATACAAACAGATGGAGAGATATACCATGTTTTTCGATTGGAACAATCAATATTGTGAAAGTGACTGTACTACCCAAAGCAATCTACAGATTCAGTGCAATCCCTATCAAAATACCAATGGCATTTTTCACAGAACTAGAACAAAAAATTTCACAATTTGTATGGAAACACAAAAGACCCCGCATAGCCAAAGCATCTTGAGAAAGAAAAAGGAGCTGGAGGAATCAGTCTCACTTCAGACTATATTACAGTGCTACAGTAATCAAGACAGTATGGTACTGGCACAGAAACAGAAATACAGATCAATGGAACAGGATAGAAAGCCCAGAGATAAACCCACACACATATGGTCACCTTATCTTTGATAAAGGAGGCAAGGATATACAATGGAGAAAAGACAGCCTCTTCAAGAAATGGTGCTGGGAAAAGTGATGGCTACATGTAAAAGAATGAAGTTAGAATACTCCCTAACACCATTCACAAAAATAAACTCAAAATGGATTAAAGACCTAAATGTAAGGCCAGACACTAAAAACTCTTAGAAGAAAACATAGGCAGAACACTCTATGACATAAATCACAGCAAGATCCTTTTTGACTCACTTACTAGAAAAATGGAAATAAAAACAAAAATAAACAAATGGGACCTAATGAAACATAAGCTTTCATACAGCTAAGGAAATCATAAACAAGGCGAAAAGACAACCCTCAGAATGGGAGAAAAGATTTGCAAACGAAACAACTGACAAAGGATTTATCTCCAAAATATACAAGCAGCTCATGCAGCTCAATATCAAAAAAACAAACAACCCTATCCAAAAATGGGCAGAAGACCTAAATAGACATTTCCCCAAAGAAGATATACAGATTGCTAACAAACACATGAAAGGATGCTCAACATCACCAATCACTAGAGAAATGCAAATCAAAACAACAATGAGGTATCATCTCACAAGAGTCAGAATGGCCATCATCAAAAAATCTACAAACAATAAATGCTGGAGAGGGTGTGGAGGAAAGGGAACCCTCCTGCACTGTTGGTGGGAATGTAAATTGGTAGAGCCACTATGGAGAACAGTATGGAGGTTCCTTAAAGAACTAAAAATAGAACTACCATACGACCCAGCAATCCCAGTACTGGGCATATACCCTGAGAAAACCATAATTCCAAAAGAGTCATCTACCACAATGTTCATTGAAGCTCTATTTACAATAGCCAGGACATGGAAGCAACCTAAGTGTCCATCAACAGATGAATGGATAAAGAAGATGTGTCACATATATACAATGGAATATTACTCATCCATAAAAAGTAAAAAAATTGAGTTTTTGTAGTGAAGTAGATGGACTTAGAGTCTGTCATACAGAGTGAAGTAAGTCAGAAAGAGAAAAACAAGTACCATATGCTAACACATATATATGGAATCTAAAAAAAAAAAATGGTTACGAAGAACCTAGGGGCAGGACAGGAATAAAGATGCAGATGTAGAGAATGGACTTGAGGACACAGGGAGAGGGAAGGGTTTGCTGGGATGAAGTGAGAGAGTAGCATTGACATATATACACTACCAAATGTAAAATAGATAGCTAGTGGGAAGCAGCTGCATAGCACAGGGAGATCAGCTTGGTGCTTTGTGACCACCTAGAGGGGTGGGATAGGGAGGGTGGGAGGGAGATGCAAGGGGGTGGAATATGGGGAAATATGCATACATATAGCTGATTCACTTTGTTATACAGCAGAAACTAACACAACATTGTAAAGCAATTATACCCCAATGAAGATGTTAAATAAATAAAAATGTGGTAGGGACCCATATTTCTTCTCACATTGTCTTTTCTCATCCATCTGCCATCCTTCAGGAAACTGCTAAACACTCTACCTCCCCCCACCGCACATTTTGGCTATATAGATATTACTCTCAAATATTTTAAGCTCCAGGTAAACTTTGAGGCAAATGTGTAAATCTTTTATCTTTAAAAAGAAAAATGTTAGTTTTAAATGCAGATGAGTATGAAGAGTGAAGCCAGCTGAAATGATTTTTCATGCCCTAGGCACCAATGCCCCAAGCACATGCATGAAATAAGGTACAGACTTTGACTCGACAGAATGAATATTCTTGTTTTAAGAAAATATAGAAAGGCTCATTGTATTGCAAACATTCCTAATGTAAAAAAATTTTCCTCATTTTAGTGGCCTTCTGAGTTCATGAGCTGCTTACAGCATCAATACTTGCTGCACATATGTTAAAAAAGCTGCCAGATGATGGCTGTTCCAAGGATAACACAGGACACCCCAATGGTGTGTAGGAGAAGGGTATGGGAGAGAAAGGGACTGATGCAGAACTGACAGTCCTGATAGGAGCAGATGGTGGTGAATACTCACAAAGCTTTTTTAATACACACCATTCCTTATTCCAAGCTATTGTATAGGGACTTCCTGTATGCCAGAGCTTTCAAAGCTAATTGCCTTTGTATCTGCTGCCATAACTGTGTTTGTCCAAGGGGAAGCTGGGTGTGAGGGGACAGAAGAGCATATAGTGTGGACTTTCTGGCACTCTACTACTTACTCAACTGTCTATTAATTATGTAATTTCACAGTTCAGAGATTTCAGATGGTGCAGCCAGGAATAGATCAGATGCCCTTTGGGAAAGGAGTAGAAAGAGGGGACGGCAAGGGTTGAAAAGGCAGCCTCATAGCACAGGGAGATCTGCTCGGTGCTTTGTGATCGCCTGGAGGGGTGGGATAGGGATGGTGGGAGGGAGGGAGACGCAAGAGGGAAGAGATATGGGAACATATGTATATATATAACTGATTCATTTTGTTGTAGAGCAGAAACTAACACACCATTGTAAAGCAATTATACTCCAATAAAGATGTTTAAAAAAAAAAAGAAAAGGCTATGTTTAACTTCATGAGAAGCCATGAAATCAAGCTCAGTGTTGAAAAATATTATCTGAATAAAAAAGCATCAGAGTATATTCAGAGAATAGTTAGGAGAGATTGGGGGTTTCTGCTCAACCTGTGTAAGAACTCCTGGAGACATGCTTCCTGGCTGTCTTCTGTGGGAGAGATTTTGTTTCCATGTGTCATTTTCAAAGTATTTGCTGTTCATCGTTTTTACTTGCTGAGCACCCACTGTGTGCTATTGAGAGCTATTAAGGGTGGACAAGACAGTGTATTTAGTCAAGGCTCTCCAGAGAAACAGAACCAATAATACATGTAGATAGATAGATAGATAGATAGATAGATAGATAGATAGATAGATAGATAGATTATAGATAAAGATTTATTTTAAGGAATTAGATCATGTGATTTGGAAGGCAGGGAAGTCCAAAATCTGCAGAATAGGCCAACAGGCTGCAGACCAAGAGAATAACTGATGTTGCAGCTGCAGTCTGAAGGTGGGCTGCAGGCAGAATTCCCTCTTCCATGGGGGACTTCAGTCTTTTTTCTCTTAAAGGTTTCAACTGACTGAATGAGGCCCACTCACACGATAGAGGGTAATCTGCTTTCCGCAGTCTACTGATTTAAATGTTAATCTTTCAGAAAAAATACCTTTACAATAACATCTAAATTGGTGTTTGACTAAATATATGGGTACGGTGGCCTAACCAAGTAGACACATAAGTTTGATTATCACACACAATCACCCTACTCCTTTAACTTTTTTTTTTTTTTTTTTTTTTTTTTTTTTTTTGCGGTACGCGGGCCTCTCACTGTTGTGGGCTCTCCCGTTGCGGAGCCGGACACGCAGGCTCAGCGGCCATGGCTCACAGGCCCAGCCGCTCCGCAGCATGTGGGATCTTCCCGGACCGGGGCACGAACCCGTGTCCCCTGCATTGGCGGGCGGACTCTCAACCACTGTGCCACCAGGGAAGCCCTCCTTTAACTTTTTAAAAATGAAATTAACCTCCATAGAAATTTTTCTTCAAGGACACATCTCATATCCAATTACATGAAAATACCTGTCTTCTGTGAAGATCTGTTCAAGAAAACTAAACTTTATGAACTCTGTTTCCCAGGGATATTCTTTAAATATTGTTTTATTTAAAAAAACTTAAAATTCTGAAATATCAGAAAACTTCACCCATTTTTTCTCTTAGCATTCAAAATTATCTTTCCCAATAAACTTCTCAGTTATAGGGAACTGGCTTAAGTGAAAGCAAGTGGTTTTATTCTTTCATAACATTGGGGACTTTCACAGACCTTGTTAGCCTGAGATTTAATATTTTAGTCTTGGTCATTTAAAAAGTCAATATGATTGGTATAGTGTATGTGAAAGAATTAGAAGAAAGAGAGCACGAGGCAGGTGAATTTCTTGATTATTTCAGTCCATGAAGCCAAAATTGCCATTGGGTATAATACGTGGAGATTTTCTATCTATGGAGATTCTGAGTAAGAAAGAAATATGACTATGTTCCTTTAACTAAACAAGTGTGAAGAATAAACATAAAATTACAGTTTATGGTAGGTGGTGCTTTATGTTTTATAAAATGTGTCATCTAGTTACGATTTTTTCATTTTACCTCACCAAATTTTCCTAAGCCATGCAGGGTAGCTACTGTTAGACCCAAGCTTCAGAATTGGCAGATGAGGTTTCACAGGGACTATGAAACTTGCTTTTGGCTACCTAGCTGGTAAGTGGAAAAACAGGATTTAAACTATGTCCATCTCATTCTCAGTCTAACGAACTTAAGGGCTGGGCAGCTGTATACTAAGCTTCAGATATGTGCCTCGATGTCTTCATTTCTCAAACAGGAATAAAATAACACTGCTCAGAATTGTTTTGAAGATTACGTAAGATAGTGCAGGAGGAGTGGGGAGCACTCGGCATATGGATAATACTGGATCCTTGACAGCCTTTAGAATTATTAATCATCAGCTGCCACACAATGGCTAAGTGCATGGTGGAGGGAGAGGCGAGTGAGTCCTAAGACCCAGCACCTAGAAAAGAGACTGCTTCTTCTGCCCTGCAGTGTTGCTCAAGGCAGAGTTTCCCCAACAGTGTAGACTACAATGTTGTCAGTGAGAAAGGTAGTCTCCTTGGAGTTGAGCAATGTCTCTTGCTTATCATGGCACTACAGAAGCAGCTGTCACTTTATTGTTGGTGACTAAAATGTTAGCCAAGGTGAAAACGGCAGCCCTGAAAAAAAAAAGGAACTGGTAAAGAGGTGGCCAGTTGGAGCAGCAGCCACCATAACCCAGCCCTTTAGGTATCTTATGTCAAACAGCAAGGAGAGCTGTATGAAGTCAAACTTTGTACCACTCCCTACCCACCCACACCCTAGTGATATAATGTCTTCCATATAGTTCATTTCTATCTCTCTTACTTGAATTTTAGGGATGGAAATTTATAAGCAAAATTAAAATTTTAACTACTTAAAACTGCTGGACAAATAGACAAATAATTTTGAATATTATTTTCTGACAAATCATCTCATGATCTTTTAATCATATATTGATATTTTTAAAAAAGAAGGGTAAATACTATGTCTCCACTTGGCATATAGAGAAACTGAGACATACAAAACTTAATTATAGATTGTACTTAGATTTATAAATCAGTGAAAAAGCCAGAATGGAACTCAAGTGATGTTTTTATTCATATTATTTGTCTATTCAGAGAACCAAATGGCATCACTTACATTTCAGAGAGAACAATAAATCAACCTAAATTTCTTTCACAAACCTTGGATAGTATAAATTCACTATTCCAAAATGGAAGAAAAAGCACCTTAGATTAATAGCAATATAACTTGTCTTCAGAGGAATCAAATAAAATATTAAATCTTAAAGAAGTTTGTTTATACTGAAAGGCTCAGTGAAAAATATCAAAGTCAGTATGTCTTAGCAATAACCCTATGAAAATCAAGTTGGAAGACATAAATGCTTATGGGTGACAATGTTTATTATTATGGTGTTAAACAAATAATGATGACAACTTGACAAATTTAGAGCCTGTAATGCAATGATTCAGCATACTAATTTTTTCTACTACTTTTTTCTTTTTCTACTACTTTTTAAAAACATAATTTTAATAGTGAAACATACGGAAGACAGGCTCATGATAAAGATAGCAGTCTTGATTTAGAACTTACCTTTTCACTAAGGGGCTAACAATTCTTATTATGCTTTCATCTTTTCCATGCAAGATCTCAAGTGAGCCAGCTTTGAGAGCAGTTAATGCAAAGACAAGATAATCATTTCTGGTGTATGGCTTATATTGGGTCTCCCAGAAGCTTGACTGTGAGATTAGGATTTATGTGCAAGTAGTTCATTGGGGTGATAATCCCAGGAGAGTGGGGAAGTGAGGCAAGGAAGGGAAGGAAGCTGGTATAGGCTTTTTCATACACAGGTTAACAATGTGGGCAACTAGGACTCAATCTGTTTCAGTACTTTTGGTAGAGGGTGAGAAATATGCCCTACAGTTTTACAATTGGAGTAGAGGGAGAACTGGGGCACTTATTCACCAGTTCCCATTTGTCGTTTGTGGGCTGCTGGTGGGTAGGGTCCATTGATGGTTAACTCCCTAGCATTTCTGACCTGCTCTGACTCAGGCCTCTACAGTCAGAAAGAGCCTTTAGGTACTTGCATTAACAAGGCGGTGAGTGCCAATGGGATGTAGTTTGGAAACCCAGAGCAACTGTTACCTGTTCTTAGCCCCAGATGTAGACTGGATTCACAATTATAGCATGGTCATCAATCTCTAACACTTCATCTCCTAGATTCTTTGGTGCAGTCCCTCTAATATTTACCTAGTGGTAGCCTAGGGCAGGGATTCTTCTAGCACCTCATGTCATGGTCAGTTGTGAGATGTGCAGCACTAATGTATTACCAATAAGAATTCAGATACCAAAATTTGAAAATAATTAACTTTTTAATGAATTTAAATGAATCCCAGGCTATCCTCTTTAATGCATCCATCTAACTCCCTGGACTGATATGCTTCTTAGGTGAAAGAGTGAAGGATAGAGTGAAAATGTGTGCTTTGAAATGCTTAGAACCAAGAGTCCACCTCATCTACCCCAGGAACTATAGTGTCTCTCTCATATGGACAGACTTCATTTGTATTTTATGGGTTAAAAGTGCTGGGAGTTTGGTAAAGATAGTGATTCATCTCATGTATATTCCTTCTGAGTGAGGGACTTGCAAAAGGCATGCCAAGCACAAATCCTCAAAGAGTTGGAGGCATATTCGCTCTTTTCATGGTAAAGTTTAACTTTTATGAGAAATTTAGTTAGACGTCTGATCAAGTGCTTTGCAAAGGGCATGCAATTATCCAGATTGCAAATAGCATTCAGAATTGGAAAAGATTGGCATGTTATCACATGCAGGTTTTATGGGTCATGGTGAAGTAAAGTGCATTATAATTTTAGCCACCCTGAAGAACAAAGGAGAGAGAATGTATACATTTAGAATATTTAATAAAATAGTCTCAAAGCAGAATTCACTAAAGTATTTAGGATGTCCAAGAGATGTTATAAGAGCAAGTATGTATTTCAGTGCATTTTGTAAAATGGTTTCAGAGTGGAATGTGTCCAAGAGACCATCACTGGAAAAGATATTAATTATTAATTCAACACTTTGAACATTGAGTACTATGCTACTCAAAAGAACTTGCCCTTACAGAACTGAGTTCATACACAGAGTCAGAATATGCATAACAAAGTTTAAATGTAAGAAAAGGCATTAGATAACTGTATATAATTATTCTGAAAAGACAGGTTGGGACATTAAGAGCTGGAAGTTCATAGAAGGGCCTCACCGTTAGTGATGACCTGGTTGAGAAGATGGAGATTGAACTGGATCTGAAAGATTGTTAAAGTTTGGACAGAATTAAACCACCCTTAGGTTAAGGACAGAGAACGAAACAATGAATAGAGAGACCTTACAAAAGTACGAAGGAGAAAAGTACCTCAGATAATGATTACTGATATAGTAGCTACTCAGTGAATAATTCAATATTCAATAGCTCATTATTCAATAACTCAACAACTCAATATTATTTTTAAGCATTTATAACAACCATCAAAAGGATGGAGTCCTGGGTTTGAGATTCATTTCAGTTCTGCATTCTGTTAATATTTATGTATTTATATCAATTTTCCCCAAGCATCAGGCAGTAGGTCACCAAATAAAGTATTTAATGCTACAATATTTTGAAGATTGTTTCTTAGAGACCATTAGGGGAAAAAAATGTTGTTAAAGACAGCTATGAATGATCACTTTCTATAACATTAAAAGCTTAGTTTTCAAGTCAATCCAGATTTGGGTTCTCCTGAATAGTGAAGAAATGACCTAGACAACAGTAAGAATCTTGTTTCTTTATTATCAATTGTGCCCATTCGACGAAAAGCAGTGGAGAAAAAACAATGTTATGGTTATGGGTATTATGAGACCACCCAGACAAGATAATTTGGGGAAAATTATCCCAAAAGGAATAATTTCAAAAGGTCATTTATTCATAACTTTTCAGAAATGCCACACTGAGGTCCCTGCAATCTTTCTTGATAGCCTGAGTTTCCTGAGACCACAAATATAGCTAAAATTTAATGGGTTTTTAAAATTATATGTGAAACATATTTTTATAAGATTTGTGTATATTCCCATTTATTCCCTTCAATAACCCTATGAGGTAGAAAATATTATTATCTCCATTTTACAAATGAGAAAAACAAAACTATAAAAAGGTTAAGAAATTTGCCCAAGTTTTCAAAAACAGTAAGATTTGAACCCAAATACTTAAGGAATATGCCTGCATTTAATAGTAACAGAATAACTGTTTTAATATCCTTGGCTACTTATTATATCAGTGTCACTTCTGGATCTGTTTCTTTTCACTAATTTCCTCCTTATTATGAATCATATTTTTCTGCTTCTTTGCATGACTGATAATCTTTTATTGGATATCACACATTATGAATTTTGCCTTGATAAAAATTTTTGTATTACTTTAATTCTTGAGCCTCATTCTAAGATTCACTTCAGTGCTTTTTGAGGCTTACTTTTAAGGTTTTTTGGATAGGTTCAGAGCAGTCTTTAATTTAGAGTTAATTTTGCCCCACCACTGATGCAATGCCCTAATGAATACTCTGCCCCAGCCCATGTGTTATGAAAGAATTTTCTACTTTGGCTGGTGAGAACATAAAATAACTCTGCTTCTGTGTGAGGACTGGCAATTATTCTGTCTGTTCATTTTCCTGGGTGGTTCTTTCCCCTCCCTCAGGTAGTTTCCTCACATGCATTCATCAATCAGTATTCATTTGAGAGGAATGCTCTACATATCTTCAGAACTCACTCTCTGTGTAGCTTTTTCCTCCCACTATTCTGCCTTGAAATTTCTAGCTACTTTGGCCTTCCTGAATTCTTAGCTCTATCTACTCAACTCAGGAAGATGGCTGGACTCTGAGTTTCACTTCCCTCTGCTGCCACCTGGAAACTCTTCAAAAATGAAAGGAGAGCAATTTTAGAGCTCACTTTGTGTATCCCTTTTCTCAGGGATCATTGTTCTTTGTTGCTTATTGTCCAAAGTCCACAAACCATTTTTTCTTCCTTTTTTTAATTTTTTTTTTTAGTTGTTTAATGTGAGACAGTAAACCCAGCCACTATACTCCATCTTAACCAGAAGTGGAAAGGATTTGCTAGAGAAACTCATTTCCAGAGATCTAATCCTAGACATTGCTTTACTAGTGATAAACATCTAAGTCATCTGTGAGATGAAATGTGAAAAAAGTAGGTGGTAGGGTTCATAACTGTTGCCATCCTTCATAGAAGTCAGGTTACGAGCAGGAAACAGATGGTACACTCAAATTAGATCATCTTAGGGGATGTTAATATGGAGAGAATTTAATAAGGTATGAACACTGTTTAGGAAAAGCAGCAAGAAATGGTGTTAGTAGCCCCAAATTTGTGACAGAAGGGGCTGTTTTCACGCTAGGCCTGAGAGTTGAAGAAGAATTTACTTACAGAACACAAAGAAAGAATTAATCTTGATAGAAGCTGTAGATATCAATAGAAAAACACAGTCAACCTAATCTCACCTAGCAAAAAAGGATTAGGTCAATATAAAACCTGACCTCACAATAATCTTACCTACAAGATCTCCTGCCACAACCTCCTATGGATTTCAATCGAAAGTTGGAGGCCAAAGGAGTCATGTGATCTGTTCTGTGGGTCAGTGTCCAGAATGATTAGTGCAGAATGGAGAAGTGTAGAGGTTTGATCTGGATAGACAAATGCGAGAGTTCCAGGACACTTCACCAAAGTAAACTGGAAAATAGGATGTGTATATTATTACCAATTCTAAGAGCCCATGAAGGGAATAAAGTAATCATGTCACATCAAATATAACCACAGTTAAAAATGGTAGCCATGTTGGGGCATCTACACAGGTGATATCTTTACAAAGTATTCATAGTAGGTAATTATACACACAGGAAATCTGAATAAGCATCAGTAAGCATCACAACCAATTTTACCACTTAATCATTGTTCTAACAGAGGTTTAGTAAGTAGCTGTTAACCAATCATTCATCAAGTATTTTTAAGCACTCAGCATTATACCAAGAAACAGAAGTATATAAAGAAGCAAAATATATGGTTGTGGTGGTCAAGGATTTTACAATATACATGGGAAAACAAAATACACATACAACTAAATAATCAAACACATGCACAAATATACACAGTATGATTTGTTTCCTAATGATAAATGATATAAAGATTCAGAATTATAGCACAGAAAATCATCATATAATGAAATGTATCTAGGTCATTAATTTGAGATTTAGAGGCATTTCTAAATTTACATACTGCTTTCTTATAAAATTTTAATGATGTAGAATTTTTTACTGACATTGCTGTTTGTTGTTGGAACCCTGTTATTGAGGACCTTCAATTTCCTGATACTTATTCCACTCAGCAAAAATGTCCTATTACTTGGCAATTAAAAGAAATTATTAACAGTGAACACTAACCAGTGGTGTCCACTCAAACATCTGCTAGAATCTAAACTATAGAACAAAGAGAAAATTGTCAAAAGACATTGGTGCATTTATCTGTTTCATCATGTCTCTGATATTTAAAAAAACTGATAATATAAATTAGGAAATTAAAGCCAAAGTGTCCTTACTTTTAGAAGTGATTCAGTGGCAAAATATCTTAAAATGAATTAAAAATAATGTTTCAAACTTGCCTTTTCATTAAAGAGTCCCAAAAGGCAAAATTGGTAAAGCACATAACAATTCCCCTATTAAATAGCTCTTCTGATTTACTTGGCAGATTAGAAACCTGATCTCCACATAGGTTTGTCAGAACCATCAGTCATCGAATAAATGTGATCATGTAATTTGTATAATCAATTGAGAGGCACATAGTTAGCTTTCAACTAGCGGAACTGCCTTCTGACTTTCCTCTCTTCTTTTGTCTGGATTCCAGAGTTTAGTTCATATATATCACCTCTAGTCTAGATCTTTTATTAATAATTTAAGTATTTCTCTAAGGCACTTCACAAATTCTTTGACTGAATCTACCCAGAGTTATTAAACTGTCATTCTACTTTCTCTTTATTTACACAGAGTTGATGTGAAGCTATTGGAATTCTTTTCAATCAAGTGTAATATAAACATCAAGCACTTTCTGCAAAATGAAGGACTATTTCAGAAATGTTCATCTAGTACCAATTTAGAAATTCCAGCCTAATCCATTACATTGTGAAATCTGGATGAAGATCATTAAAATCCCACATTTTCCAGGCACCTCAGAGATGCAATGAAACTAAGGACTCAGTTTTAAATAGCTTACTACTTGACTTTCACAGATATTTGACTTAAGAAGGGGTTCAGGAATTTGTGAAATCTGAATTTCTGTTCTGTAGAATTAAAAAAAACATGAGCATTCTACATTGAACTAAATAATTTTGCTTTTCAATTGCACATAATGTGAGCAGCTTGCTCATAAGGAATGCCATTAAAGAATCAAGGAAAAAAAAACCTATTCCCTATGCTAAATTGATTTCTGTTGTTTTCTACTGTCTTCCTCTAGTAAATACAGAATGGATAGAACCTCTCTTTATAAATATCATCACATGGAAATTTTTGTTTTTGGTGAAGAGAAAACCTTTATTAACATAATAACAAAGGCAGAAAACATAAAGGGTAAACGATTCATTAATTTAACTACATTAACATTTAAAATATTTAAAATCTCTTCATAGGGTTAAAAAAAAACACCTTAACTGAAGTTGAAGGTTACATAACAAACTGGGAGAAATATTTTCAATATAGATGTCAATCTATATATAAAATGTCTGTACCAATAAATAAGAAAAAATAGAAAGGAGCAAAGAAAATTAATATGCAACTGACAAAAAAAAAACATTCAATGGTCAATAAGTGACATTCAACCCAAGAAATAATGAAAGAGATGCACTGGAGAGCCAGGACCAAGACTGAGATGCAGCAGGTGTTGCTAATAAAGCCATACTCCCTGTTCAAGCAGCCTGATACCTCCAGACTGGCTAATAAAGAGCAGCTACCCACCCCATGTACCCCACTCCACCAGCTTCCCTGGCACCTAATAACAACACAAACCGAGTAACAAAGGAAGAATAAGGGAAAAATGCTATCATAATTCTTTAAAATTTTACCTAATATTTCCTAGAACCACACATAACTAAGATTTCTTAACTAAAAAATTGCTAAAAATCAGATTAGTAAATCTTAACAATTTTTAATGGAATTAGATATAAACATTTTCTAGAGGAAGTACTTTCTTTAGAAGATACAAATAGTTCATTGGATCTGACTCAAGTGGATCAAAGTTTTTGCTCTAAATATTTTAATTTTCCCTGTTTATCTTTTAAAATTTGTTAAAGAGGACTTTTGAGATAACAATCCAATTTTTCCCTTCTACTCATACTTTTGTCCATATAAATATGTGTTAGAAAGTGGTAGAAAAGATTTAAGATTAGAGGGTAATAAACATACTTAATCTGTTTTCAATACTACCACCCACTTAAAAGGGTAATTATTGAAAGTTAGACCACACGAATTTTTTAAAAAGAATTCACTTCATTTCATTTTACATAAAGCTTTAAGTGTCACCAGAAACTGAAAGCCATAAGTTCCGAAAGATTAAAAGCCAGTGGTTAAGTGTTTCTATGTCACTATAAATTATCTCTTTAAGGGGGAAAAACATGATAAAGAAAGAAAAAAAATACTACCAGGCAATGAGCTTGAATAATAGGCCTTTAGAAAAGGGAAAATTAGATCCTATTTAAAACTATAAATTGAGATGCTGCATTATTCACTTTCTATACAACCAGGTATATATTTGAACTGCTATTTGTTAGTGGGTGGTTCCATAGTGAGACTGCATAATATGCAAAGATATTTAAGCAATTTTTCAGTGATATTAAGTATTATTTAATGTGCTGCAGAATACTATAACTTGCACATGGTAACACTCTCATAAATTGGATTTAGAATAATATTCCGTGTACTAAAGGGGCAATTACTTTCTAAGAAAAGGAGAATACTTTGAAAAACTCCATAGGTCTTAAAACCATACTGACTCTCAGCCTCCACAGAAAATTTCATCTCCACTGCTTTTAAAGTTATGTGTATCATCTTGAAGCAATAGTAAGCAAACAGAAAAGAAAAGCAACAAATGTGAAACAAAGTTTGAAATCTATACTATAAAAAAAAGAGATCTCATTTGTCAAAATCCAGAGGTGTGGAATTTTCAACTATTTCCCAATGCTGAGACCAGCAAGCAGTAAATCTAATCACATTATGTCTATTTCCTTTGAAAAGATAGTCCAACCTCTGACTTCTATGGTTCCTTTATTCCCCCACACTAATGTGCTTAAAATCTCTCATCTAATCAGTGTTTAAGAGATTTATCTTCTATCAGTGATTATTTTCACAGTGATATCTTCGCCAGTGAGTTGCTAACAAAAAGTGGAGAAAGGTGTGCCTAGAAGGTGTAAAACACCACAGCACAGTATGCCATTGAAAGAACAGGCACTCAGAGACTTTATGCAGCTATTCTACTCATGCTGCACTTTTTGTCCCACCTAATTCACATTTGTCAGAAAAGTTAGCTGGACTAGAAGGTCAATGTTTATTTTACTTTTTTCTTTTCATTTTAAGAAAGATGCAATTACAGGCTATTTAGTAACATTGTTATTCTTGTAGGCCCTTCCTAAAAAAATTCCCCAAAGTATATATACTAAAATATCTACACATGACTAGAATATCCATGATCTACCTACTATCTATCTACCTATTTATCTATCTATCTATTGAGAGACATGAGTGGAGGTTCAGAGAGCATAGCTACTGAGGAAAGCATGGGATCTGAGTGAAATCAGTTTAATAAGAGCTGAAAACAGGTAATGGATGATCTTCCTACTTTGCATGTGTTGTAAGTTGTTCAGGTAAAACTCTAACTCCTTAGACATTGAAACTCTTGGAAACAAGAATTCAGTGTGATAATGTTCTAAATCAGCATTCTCCAGCTTTTTTGGCACCAGGGACCGGTTTCGTGGAAGACAATTTTTCCATAGACTGGGGGCGGGGGGATGGTTCAGGCAGTAATGCGAGCAATGGGGAGCGGCAGATGAAGCTTCCCTCACTGGCCTGCCGCTCACCCCTGCTGTGCAGCCCGGTTCCTAACAGGCCGCGTCTGGGGGTTGGGGACACCTGTTCTAAATGTCATACTTTGCTGAGCCATTTAAATGCATAAAGCTAATGATCTGTCTTTGATGCTAACAAGAAAATTATATTTGACCAAATTATAACTAAGGTAGAATTTAAGATAAATTTTCAAGTTATGAGGAACAGATTAGTGAATCTGTTTTTGTTTCGATGACCACCACCAAGGATGCCATGTTTTGAAGGAAAGTACCAGGAGCCAAAGCCCATCTAAATCAGCCTACAATTTGGCCTATATCATTCAACAGGTTTTACTGCTCCCGATTCACATCACAAATCGAATGAGATAAATGTTGTTGGAGCGAACTTCCCTCTCCTGATTTTATGTCTTGTCTTGGATGAACATCAGTTAGTGTAACTCTCTTGTCATTTTTCCACCCCACAATTCAGTCCTTCTAAAGGAAGAAGTACATTTTCACTTGGGTAAGTTTGGAAATGGACTCTGGGAGTGTCAAGCTGAACCTGTCTCCTCCTTTTATCTCTTGAGTATCTGCCCGCCCATAGACAACATTTTCTCTGGTGTGCTCCGAGCTACAGGAAATGTTCAGTGGACGAGGCTTTGCTCTTCCCTGGGAGGTCTGGGAGCTGTCAGGCTCTGCCTTGGATTAGTCTATTAATGTAGTTTGGCACTAGGAAGCACGTCTTGGTCATACGCGTAAACCAGTTCTTTAACATTTCTAAAGCAAAAAACTGACTTCCCTCTTTGCTCCCCACCTATCTGTCTTTACTTCATTTATCAGTTTAAGAACTTAAAAAATAAATGAATTTTTGTATTGACCTTCTCAAGCTCCAATAAATATGCTACCTTAAAAGTTTTTTTTTTTTTTTTTGGGTTACACGGGCCTCTCACTGTTCTGGCCTCTCCTGTTGCAGAGCACAGGCTCCGGACGCACAGGTTCAACGGCCATGGCTCACGGGCCTAGCCGCTCCATGGCATGTGGGATCTTCCCGGACCGGGGCACGAACCCGTGTCCCCTGCATCAGCAGGCAGACTCTCAACCACTGCGCCACCAGGGAAGCTCCTCTTACAACTAATTTAAACAGTGGAATAAATGCAGCCCAAGAAAGAAGAAACATTGAGCTCTTAAAATCCTATTCAAGGTGACATTTAAATAAGACACTTACATTTTTAGAAGAAATCATGGAAAATTTTAAAAAATAAGAACTATTTACAAAGGGGAGTAATAATTAAAGCTGGAATGATCTAAAAGGTGATGATGTTTATAATTCTGCTTGTATGCTCACTATAATAACTTTTAGAAATTTTTATTCTAAAAGAAATTTCACCCTTCTCATAAGGGTGCCTTCATATTAGGGATGTGTTTAGATATTAAATGGACATGCAAGCAGTGAGAGCAGATGACAGAAATTCTAACTTCTAATGTCAAGTTCTCATGGGCTACCACTAACCCAATTTCCATGATTAGATTCAAGTTGGATCTAGATGTATCACAGTAAATCAGATCTGAAACCAAAATTTCAGGCCTGTTAATTTGATTTTCTTCCTGCTCAATTTTAACAAGATGTGTCTCCAAAATAAAGGGGCATGTGGATGAGTTGCTGATTTGCCCACATAGCAGAGCAAATTCAACAGTTATCTAATAGACATGACCCTATATTTTAACAATATTGACAAAATTGAAATGAAAGAATGTGAAAAGAGGTATTAGTTGAGAAAATATGCCTCAAAATTTTCTTGTAATTCATAAATACATTGCTTAACATTTTCAAAATATTCAAAGCACCCTGATCTCTCAAGGAAAGTTTTGACACAAAACTTACTATGAACAATCATAGTAAGACTAATAATGGCAATAATGGGACAACAGTTTGAGTATCCAAGAAAGATAAAATTATCAGATAAATTTTGTATTTTGATAAGATTATAGTTTGTTTTCTATGTCATTAGATAAAAATCTGGCTTAGGGTCTAGACTCAGCAATACATACCTGTTAAATAACCAAATACATTGAGAAAGATCTCATATGAATTATTTTATGTTGGACATATATGTCATGTAAATGATTCAAAATATTAATAACATATTAAATATTTATAAAATATTAATCTGAAATAGTCTATATAGTGATTGGTGATTCTGGGTTTCTGTAGGGAAAATATATATACATATTTGTTCAATATATATAAAATGAGGAATTTTATTGAATACAGAGGAAGAACTGAATAATTTTGATGAGAAGGGAAAAGTTGACAGGATATTGCATATACACTAAATCACAAAAGATAAGTTAATTTATCCTAGTTGAGCAATTTACATGGTAAAGTGTCCTTGAATGGTGGTGAAAAATGAGAGATGAGTCATCCCAGATATAATATCACAGTCAAGAGATATGGGGATATATGTATATGTATAGCTGATTCACTTTGTTATAAAGCAGAAACTAACACACCATTGTAAAGCAATTATACTCCAATATAGATGTTAAAAAAAATAATATCATGGTCAAAGAAATGGATACATGACATTTCAGTGACTCTTAGGAAAGTGGAAAATAGATTTGAGAAATAAGGGGACAGGGAGGTCATGACATGAGACTGTACAAATAGGATGGCACCAGGAAGTTTGGATTTTGGCCTGGAAGAAATGGAAGTTCATCAAAGTTTTCTCATAACAGCAGTAACAGGACCAAATCTATAACTTAGGTCCATAACAATAATAGTATAATGGGAATTATGAGAAACAGTATAATCTTGATTGCATGATTTAAAGGTCTGTATATATGCCTAAATTTAGTAAATAAAGAGATAGAGTCAGGGAGGTAAAACGCTCTTATAATCATCCATGCAAGAGATAATAAAAGCCTAGTGATAGTGGAAGTGGTGAAGAAGGGAAAATGTTAAGGAGATATTTTAAGGAAGAATCAACACAACATTGATTGGATTATTACATAGAGGGAAAAAAAATCAAAGTGACCTAGGATTATAAATTACCTAATAGAAGATACATATAATAGGGCCCATAATCTCCATGGAGTTAAATACACCAGTGGTTTTAAATGGTCTTTGAAAGATGTATTCAATATTTTCAGGTGACTTTCTTAATGCTTATATTCCATAATCCATGACCATTTTTAACAGCTTTACATGTTCTGACTTTTCCAAAATCTGTATCATTACACAGAAAAAAGAGTTCATATTGCCTAAAGAAAATGAAATAAACATTTGCACTTATAATCTTTGACAACCCATGAAAATAATAATTATAGCTACTATAATAGTTATTATTTACATGACATTTATGTGTAAGGCATGTTCTACTATAAGCTTTCTATATATTAAGGTGCTTACTCCTCAAAATAATCCTATAAGCCCCATTTACAGACAGATGAAGAAACTGAGGCATAGAATATGGTTAAGTAACTAATAACTTGCCCAAGGCCCAAGAGCTAGTTATGTGGCAAAATAAAGATTTGAATACAGTGATCTGGCTCCAGTGTTCATATTCTGAGTCACTACAGCTTGCCGGGCTTTAGCATTTCACATGGATAACTTCCAAAATTGTTCCATTCAGCACAGTTGTAAACACCCTAAAATATGTAAAAGCCAATACCATCCCTAGTCACAAAAAATAACTGATAAAATATGTAATAGAAAAAATATTATCTATAACAGTGATAAACTTGAAAGACATATAATTCTAATAAGAAACATGCAAAAATGTAGAAAATTATAAAATATTAATGAAAAATGTAGAAGATGAATAAGTGGGTATATGTTATGTTTACAATGTGTAATAAACTCAGTATTTAAAAATGCCAATTTCAACTATATACCAATAAAATGGACAACGTAGAAGAAATGGACAAATTCTTAGAAAGGTATAATCTCCCAAGACTGAACCAGGAAGAAGCAGAAAATATGAACAGACCAATTAAAAGTGCTGAAATTGAATCTGAGATTTAAAAACTCCCAACAAACAAAAGTCCAGGACCTGATGGTTTCACAGGCAAATTCTATCAAACATTTAGAGAAGAGTTAACATCTATCCTTATGAAACTCCTCCAAAAAACTGCAGAGGAAGGAACACTCCCAAACTCATTTTATGATACCATCATTACCCTGATACGAAAACCAGACAAAGATACCACAAAAAAAGAAAATTGCAGGCCAATATCACTGATGAACATAGATACAAAAATCCTCAACAAAATACTAGCAAACCAAATCCAATAAAACATTAAAAGGATCATAAACCATGATCACGTGGGATTTATCCCAGGGATGCAAGGATTTTCAATATCTGCAAATCAATCAGTGTGATACATCACATCAACAAATTGAAGAATAAAAACCATGTGATCATTTCAATAGATGCAGAAAAAGCTTTTGACAAGATTCAACACCCATTTATGATGAAAACTCTACAGAAAGTGGGCATAGAGGGAACCTACCTCAACATAATAAAGGCCATATATGACAAACACACAGATAACATCATACTCAATGGTGGAAAACTGAAAGCATTTCCTCTAAGATTAGGAACACGACAAGGATGTCCACTCTCGCCACTTTTATTCAACATAGTTTTGGAAGTCCTAGTAGAAAAAGAAATAAAAAGAATCTAAAATGGAAAAGAAGAAGTAAAACTGCCACTGTTTGTGGATGACAATTATACTATACATAGAAAATTCTACAGACATTACCAGAAAACTACTAGAACTCATCAATGAATTTGGTAAACTTGCAGGATACAAAATTAATACACAGAAATCTCTTGCATTTCTATACACTAACAATGAAAGATCAGAAAGAGAAATTAAGAAAACAATCCCATTTACAATCAAATTAAAAAGAATAAAATACCTAGGAATAAGGCAAAAGACCCATTCTCCAAAAACTATAATGTGCTGATGAAAGAAATCCAAGATGACACAAATAGATGGAAAGATAAATGGTGTTCTTGGATTGGAATAATCAGTATTTTCAAAATGACTACCCAAGGCAATCTACAGATTCAACGCAATCCCTATCAAATTACCAATGGCATTTTTCACAGAACTAAAATTAAAAAAAAATAAATTTGTATGGAAACACAAAAGACCTGGAATAGCCAAAGCAATCTCAAGTAAGAAAAACAGAGGTGGAGGAGTCAGGCTCCCTGACTTCAGACTATACTACAAAGCTACAGTCATCAAAACAGTATGGCACTGGAACAAAAACAGAAATATAGATCAATGGAACAGGATAGAAAGCCCAGAAATAATTCCATGTACCCATGGTCAATTAATCTATCACAAAGGAGGCAAGAGTATACAAATGAGAAAAGACAGCCTCTTCAGTAAGCAGTGCTGGGAAAACTGGAAAGCTACATGTAAAAGAATGAAATTAGAACATCCTCTAACATTATACAAAAAAATAATAGCAAAATGGATTAAAGACCTAAATGTAAGTCCAGACACTATAGAACTCCTAGAGGAAAACATAGGCAGAACACTATTTGACATAAATTGCAGTAATATCTTTTTGGATCTATCTCCTAGAGTAATGGAAATAAAAACAAAAATAAACACATGGGGTCTAATTAAACTTAAAAGCTTTTACACAGCAAAGGAAATCATAAACAAAACAAAAATACAACCCACAGAATGGGAGAAAATATTTGCAAATGAAGCAACTGATAAGGGATTAATCTCCAAAATATACAAACAGCTCATGCAGCTCAATATCAAAAAACAAACAACCCAATCAAAAAATGAGCAGAAGATCTAAATAGACATTTCTCCAAAGAAGACATACAGATGGCCAAAAGACGTATGAAAATATGCTCAACATCACTAATTATTAGAGAAATGTAAATCAAAACAACAATGAGATATCACCTCACACTAGTCAGACTGGCCATCATCAAAAAGTCTACAAACAATAACTGCTGGAGAGGGTGTGGAGAAAGGGAAACCCCCTACACTATTGGTGAGAATATAAATTGGTACAGCCACTATGGAGAACAGTATGGAAATTCCTTAAAAAACTACAAATAGAGCTACCATATGATCCTGCAATCCCACTCCTGGGCATATATCCAGAGAAAATCGTGACTCAAAAAGATACATGTACCCTGAAATTCACTGCAGCACTATCTAAAATAGCCAAGACATCTATGTAACCTAAATGTCCATAGACAGATGAATGGATAAAGAAGATGTGTTATATATATATACAATGGAATATTACTCAGCCATAAAAAAGAATGAAAAAATGCCATTTGCAGGAACATGGATGGACCTAGAGATCATCATACTAAGTGAAGTAAGCCAGACAGAGAAAGATAAATATCATATATCACTTATATGTGGAATCTTAAAAAAAAAGGATACAAATGAACTTATTTCTAAGACAGAAAGAGACTCACAGACATAGAAAACAAGCTTATAGTTACTAAAGGGGAAAGGAGTGGGGGAGGGACAAATTAGGAGGTTGGGATTAACATATACACAGTACTATATATAAAATAGATAACCAACAAGGACCTACTATATAGCATAACGAACTATACTTGATATTTCACAATAACCTATAAGGGAAAAGAATCTGAAGAAGAATATATATGTATACATACATATATATATATATAATAAGTAAATTGTTTTGCTGTACAGCTGAAACTAACATGATATTGTAAATCAACTGTATTTCTATATAAATAAATAAATAAATATAAATAAATAAAATAAAAATGTCATTTTTCCCTGAGTAAATCTATAGATCCATTCAATGTCAATAAAAATCCTAGAAAAGATTTTTACATAATTTGAAATACTGATACTAAAATGCAGATAGTTGAATCATAACACAAAGAATTGCCAACACAATTCTAAAAACTAAATATAAAGTGGGGAAAATTGCCCTACAAGATATCAAGTTTCATTATGAAACTGTGAAATTAAAAGAGTGCCATATTGACACAAGAAAAAGAGAAATAGATCAATGGAAAAAAAATAGACCAAACACAGATTAATGATACTTGAATATGCTATAGACAAATAAAAATTCCTAAGTGAGTAAAAATTTAAAAGCAAAACTATTGAAATATAAGATAGATCTATATGATCTTGGGTTTAGGTGGAATTTCTTAGAAAAAATACAGAAAATATAAAAAGGATAACCTTAGAGTAAACTATTATTAATTTGACTAAATTGTGTTTAATTTACATAAATACATTGAACAAATGAACTATATATAAAATTGGAATATTTGAACTGACTTTTAGAAAGAATTAACTATGTAAATAACAAAGAATTAGTATCCAGAAATTTAAAAAAAATGTAGAAATGAAAATTTACAGAACTCCATAGAAATTATTGCCTGGAATTAAGACCAATCAGTCACACACACATGCACAAAGCAATAAAAAATAACATAGAAAAATATCTAT
The DNA here is from genome assembly GCF_963455315.2 of Globicephala melas. Classification (NCBI taxonomy): domain Eukaryota; kingdom Metazoa; phylum Chordata; class Mammalia; order Artiodactyla; family Delphinidae; genus Globicephala; species Globicephala melas. The sequence goes on from NC_083318.1 coordinate 84,583,975, forward strand.
CAGTAATTCTAGCATCCAGAATTCAGTAACTTCTTCTCAGCCCCTTTACTATCTCTCTAGAATAGGCCCCAGTTTTTCTTGGCCAGGATTATAGCAGTAGCCTCTTAACTCATCTACCAGTTTTACTCTTTTCCTCTTTCTACTCTCAACACAACAGAGAGATCTCATTAAATTGGGGGTTAGACTATAACAGTTTTGAACAAAACCAGCACTTTCTTCATCTCAACTTGAGTTAAAGATTCAGGGTGTAGAGTGATTATAAATCCCAATTTGCCCAAGAGTCCTGTTTTATTTTTGTTGTTCCAACCGAGTTATTACTAGTGCTCCCTCTCACTCTTAAAAGTGTCCTTCTGAGTGATAAATATGTAGTTATTTGGCAAGATCCAATCCCTGCAACATCTCTTTTCTCATCTTGTTCCACTCTCCCGATTTATTCAGCATTAGCATCATTCTCTGCATGTTCTTATTTCAGGAATTTTTACTTACATCTTAAATTTCCTCTGCCTGGAATGCAAATATCCCTTGTCTACATCCCTCTCCAGGTTTTTGATAAAATTTCAACTCATCAGTAAAGGGCCATTTTATTTGTAATAGCAACACTACCCTCATACTACTACCTGATATACACCACTCCCTAACTCTGCTTTATTTTTTGTCATAACTTTTATCACCTTTTGGCATATTATATGTTCATTTGTTTATTTTTTTCTCTTCCTCCAACCCTCTATATGTTTATTTGTTTATTTTTTCTCTTCCTCCAACCCTCTATATGTTCACTTGTTTATTTTTTCTCTTCCTCCAACCCTCTCCCTCTGCACGGAGAGCAGAAATTTGTACTTGTTCATTGACATCCACTGGTGCCTGTTACATAATATGTAATCAACAAATATTTGCTTACTGAAAAATAACTGTATTGGGACTTCCCTGGTGGCACAGTGGTTAAGACTCCTCCTCACTCCCAATGCAGGGGGCCTGGGTTTGATCCCTGGTCAGGAAACTAGATCCTACATGCGTGCCGCAACTAAGAGTTCACATGACACAACTAAGGAGTCCATGAGCCACAACTAAGGAGCTGGACTGATGCAACTAAGGATACCACATGCTGAAACTAAGACCCGGCACAACCAAATAAAAATAAATAAATAAATACATATTTTTAAAAATAAGTGTATTGCAGAATATTATGCACAATGCTGATACTTTTTATGCAAAAATGCAAAATGTTAAGACATATAAAGAAATAATGCTGTGTACTATACTATTCCACATACACCAAAATTTTGATTGTAGTTACTTTGGGGGAAGAAGAAAGAAAGAAAAAAATATGATTGGGAACAGTGTTATTGGTTATTTCAACCTTAGGTGAAATACTTTTATACGTATATTAACAAAACATGAGGTAAATGTGAAAAAAATAATGGTTTTAAATTCATAATGGTGGATATACTGATATTTTCATATTACTCTTTGTATTTCTCCTTGAATATATTAAATGTATTACTTTTCTGCATTTTTTTATTTCCTTAAAATATGGTTTATATTAATTATAATCCCTCATTGTAAACTGAATACCAGAGGAGAGTGATTTTTCTCATTCACTAGTCAATAAATTATAAAGTCTTCCATAAAACTCAAATTGATTTGAAGAATGCATTTATTAAACCCATATACCCCTTTGGATATTGCATTTAGTGGAAAATATTGAAGCTAAAATCATAAACTAGAAGCAAACAAATGATGTTCCAGGGTATTATTCCCTCTATAATATAATTGAAGGAATATCATTTATTTCAAAGTAGTTTAACAGTCTTTACTATGTTATATCATAGAGTTTTTTTCCTGGCATGGCCTCTCACTAGCTCTCCAGTTTTGCCCCATGTCTCTCTAAAGCTTACTCAATAAGTGCTTCTTTCATTTTCCTGAGCATGAAAGGAAAATAATATTTACTGAGATCACATAACTTCCTCGTCATTTTGCTAATTCATGCAATAATGTAACACTCTTCTCTACCAATCTCACAGAAACAACTGGCATCTTGTTTGTGAAAAGCATTTTATGAACTCTAATTCCTTTTATGATCATTAGGACTTATTATCATTCTCTGAAAAAAACAATTCCCTAAAAATTTAGCAATGGTTTTTGTATGGGAAAAGATGTGGAAGAAAATTAAACATAAGTGAAGATGTTCATAGAGATAGATTTTTCCTTTAACCATAGATAATTAATGAGAAAAGTAACAGGGAATTCTCAGCTGAAGTTGTGTTCCAGTACTATGACAAAAACTTCTCTGTTCTTCATTTCTTGGCCAGTGTGACTCAGAGAGGATAATATATTTTAAATGATTGTTTTCCATAACAATAATAGCGTACCAAAAGGTTGTATTGATGAGAACTTTATTTTGGGAACAAACAATGAACACAGAGCCACAGTTGGATACCATGACATTGCTGATAAAATTAATTTCAGCAAGCACAGAAAAGGGAAGCAACTGGTTGAGATTTTTATCTTTCTGATACTGAAGAATCTATAAAAATCAATTAAGCAACTCAAAAGAAATGAAAACTTTAAAGAAATTTTTTTTGAGTATTTTCACAGAAATAATGGCAGATACCAAAATTACATAGAAACATGTACATTGTAATCAGAAACATTTCAACTGGAGGCTACATTTTCAACAAATTACATTCTATGAAGTAAAGCTAAAATTATCTGTAGACATGGTGATAATATCATTCTATCCAAAAGATAAAGTGGAATCTACTCTGTGAGTGATTATCTTTTCTTTTCTTTCCCTTTCTTTTTTCTTGATTTAGTTTCTTTCCAGAACAATAACAACAAAATAGTTTGTACAGAATAAAGCGGTTAGATGAAACAGAATAGGTAGTACACTAGCAGAGAACTGATTTCATATGCACGAAAAAAGTAGTTTATGTATTATTTTCTCGTTTGCTTATAATCAGTTCCAACACAGAAATATGCATAGAAAGTCCACCATGTGCAAGACAAGTCATCAAGAATAAAATGTTTTCTTTTCTCAGATTTCCATGTATCTTGTGACTAAAACCTTCCAAAATTAGAACCTATATTGTCAATATGCAATAATCATCTATGAGTTATTCCAAAATTATTTCTATGAATTTGTCCAGCTGATGCCTTAAACATGTCTATGTGAGTTTCACTGCCACCTAGTTTATGTCTTCAGTGTATAAAATGATTTATTTTCTGTTACTATCAGCAAAGAATATTTATTCTATCTTGTTTCTATCACCACATGGATACAAGGCATCTGATACAAGGGGTTTAGAATACACAGTTTTGTCAGTATATCATTAAATCCAAGGTGCCCATCACAGTGCCAGGTAGCAAAAAGATACACTGAGTGAATGAAGGAATGAATGAATGAAGTAAATAAATTTCAATCTTTTATTGAAGTATTTAAAATACTTGATAAATGAAAATAGAATACTTTCCAAATCAACATAGAGGTTTAACTTAATACTAATCAACTTTCCAATACGGACTTTTAAATAACTTGGCAAAATGATTATGAATGTTACAGAAAAACAAAACAGTAAGAATAGCATAGACATTTTTGAAGAAGATGATTACTGAGATGTTTTCTTGTATATTGAAACACAAGATAAATTTGGACTTAAAGGAAAAGTTATCCTGGATATTAGATTAATATCATATAATAAGTAGCCTAATATATTAGAAATTTTGTATATAATAAAAATTGCATTACTAATAAGAGTAAAAAATTTGATTTTTTTAACATATTATATTGGAAAAATTGGACAATTACTTAGGGGAAAAATAAATTTTTTCTTCATACTTTATCCCCAAACAAATTCCAACTGGACAAAACAAACGTAATAAATATAAACATTAAAACTTGTAGGTGAGTATTTGCTGAACACTCAGAATGGGCAAGGACTTTCTGAGAATGTAATGATAGATTAAATAATAAAGAAAAAAGTCAATTGATTTGACTACATAAAATTTTAAGACATCTGCTCCCTCTAGTCAATTTGGCCATCTTCTCAGCACTCAGCCAGAACCATGGGCCAACATCTATATTTAAAACTAATTAATACAATTAAAGTCAAATGATAAAGATAAGGGAGATAACTGCAACAAATCTGAAATTAATAGATAAATATCCTTAATAAACACTGAGGTATACAATTAAAGAAATACTGTCTCCACATCCAGTGAATGAAAAATGATTATGATCAAATCACCTTCAAATGAAATTTAAGATATGAAGACAACTATGGCAAATACCTCATATTGCTAATGAAGGTATACAAAATGAAATAACCAGATATCATTTTTCCACCTATCAAGTTTACAAACTTTTTTACACAATGATAATATTCCACTGTTGTATGAAATCAGTACTATAGGCATTCTTCAATCAAACTAGTGAAGAGGATACACTGACATAACTTTTGGAGAAAGCAATTTTGACAGGTCATAAGAGGAGAGTGAGCTTTCCTTACAGATGTATAAAATTAATGAAACCATGATCTTCATATTCCAGTTTAAAATAATGTCACAGCCAAAAAAATGACACCAAGTCTGCAACCAATATATAATTTTAAAACAAAACATTTTTTTCTATTTTTATAACACTCCTATGGAGTTATTTATCTTAGACCTGAATAACAGTTCTTAAAAATTCCTTTTTTCTCTATCTACTCCCTTACTGGGTGAAGCTGCCCTCTTTCAACATGCCATTAAAAACAACAACAACAAAAAAAAATATTTTCCCATTAGACTAGTCCAATTGTACCATATCCCTATAAATTTTCTCCATGGCTCCTCAATTCTGCACCAAAAAATAAGAAAGAATGAATGTGGCAAACCAGGAACTTGACGGGGAGTGAAGCAGGTCAAGAGAAATAAAGCAATCAATTTCAGGAACAGAACTAGAATTTCCTTTCATGAGCAGGGTAGATGTAAGACTTAGGAACATTCCTAAATTAATATTTTATTCTGATATGCAAGAAAACAATCAATACACTGTCAAAGATTGTTTTCAAAGAAAGATTCTGCAGCATTTAAATAATAGCAAAACGTTGGACTCAATTTCTATGTTCATTAATAGGTTAGAGATTACTTAAATTACCATTCATGTAGGAAATATGCAGTGATTTAAAATCATGTATTTGAAGAGTAATGACATGAGAGAATTCTAAGTGGAAAAAAAAGCAGGGTAGAACTATATTTTCAATATGACAGTACTTTTACATAGAGAAAACTAAAGGAAGTGCACCCAATATGTTGCAATTGCTATTCTAGATATTTTCTTCAGGTTCCTTGTATTATGTTATGTCTTTTCTAAAGTTCTGGCAGTAAGCACGTTTTATTTTAATGATTTTTTAGAGGTAAAGAGGTAAAGAAAAGGTGAGAAAATGATACTGTAGAATAGTTTCACGTTAATCTCTGTGTTCACACTGATAGGAAAGGTGGCTAATTGCCAGTCAATCCCAGTTACTAAGAAGTTAAAGCAGTAAATTTTCTTCCATTAGATACGGTTAAAGCTAAGCATTAAGATTCCTGTTGTTTTTCTCTGGGCTATTATTACAGACGCTAGAGGAAATGGCATCATCATGAATCTAAACTCGGGATGGTGACTGACAGTGTGTTGGTAAAAGAAACTCATGTTACCTAGCACAAGTCTAAGAGACCACGGAACTAATTCATCTTCTGATATAGTCCCAATTTTAAACGAGAGGAGAAATGGTGATGCATTAGTCTATGTCTCTAATGTCACAGATCTAATTTAACACACTACTGATAAGATAAATCTTTGACTATGTCTTGCATAAATAACAGATTGTTATGACACTATTAATAAAGCATGAACAATTAGCCTAGGGATTTTGAGCACCCTTTTTTCATTTATTCTTATTGAATACTGAGTATACACAAATATTTGTAGAGTATAGTTAAGGTATAAAATAATAATAATACATGAAAATCAACCAAATTATCTCTCAGTTTAGAAAGGACGTTTAAGTCTCTATGTAACCTTTTCTACTTAGCTGTTAACGGCTCTCCTGCATTTTGTATTTACTATATTCTTCTTTTCCTTTCCTTGATTTATCAGATGATTATATCTCTAAAATTGTCCTGTTGAGTTCTGCATGTTTTCAAACTTTAAATAATGAAGTTGTAATGTATCTACCCTTCTATAACTGCCTTTTGACTCAACTTTAGTTCCAGAGAGCCATCATTGCTTATTTATATGTTGATAAAATTAATGAAATTATTCTTTGTACAAGCTACATTTTAAGACCCTAGCATGTAATGTATCTTTTCTAATATTGATGTATTTTATTTGTGAATTTCATGATTTACTTTTTTTTTTTCTTTTTGCTACTACAAACAATGTTGCTCTAACACATTTGGCTTGTTTCCTGGCACCTGGCACAATGGGTTTTAGGATGCATATTTAGGAGTGGAATTGTTGGGCCATAGGATAGTTGAGTTCAAAGTTACTATATGATCCCAAATTTCTAAAGGTTAATAGCTAAAGGATTGATTTTTTTCTAAAGAATACTTTATTCATTTTATTTACTGCTGGATTTTATTTGATAACACTCTTGAATATTTTATTCTCGGTTCATGTCTGAAATTAGCTTGTATTTTATTTGCCTATGATGTTCTTATTGGGTTTTGTTATCAAGGTTATGTTAATATTACAAAAATGATGTGGGAGTATTCCCTCTTTTTCTTTCCTCTGAAAAAAAAAAGCATTTAAGACAATAAGTATTTGTTCTTGAACATTTGATAGACGTTTCTAATAAAAGTAAGTGGACCTAGGGATATTTTAGTTTTAAATTTTTAAATTAATGGTTAATGTGTTGTTATAGGAATATTATACAACTCAGGTGCAATATTTACTTGTTATGGTATTATTTAATTGTTAAGGATTATGATTTATCGTTATATGATTATTAAAGGTTTTATGTCTAAAACACTTTACTTTTTTTAAATTATTGCACTTAATCTTTTAATAGTCATATATTTTGATAAACTATTGTGTCTCTAGTTACTAATACATTTTTATTACAAACATTTTTGTATCTTCTTTATTTTATCTGTGATCAAACTTTCCAAAGTATAATAATCAATACTCTAGGAATATTTTCCACCATCTTCTTTTGTGACTTCAACTTCTTCCCTCTCTCCTACATACTTTTTTTCCCCTTTTCTTTCACGTGGATTGATTAGTTTTCATCTTCCATTTATATTTATCGACTTTATTTAACATTATGCAATCTGTTTTCAATTTTTAATGATTAACTTAAATATGTTAATAAGAAAATAGTCTAAAGCTCTAAGTGTAGAAAATACTAAAGAATAATTAAAAGTAAACATAAGGTTATACCTAAACAATAATAATGTTATGTCATTTTAAAACATACATATGAAACTAAAATACAGAAAAACAATAGTATACAAATTGGGAAGGAGGGATTATATAGAGCTGGGTGTTCTAATCATAACACCTACATTATGAATTATGTATTATTTAAATATAACATATAACAATGACATTTACAAGTCAAGACATCTCTAGGTAACCATTTACCTAAAGTTATTCAAACTCAAGATTAAGAGCAGGATCCAGAAACAAATTCAAGGTTCTCCAGGGTCATATTCACTTCTCACCAGATGCCTACAAATTTGGAGTTTCTGATAACACCTTCAGGTAGAAAAACTCACAGAACTCAAGAAAGCACCATACTTACAATTATAGCTTTACTATAGCAAAAGGAATCAAATTAGAACTAGCCAAAGAAGAGATACATAGAGAGCAGTCCACGAGGGCTCCAAGTGTCCTCAGGCACATGTTACCCTCCCAGCATTGAAGTATGACAATACTCAAAGAATATTGCCAACCAGGGAAGCTTGCTTGAGCTTTGGTGTCCAGAGTTTTTATTGGGGTTTTATTACCTAGGCATGACTGGTTGAGTCATTACCCACATGACTCAACATCCAGCCTTCTACCCTTCCTGAAAGTTTGGACTGATATCATGTGATCCAACTGTATAACCCATGCTTAGTCTTCCTGGCTTGGCCAGACAGTCATTCTGAGTCATCTCATTAGCATAGACCATCTATGGGCTCACCATAAGTCACCTCATCAGCATAAGCTATCAGCTGTGGTCTGAAGGGCTGGGAAATTCCAAGGGTTTAGAGTTTACCTATCAGGAACCTATCATGAACTGGCCAGCCAAGTTCTTTATTATACACCACTAAAAGAATTGTTAAAGAATGCACACCTTAAATAGAATGACAAAAATTATAATAAAAAGTAGAAAAAGGACACAAAACAAGAACATAGAAAGGGTAAGACAAATAACAAGCAAACTACACTATGCTAAATTTAAACCCATATGTTCTAAATACAAGTTGAAATAAAAAAATAATAAGATTGGATTTTAAAGAAAACATATGCTGCTTATAAGAGACACATCTAAAATATAAGAATACAAGAAGAATGGAAGTAAAAGAATGAAAGGAATATACTATGCAAACACTAAGAAAGTTGGTGTGGTTATATTAGTACCAGGCAATGTAAATTTTATGACAATAAGTATTATTAGAAATAAATAGGTACACTTCATTGTGATATAAGTTTAATTTATCAGAAATGCATAACACTTCTGAATTGTCATGTAACTAACTTACTTGCCTCAAAGTTATAAAGCAAGAAAATGATAGAACTAATGGAAGAAATAACCAAATCTATAATCATAGTGAGTAATTTAAAAACATCTATTCCAGTAACAAATGATTTTTTTAAAAAAATGAAATAACACTTTGAGTGGTTCTTAAAGTATGGTCTATGTGTGGACTTATGGAGGGAACATTTCAAAAGTCCTTTTGCTCAAAACTATTTCTGTGATAATTCTAAGATATTATTTGCTTTCTCATATACAAACTTACTGTGTTGACATATGTACTGGTGAAACAAAAGCAATGGTGGGTAAAGCTGTTGGCACTGTCAACTAAAAAAAATGCATGAGCTAAAAGCTGACAATTATGTTTTATTCAGTGGCCTCACTGAGGACTATAGCCTGGGATGATAGCCTCTCAGATAGCTCTGAGGGCCTGTTCCAAAGAGGTAAGGAAGGCACCAGGATATATGGGAGTTTTGCTGAAAAAAAAAAAAGAACAAACATGTAGTCGAACATAAAAAGATTACTGTTAGTCACAAAAACAAACATCTCAAATTGATGATTTTAGTGTTTTTCTATGTATGGGAAGACGCAAACGCCTAGGCTCATTGAAATTATTCCTTTGATATGCATCTTAACTATCTAGGGACAGTATCCTCAGCATCCTGTTTTTCTCCATCCTGAATTCCCCTCATGATGCACCATCGAGTGTGACTGCAGTGGCTGATGGCTTTAGGGGTGCAACATTCTTTGTTTACTGAAATGGCAGGCAACATTTTTTGTCCATAGCACATTAGCACAAATCAAACAGTAGCTCCAAACTGTATTAGGAGTCACTGTATTCTTTACTACCATTAACAAACAGTTAAAATTAAGCAAACACACAGGGAAACCAAAGACGTGTTTCAATGGCCTATAATAATATATTGTTATAAAGAATTTGATAACTCAATTGTCAACTCAGGTACTAATCCAGTAATTTCCTGAGCATGATTTGATGACCCATGGGTCTCTGAAACCCTCTAAAACTGTACTAAAAGTCCTGTACTTTTTACTGTCATGTACTTAAAGAAAACAAGAAAGCCATTTTTACCTAAAAATGTCCACGATGAAGAATAAATATTATTTATCTTATTAAATCTTATCTCTTGAGCACACATTTTAAAAGATTCTATGTTACAAACCTGAACTATGCACAAAGAATTTCTGCCTCATACAAAAGTATGATGATTGTCTAAAGGAAAAATACTTGTGCAGTTGTTTAAACCATGAGTTAAACTAACCATGGAGTACCATTTTCTTGAAAAAGGTAATGACAAAGTATTGTTATTTAGACTTGAGTATAGACATTTGTTTTCAAGAAAACAAATTAAATGAGTTTATCATTCCAAGGAAAACAACTGTCGATATTTTTTGCCAATAGGAAATGTATATACCACCATGAGCTTAAAAGCTTCCCAATACTTAAAGACTCTTAAGGTTGGTGGTGAGATTAACAAATGTGATTTTTGGATATTTTATAATGTAATGTGTCAATATTTAGAAAATCTTCATATAACCAGTATTTTCAGAAGACCAATGCATAATGTTACAAAATCATGCACAGGTAGAGATCCATTCAAAGTACAAAACAGACCTGTGAATTTTAACGTAACTGACTGAAGGTTTCATTGATATAGTTTCAAATTCCATGTTGTAACTAATTCAAGTTGTGGTATGGTATAAAAATGATTATCCACAATTATCTGAAAATGCTTTTGAAGTATCTCTTTTATAAACTACATATCCATGTGAGTTTAGATTTTTTTCCCCTACTTCATCCAAAACAACTGAGCCCAACAGGATTATTGCAGAAGCAGATATAAGAATCTTTCTTCATCATTAAGCCAGACATTAAAGAGATCAGGAAAAATGTAAAACAATGCCACAGTTCTCTCTAAATCGTTATGTTTTGGAAAATATAGTTAGTTTTCGCAACATGTTATTTATATTAAGATGTAATAATATAGTATTGTTATTCTAATTATATAATATATATTTTTTGACTTTTCATTTTTAATAAGGCACATATCAACAGATATAGCTCATATAAACAAAATTTTAAAAATCGTGTCCTCAATTTTTAAGAGTTTAAAGACACCCGAAAAGTTTTAGAACCTTTGTTGTAGAACAATTTAACAAATAATAAGGCTGGCCAAACTGAATAATATAGGATAATGTACCTAACAACCAAATACTATACTCTCTTTAAAATTTCATATATTGACAAAATTAATGATATGCTGGGCATAAAGGACTTCTCAACAATTTCAAGGTACTAAAAACTTACAGAGTGTGCCCTGATCACAGGGGAATTAGTGTAAAAATCCACTAAACAATAATCACCATATGTTTAGAAATTAACAAATATACTTTTAAATAACCTGTTAGAAGAAAAACACAATGTTGATTAGAAATTATTTAGAACCTAATTGCAGTGAAAAGAGGACTTATTAAATCTTATGAGATGCAACTAAAGTCATAGTAAGAGGGTAAATTATAGCTTCAATGCATATATTAGAAGAGATGAAAGGCTAAAAATCAATGACTTAGGTCTCCATCTAAGTAAATTGAAAAAATTAGAGCAAATCAAATTCCCTAAAATTTTAGAATGGAAGAATTAATAATTAAAACAATAGTAGAAATTAAAGAAAAACAAACATAGCCTAACCAAGGAAGCCTAACGTACTTTTTTATGAGTTAAAATATAAGTTGAAATATAATTTATATACAGTAAAAGTCACCCTTTTCCAGAAGTAAATTCTGACAAATGCATATCTATGTAACTACCACTCCATTTATTTCACCCAACAAAGTTCTCGCATACCCCTTTGTGGTCAGTTCCCTTCCCTTGCCTCAGCCCTTGACAATCACTCATTTGTTTAATGTCCCCACAACTTTTTCTTTCCCAGGATGACATATAAATGAAACCCTACATTATGTATATACTAGTGACTGGCTTCTTTCACAGCATGAATTTTAGATTCACTCATGCTGCTGCATTTATCAAGAGTGCACTTCATTGTACAAGATGTACCATAGGTTGTTCATACATTAATCAGTTGATAGACATTTGAGTAGTTTCCACATTTTGTTGTTTATGAATAAAACCAGGACTGACTTCATGGTCATACAACCTGTACAGTAGCAGAATGCCTGCAATCACAAGGGCCCTAATGCCTGGCTTAGTGCTCTGCTATCTCTGCCTTGAAATTCTTAATAATTTTATCTTTGAACTTGTGTTCGTAAATGAAATCTGACGGGACAACGGAGCATGGACTTGAGCAAAGGAGACACATGTAATATGAGTATCTGCCATCCCTTGCTACCCCATCACATATAGTGTTCACAATGCCCCATGAGCACAAAATTCTGATGGGCCATGATGCACTGGAGTTCAGTGAGACTCAAAGCAGTTACAAGGCAAATGTCTTACGCCTAGTACTGAATAAGCAGGGACACTGGTAACCCTGCCAAAACTGATACAAGAAGAAATAGAAAACCTGAACAATTTACTGAAGAAATTAAATACACAGGTAAAATCTTCCTCAGCAAAAATGTCAAATGTATTTACTGCTGAATTACTCTAAACATTTAAAACAGAAATAATTGCAATCTTAACACAAACCCTTCTAGAAAATAGAAAAAGTGGGACTACTTTCAACCTCCTTTTATTAGATAAGCATACCCAACTTGACAATGATTTTCCAAGAAGGGAAAAATTGCAAGCTAATCTCATTCATATACATAGATTCAACAATCCTAACTAAGATTTACAAACTAATTCCAGTTCCAGCAATATATAAAAGGAACTTCCTCATGACCTGATTGGCCTTATTTTAGTAATGCATGGCTGTGTGTCAATTCAAAAATTAATCAATGTAATTCATTACATTAACAAAAATAGGAAATCATATGATCATGTTATTGATGCAAAAAAGCATTCAAAAAAATTCAAAATCCATAGCATAAACACTCAGCAAATTAGAAATTTAAGAAAACTCTTTTAATATAAAAAGGATATCCACAAGAGAAAAATAAGCACATATCATACCTAATTGTGAAATGACAGAATTTCTTCTGCAATTGAATATTAGAGTAGAATTACCACAATTGTCCTTTACAGTCAGCATTGTACTGGAGGTCAGGTCTTGGCCAAAATATTGAATTTTAAAAATTGTTATAAGGATTGAAATGTATGAAATAATCTGTTATTACTTATAAATAATCCTGCATATGAAAAATCCAAAAGATTGTACAAAGTATTAGAATAAATAATTGAGTATAACATGGCTCCTGTATATTAGCAAATATATAATGTATAAAAAGAATATGAAATTAAAATAATGTGTTTAATATGTTTTCTCAGAATACCATAAATTTGGTTTTGAGATAAATAAGGCCTCAATAAGCAAAGTAATATAACATGTGCAAGGATCAGCAGGCTCAATATTATACTGATATCAATTCTCTATAGCACATTTATTAGGTTCCTATTGCTGAATAACACATTATGACAAATTTAACAGATTAAAAAAATCCACTTATTATCTCACAGTCTTCTATGGGTCAGAAGTTTGAGCAGGGATCAACTGAGTTCTCTGCCCAAGGTATCTCAAGGCTTAAATTAAATTGTCAGCCAGGTCTGTGGTCTATCTGAAGCTCAAATGAGCTTCATGTTGACAGATTTCAGTTCCTGGAGGTTGTAGGGCTGAAGTCTCTATTTTCCTGCTGGCTGTTGGCCAGAGTGGCTCTCAGTTCCTATAGACAACCCTCAGGTTCCAACAATGTAGTCCTCTCACAACATGCTGGCTTATTATTTAAGTCCAGCAGGTGATTCTCACTCTATTCTGCCACATGGAGTCTTATATAATGTAATGCAATCACAATTGTGACAATCTTTTTATAGTGCTCATAAAATATAACATCATCAAGGGAATAATGTTACATCATATTAACATGTCCTACCCACACTCAAGGGGAAGATATTATACAAGGCATGTACACCAGGAAGTGGTTACCTTGGGGGCCATCAGAGAATCAGGGGCCAAGACTTCTGCAATGCCAATCTAAATTCCAACAGTTTTTGAATGGAAATTGAAAAATAGAGTATAAAATTAATATAAAAATGAATAGGTCAAGAACAGGAAAGAAAGTAATAAAAAAGAGACAAATATGATAGGCTGATTTTACTGGATATCAAGACACATTTTAAAGCTGAACATATTCCATGGAAGGGCACTCATTTACTAAAGCATTAAGGAATGCCCTGATGAGAAGGACACCAGCATCATCAAGAATCTCAGTGGTGGCTGTCTGCTATAGGCCAGGCTGAAGGAAGGAGATAATGTTAAAAAATTAGGTTCACAAATAGCAAGGAGGAGGAGAGAATCCTTAAATAATGTCAACATAGTGCACTTAATTATCAGAAGCAAAGCATGTACAATTATTTTAATGAGTATTAATAATGGATTAGCAGTCAGGGGGACTTAGTTTATAGATAGCTATGGAAACGGTTGATAGAACATGGTTTTCACATGACTTTCACAGTGGCAAGAAAGATGGGTGGCCAACAAGGGCTTAATTTACACAACCAAAATAAATAAAGGTGAATGATAGAGTTGGAGGTAGTTATTCCAATGAAGACTTAAAATCTCTTGCTCAGCTTTCATACCGGATCCAGTTCTTAGACCCAGAACTCACTGAGAGATGGAAAGAGACTCAAAGGAAGGCCCAACAACACCATGCCAATTTTCTGTAATAATAATTTTCCCAGACCTTCCCAAAGGGACCTATAGACTTTTACTTATGCAACCCTGCCCAGAGGAAAGTGGAATACTCAAATGTTTGAGGATAATTAGTTCAAATTCTTACTAACCCTTGGGACCTCAACAGCATGGCTCTCCTCTTATAATGGAAGCATAGGGAGGCAGGTAATAAATAGAATCATGGCTCAGATCTAGCTCATTGTAGGTCCATTGGGTCTACAGACACACCTGTTGGTCCATTCCCTGGTTCCCAAATGAATACAGTTGGTAGTTGGCAGAAACTCCACATTGTTTACTTGGTCTGTGGTATAAAAATTATTATTGGGAAAAGGTCAGACTGAAGCATCAGAATTGCCATTTGCACCCAAGGTAATAATTCTAAAATAATACTGCATTCTAAGAGGAGGTAGCAAACTAGTGTCACCCATAAAAACCTAAAGGATGATGATTTGTTCATATCATCTTATCTCTGTTTAATCCTCCAGTCTAGCCCTCACACAAAAAAAGATGGAATCTGGAGGAAAACCACTAATTCTACCAGAGTAGCCCCACATGCAGCTGCTGTACTCAGTACCATAGCAGATCAAACCTTGGGTTTGGAATGTGGCCATTGATCTGGTGAATGCATTGTTCGCCATCACTCTAAAGAAGCTGGATCAGAAGCAGTTCATATTTACAAGGGGCAGACAAATACATGTAGTTATGGTCTTGGCCTAGGCTATTTTAACTCTTCCACCTCTGTTTAATGTACTCCCTACAGACTTAGACCATTGGTCATTTTACAGAATACCACATTGGTCCACTATATTGATCCATCATGATGATCAGACTAGATGAACAAGATATGGAAAGTAGATTGGAGATCGTAATAAGACATAGGTTCTCCAGTGGATAAGACATAAAGCCAAAGAAAATATAGGGTCCTACCACATCAGTGAGTTTTCAGAAGTCCAGTAGTAAGAGGCATGCTGGGACATACTCGACAAAGACAAGTCATTGCAGCTTGTACCTTCTACTATTAAAAAGAAAACAGCCTGGTCAGATTTTTTGAGTTTTGAAGGCAGTGTATTCCACACATGGGAATACTATTGTGACCTAATGGCATGGAAAGCAGCAGGTTTGAGTGGGACCAGTGTAGGAAAGGACTTTGCGGCAGGTGTAGACTATGGTGAAAACAACGCTTCTACTTAAGGTCAAACAACAGAGCAGAACCTAAGATACTAGAGGTATCTGTGATTGTAAAAGATACCCAGTGAAGTTTATGGCAAGGCTTGACAAGAAAATCACAATGTGTATGTCAGGTTCTGGAGCAAGGCCATGCCTTCTTCAGTGGAGAACTACACACCACTCTAATAAGAGCTCTTGCATGTTACTGGTCCCTGGTAGAGATAAAATATCTGGTCAGGTGACTACACGTCCAGAGTTATCCACCATGTAGTGGGTTTGGTGAGATCTACCATCAAATCATAAAGTTGGGTGGACTCAGCAGCAATTCACTGTAAGATGGAAGAGATATGTGGAGGATCAAGAAGAAGCAGAGAACATAAATAAGCTACATTATGAGGTGGCCCAGTGCCCCAAATCATCCATTTCTGTAATACCTGTACTTCTCATCTCAACCTATAGCCACCTCAGTGGTCCCTAAAGAGTTTCTGTTTTCACTTAGATTTGGCTTCTAAGTAGACATTACTTTCCTGTCAACTGATCAATATATTTTATGCATTATTTTAATCATTTTATTGGGATAGTAGGGAATCTTCTCTGCCATACCTACTAAAATTGGAATGCTAATATTTTTGTCATTAGTTCATTTAAATTTATTGTTTATATAAGTTCTATAATGTTAAATATATACATACTACTTAGGATATCATGCTAATTTTGTTATGCAAATCTAACATGCTTGACAAAATAGTATTTTTGTACCACTTCATTCATTTTCTTCTCAGTTTAGCCCTTTGTTCTGCAGGACTGACAATCTTGAAAGCCTAATTAAATGACCTGGAAAAAATAATAATATATAAGGTAAAAGAAAGGGAGAATACCTAAAAAAGATTAGTCTAGTCTCATTTCAGAGCTCAACAACCCAAAAAAACAGTCAGCTTTGGGAGAATGAAATATTTTGAATTAATTTTTGTACATAGTTGAAATGTGCTATTAAACATATTAGATCTTTCACTTTTATTTCTCCATGAACTATGGCAAAGTCACAGCAAATTTATAAAAAATGGAATGGTCATTCCACGTTTTAAGCCCCTATCTGGAAATAATAATGGATTATTGGATATATAAAATATGTGTATATATGTACATATTTTTCCATATTACTATACATTCATATATTATATACAGAAATGTGAGGATACACCTCTTATTTTCAAATTCCTGAGAAAAGGTATGTGACTGGAAATCGAAAGCAAAACTTAAACATCTTTTCCTGATTTTAATAATATTTAAAACAGATCTATATTTTATGCTATGAAATAAAATTATCATATGAAGCAAAACTTACACTTAACATGTTTCTAATTGCTTTGCAACTATTTTCATTCTGGTAATTTATATAAATAATGTATAACTTAATAAGAACTATCAAATGCCATATTACAAATTAAAAAGAGGGCAAAGAAATAACTAAAATTCTGTTTCACTCAATGTGCTTTGTATATTATTCTGGATGCTAGATTTAACAAGTGAAATGTCTTTTTAAGAGTGTAATTAAGAAAAGAGCTGAAATCAAGACTATGGAAGCAGAGGTGATGCAATCAGATTGATTCTTCATGCTTCATAAACAATTGTGAACATTCATTATAAAAGGCCATATAGAACTAGAGCAACTGAGATTGGGTCTGCATGAAAATGTCCACTTGACAGTACTGATAATTTAAATACATCAAATTTGCATATATATATATAGTTGATCTTCACTATTTGTGGATTCCATTTTTGTGAATTTACCAACTTACTAAAATTTATTAGGGAACCCAAAATCAATACTAAGCATTTTCAGTTATTTCTGAACATGTTCAGACCAAAATTTTGAGCTGCCTGATGCAATGTTCCCAGTTGAGGTCCAACAAGATGACCCTCTGCCTTGTTTCAGCTCTGTACAGAGATGACCAGAGGATAGAGATGGTAGGGGCAGTGTGTGGAGTGCAAAAGGCTATGGCTCTGGGGCCAGCTGGATGGGTTTGAATCCCAACTCTGGCACCTGTTACTGGAGCAATCTCAGGTAATATGGTCACTTACTTCAGAACCTCATTTTCTGTTTTGTAAAATAAAGAAAATAGAATCTACCAATATAAGTTACTTTAGGATTTAAGATATTAAATTTTGTGAGATATTACACACACACACACACACACACACACACACTCACGCACACACACACACATTTTCCCCAGGAGCAATGGTTTAGTATTTGCTAATTTCATGTTTGTAGCAACTTTAAAGAACATAACTATCACAAATAATGAGATTTGACTGACTTTATATATACACATGCAAACACACATTTATAGAATTTAACTCTGAATTATACACAGAGAATGGTCTGAAATATTCTTAAATCGTATTTTCATCTGCAATAGTCATAAAGACATGTGGTTATATGAGCAGAGCTAGAAGTGATTATATTATGCAGTATTTGGAGAAAGTAAAAATCATGCACTGATGATAAAATACATCACAGACTTATGGTTAATAATATTCTGCTGAAATAAAAATGTAAAACAAACAACAAAATTAAGTACCTTCTAAAATGTGGAAAGAATATTAAAGAAATATATTGCCTATCACAATTTACTAATAATGACTTTTTAAAATTTATTTATTTATTTTTGGCTGCATTGGGTCTTCGTTGCTGCGTGGGGGCTTTCTCTAATTGCAGTGAGTGGGGGCTACTCTTTCTTGTGGTGCACGGGCTTCTCATTGCAGTGGCTTCTCTTGTTGCAGAGCACGGGCTCTAGGTGCGTGGGCTTCAGTAGTTGTGGCATGCAGCCTCAGTGGTTGTGGCTCGCGGGCTCCAGAGTGCATGCTCAGTAGTTGTGGCACACAGGCTTAGTTGCTCCGCGGCATGTGGGATCTTCTAGGACCAGGGATCGAACCCGTGTCCCCTGCATTGGCAGGCAGATTCTTAACCACTGCACTGCCAGGGAAGCCCATTAATAATGACTTTAAATAAGTCTCTGAGTAATTACCTTTTAAAAAACTAAAATTTTATGAGGCAAAAGATTAATCTTCAATTAATTTAGTTTCTAATTTAATAAAACTTATAGTTTTCAATTTATATTTCTACATAACCAGAGAAGTGATGTCTTTTATCCTGTATTTATATATGCAGTTAGTTTTTTATTTCACTGTTTATAACAGATATTATTGATAATAGGTAAGATGGAACTAGGTTACAGAGATATGACATAAATCAATCTCTGTTTCATTCCCTAACTCCATTGGCAGTATACATCGCCTATGGTCTATTGATAATTTTAAAATAGAAAAGAAAAAATGGTCACAGTTTCTTTTAGAGTATACTGATTAAAATCCATTGTTTTAGTTAAGAATGGATGGTGAGTCCTCAAAGTGGTTAAAAAATATATAACATTCAAAACTGTGACCGGTGTTTGCTTCCTAAGATGCTTCAGGAATTGAAATTGAAATTATCTTTACAATGGATTTCTTTTTGTCCTGAAAGAAACAAATGTAGTAGTATATCATACAATTATGCAAATACAGACCAAATAGCTATCTATTCCTGAGGAACATCTGAATGCAGTTGTTAAACAAACAAGAAAAGTCGAGTATTGGTTTTTATTCTACTGTTCAAGACTTGGGAATGGTTAAGAGAGTGTTGTAGGGATCCTTTCACTGGAGTGCTCGGCATTGTCCACTGGACCCTCTCTGGGTACTACCACACTTTAAATGATGTACACCTTTAACTGAATTTCTATTGACTAGACTATTATTCTGTCCATAGCCATGCAAATGATTTTTGTTTCAGAAACACAAGTAAATTGTCTGGTAGAGAATATAAACATCCATATTAAAATTAAAATCTTTGGCACATTAATTTTTTATTTTATGAGAGTTTTATGTTATAATAGTTATAATGTTTACAATGTTATAATATGTTAAACGTGTTTTACGAGTCATGATTTTACAGTTTTGAAAAATACATCTTAAAACTGTGAATAGGATTTTCATGCAGACATGCAGCAATAGTTTTACTGTTTTCTTCTATATAGAATTAAACTAATCCATGCTTATAGCAATAGGAACATACAGATATGCTCTTTCTCTTCAAGTAATACAGGAGAAGAATCTAAAAAAAACCTGAGATTGAATCTCTCATTGACCTATTAGTGGCTACTTTAAGTTTGCAATTAATTAATTTTAAAATTGAGGCAGGGAGTGATCATAAGATGGTAAAAAACAAAACAAAGCAACTGAAGCAGAGTAAGTACATTAAAAAAATAATAAAAGGAGATTAGGTTGAAAAATAGGTAGAAAAGATTTGAAGGTGTCCTAGTATCAAGGGGTAAATTTAACTAATATGTAAATAACACAAAGCCATTGGGCATTAAAAGTATCAGAGTGAAAGATACAGAATTGGTATCAAACAAAAAACCTGAGTTCAGATCTGAATTCCATCCTTTATCTGCTATGTCACCTTGAGGAGGTTAAATAATATCCCCGAGCCATGATGGTCCTTTTTTTCTGCCTTTCAGAATTAGCATACGGATTAAATGAGAGAATATAGAAGGACACTTTGTAAACTCTTTAGCACCATGCAAATGTTAATTATGTGTATTCATAAAAACCATGAGAATAGCTTTTGTTTTGTTTTGTTTTGTTTTGTTTTGTTTTTGTGGTACGCGGGCCTCTCACTGTTGTGGCCTCTCCCATTGCTGAGCACAGGCTCCAGATGCGCAGGCTCAGCGGCCATGGCTCACGGGCCCAGCCGCTCCGCGGCATGTGGGATCTTCCCGGACCGGGGCACGAACCCGTGTCCCCTGCATCGGCAGGCGGACTCTCAACCACTGCACCCCCAGGGAAGCCCGAGAATAGCTTTTTTAACTAAAAAAACCCCTGTTCTTTTGGATGGGAGATTTTTAATATGTTCTCATTGCTCCTTTAGTTACATAAAGGCTAAAACTATATAATGCACTTATACATTTCTACTTTTTCCATAAATTTCTTTGAATATTTTCCAATATTATTATTACACTTTTCTGTTACCTTTGAGAATAGCAAATTCCAAGAGTGCTTTCTTTCCTACCACATAAAATCCAGCTAATAATTTCAGCTCCATATAACCTATGGCTACACTATGCCTTTTAACTTGACGGATAGTTTTCCTAGTTTACTAAACCATCCTGATTTTTGTCACAAAATAGAAGCAACCTTTTATATTTTCACATATTGATTTTTATATTCAGAAAGAAAACCATTTGAACATGAAAGACATTGATGCATATATAGAGCCAACTCATTTTTTTCTGAGTGGGCTGAAATAACTAATGCCTACTTTGAAAATGTTAGATCTACATACAAAAGAGTGTTGGGAAACTTGGCAGATGTCTGTTCCTTGGCCAAAACTCCAGTTCTACCCCTTCCTCATAAGAAAGCTTTCTCTGCAACTGAAGCAATTGGCAACAGTTAGGGTTATAATTCTTCAAAGGGCTACAAGTGGTTAGATGTGATTCTCTGCCTTTGTTTTTAATGAATTGCAATCCCTAGATATTTTCAAAGCAGTCATTTTCTCTGAATATCCACCTTATCATTACATATTCTCAGAAAAGTGTTAACTTGAATATATTATTTCTTCCAGAACAGCGTTGCGATTATATGGCTTTTTTTAAATCCACAGTTAGGCTGTG